>NC_080406.1:35367431-35680225 GCF_030265065.1 Corythoichthys intestinalis | reverse complement strand
TTAGACTGGTTATATCCCAATTTACAGGCTTTATTCCAATTCTTTCAACTGCTACTCCTTTATCTGATGGGAGAATAAACTGGTTTGCTCAGTGGAAGGTTGACTCCCACTTGGTATGATGAAGTACAACAGACCTACAGGTAGTGTGCCCTGCGTTACCATAAAAAAATAAAATAAAAAAATTTGCTTCACATTTTACACCATGAAAATAGTATGAGAGGCAAGGATGTGATAGAATGAGAATGTCGACATGAAAACAAAATAGAAACAGTGTGAAATTAATCTAGTTTAATTTCATTTTCCAATACGAAAAGCAAATCAAGGCTAAATTATTTGTTGTAAATTCACAATGTTTATTGGATTTGTGGGAAGATTCATGTTTATAATTTTTTTTTTTAACATAATGACTTTGTGTTCAAATTTGGCGATCATTTTGTGCAGGGTTTCTATTAAATTTGATATCATTTGAGATGCAAACATGACAAACTGCACAGTCAAGGTTAATGCAACCAAGCAGGTTTAATGTTGAACAATATAAGATATATTCCGCCATTTGAATGAAAAATTCTAAAGTATGCGCATTGGGCTGGTCTTGGTTTAGTGGTCTAATGATGCTGCAGGCATAATGATAAAAACAAACATTTTGGCCTGTTTAAAAAAAAGCCCGTCTCAATGAGAAGAAATTTGGAAATTCACTAGCGTTTTACCTTGCTAGCTTAGATACAGTATATCGATTTTGAATTTGAAAAACATAAAAAAGATTTTCTCTAATTCCTAAGGCTTCGGTTAATGCATGCGTGAAACTCGTGGGGGGGGGGGGGTTCAGTAGGATAAAAACCACTGATGTAGGCATTTGCCAGAACACCAATTTACTGGAGTGTATTTTCTCAATGAGACACGTAGAACTTTTTTTTTTTTCTTAAAGAAATATTTATTATTAGTGTTTTACCACAATTACAACAACATACAAAAATGATATCCCATCAAATCCATTTGGAACAACAACATAAAGCTTTTACATTTCTATTTCAGATCCACAATTGATCAGAATTGATTTGGCAGAATTCGATTGACCATTTTTGTGATTTATATACAGTATTGTAATTATTAACTCAATGGCTGCCATGGATGATGATGGACATCCAATTTTATCTAGATCAGTGGTTCTTAAACCTTACTAAGGGTACTGAACCCCACAAGTTGCACATTATTATTTAATTCTGAAGGTTTCAGTGAATGCTAAAGCAATTGTTTTCAAATTCAAAATGATATAGCTATGCTATAGCAAGCTAATTTCTGAGTGAATTCCCAAATTACTTCAAATTTCAAATATACTACAAATAATTGTGCCTTTTGCTGATTTTTACGGGATTTTATTGTCTTCATGTCTACATTCTCATTTTAGTGTTGTATCCTTTCGTCACATACTATTTTCATAGTGTAAAATATGACACAAATGTTTGTTATGCGTCCTCGTGCCAAGTGCAGGTCAACCTTCCACTGAGCTAACCAGGTTCTCCTCCCATTAGATAGAGGGCTGGCAGTTGAATGGAATGGAATGTAGCCTGTGAATTAGGGGCAAACCAGTCCAAAACTTTGTCTAAAACGACACTTTGCCTTTAGTCAGTGTACGAAAATCGGGCCCCGTGTGTCTTAACCGTCACTGAACCCATTAGACTTAATCGACCCCTGGGGTTCAATCGAACCCAGGTTAAAAACCACTGATCTATATGTTGCCAAAATTGTATACGAAAAGAAACAGTAGACATAAATGGCAGCGACTTCCATATTTTTTTCAATGACTAAAGCAAATCATCGCTGCCAACCCTTTCAGGCAAAATGGATTGGACATCTATCGGCGCCAACAGCAACCAATGAGTTAAAAAGTCCAACATGAACCAAACATACATGCTTTGGTAACTTGTTAGATGACACAGTTAGTGAAAGTGGCACATTTCAGTCATTCAAAAGAAAAAAAAACATTTCACACCAAAATGGTGACCTTGATTGGCTCTAGCCCACTGCAATTTATTTGCACATGAGAAGAAGTCATCATAAATGACCAAGGTTTACTCCTTATCAGAGAATGTCAAAAAGTGAAAGGCGTTTCTTATCAAGATTTCGTATTTGACAAGATAAATTGCATTTATTTAGATTAGGGGTGAGATGACTTTCTCAGTTTTTATTTGATTTAGGTTTATAGTTGCCTTGTAGAATGCAAATAGTCCATGACCCGTTGGTAATCCTAGATTTGGCATGGAAAATCCCCAAAGGAACATCTGAGGTATAACTCATGACACAACACGTCGTTATCCAGAACAAACATCTCTTGTATGGAACTAGTAGTACCTGCTCTCTGGATGAAATGATTCTGTGCCATACTGAGAAAGAAGCTTTGGAAAATTTAGGACTGGAATTTCAAGAATCTGATTCGAAAGCTGACAATGTGCATTACTAGCTTCCAAAGTCCAAGTAGTCCATCTCAAAAAGACTAGTCAGGTATCAAATGACCAGCATAGTACCAGGCTGAATATTTAAGTTGTAGTTTTCGGCTGGGTTGGTGACTGTCGGAATGTGGCTCACATTTTGTTGAAACATTCCTTGGCATTGGACCACACCTGAATTCCCTGCGACAGAATGCATCAAAAATAAAATTTAGACACATTTTTATGTTTATGAAATACAGTGATCCCTCGCTACTTCGTGCTTTAAACTTCACACCCTCAGTCCATCGCGGATTTTTTTTTTTTCAATTAAAAATTACAGATGAGCTGTACCAATCCGATCACATAAGGGCAGTTTACATGGTGACGCTGCGGCACCAAGACGCAATAATTGCGTTGCGGAATGGCCTCGCCTTTATATGGTGACCGCGAAAATGGAAGGTGAAGACGCGAACCTTTGATTCCGGGCCCAAAAATGGAAGGATTCCATTGCGGGGCTTGCTCCGCAACCATATAAATGGAAAGCTCTCGTGCCGATGCTGTCAGCACTCGCACAAGTTACTTTGGCGTGCGCAGTGCTGCTACTGACCATTAAAAACAGCAAACATGGCAGAATTTCGGTTTTAATTTACCGTTTTTATAGTATTTTTAATTTAAATTAGGGCTGTCCAAAACGACTAATTTTCTCCCGATTAGTCAGCCGACTATTTTTACGATTAGTCGACTAATCTAATAATTAATATATATATATTTTTTTAACTATTTTAGCAACGAAATTTTTGTTGACGCTTATCAATTCACAAAAAACATATTGGAACACTTAAATTAATTTTAAAGTACAAAAGTACATTATTAACAAACACGTAAATAACAATAATAAATCACAAATAAACAATGAGTTCAAATGCTGATAGAATTAACTAGTGTAGCGTCCCGATTGAAAAGATGGTCTCTTAAACTGATGGTTTACAACTTTTATTCCATCCTTGATGTAATCACACCGTAAGAGCTGCGGTGCACACAAATAAAACAACACAATTAGAAATTAACAAAAACTTTTCACCTTTTTCCTTTTAAACCTTATTTATATATCAATGAATTGCCTATATGAATTGCCTTTACCTTAATTTATTACCTTATCATTGACAATCTCTCCCTTGAGTGCAATCACTGTATATACTGTATATATTTATGACCTTTTAAACTTATATAATTTTCTATACCATAAAATAAACCATAACATGAAATAAACCTTTCAGTTAGCATTAAGAACAATACTAATAGCACTTATAGGCCCATTGTCAATGAAACATTATTATTTAGTAAGGCGTCAGCACCCTCTGGTGTACAAAAAATGAAAAAAATTTTTTTTTACCAACTGGGTGACGGCGTTTGAGGTGTTTATTCACGGCCGACGTGCTTGGCATTGAAGAAACAGGACAGAAGAGTGTACCCTCCTTTGAAATAAGTCAATGTCAATTTGGACACTCTGGTGCGCTTTTTTTTTTGCTTTGTGTCGCTTTCCCTGCTTGCATACAGAGCATCCGACATTCTGAACTTTCCACGCATATATTTTTTTAACCCTTCATTAACCGTCGACGGGATGTTGTGCTCGTCAACGGATTTACGTCATCGATGACGTCGACTATGTCGACTAGTCGGGACAGCTCTAATTTAAATATGTTTAATGTTGCATTTTTGTGCCTTTTGGAGCAAAAGAAAAAGGCTGTTGTTCGGAGTGGGCGGGTATGTTGTCTTCCGGGCTGAGGAGGTTGATGATGTCATGGAAGTGCATAACTGGCTGTCGCCCTGTAGTCTCAGGGGCAGTTTACATGGCAACTCTGTTACACCAAGACGCAATGACTGTGTTGCGGAATGGACTCGCCTTTATATGATGTCAGCGAAAACGGAAGGCAAAAACGCAAACCTTTAAATCCGGGCTCCAAAGTGGAAGGATTCGATGGCGGGGGCTTGCTCCGCATCCATATCAATAGAAACCTCCTGCGCCAGTAACGTCAGCACTCGCACATGTCACATTGAGCGGTGCTACTAAACATTAAAAACAACAAATATGGCGGAATGTCGACTAATTTACTGTTTTAATATTATTTTAGTTAGTTAGTTTTAATATTATTTAAATATGTTGAATATTTCCATTTTTGTGCCTTTTGGAGCAAAAGAAAAATGCCATTGCTTGGAGTGGGCGGGTATGTTGTCTTCCGGGCTGAGGAGGTTGCTGGTGTCAAAGTGCATCATTGGCTGTCGCCTTGTAAATCTGCACTGCCACCTAGGGCCTGGCATGAATACTACATCGTTTTCACGCGGAATTGCGAGATTGTTTGAATAGGGACGGAACCATATAAATGCAAATTTGAAATTTGTCGTATGCTCGGAGCGTCACCATGTAAACTGCCCCTCACTCTCCCTTCTGCTGCTTTTCTTGGTCAGGCAGTGCACTGGAGTTGCTTGTTAAAGTTAACAATGTTTGACAGACGTTAACGTTTGATCTTGCCAGAGAAGCTTGGAAGCCAAAACTTGTCAGTTCGCAGCATGATCGGAATTGAGTGGACTCACTCAATGAAGTGTTTCATAAAGACAAGCATCAAAAATAATTTGGTGGGACAGTAACATGTTTAAAACTTATAATTATTACATTTGAAGTGCTTAAAAACAATTTATTAAACTATGTAAATATACACATGAAAGTTTTTTTTTTTTTTAATTATACTTTAGTTGGGGAAAAAAAGTGAAAAAACATGTCTTATATGTAGCTCTTTCCAATGCTAAATCTGAATACAGTGAACACACACACAAATAAAAGAAAAACTTATTTTGGGGCGGAATGGCGCTAATTCACGGTTTTTCACTTATCGCTGCCGGTTCTGGTCCCTATAAACCGCGAAAAACGAGGGATCACTCTATACACCTACTTTTTCACCCACCCAAGGTTAGCATTAGCTTGCATTTCTGAACGTACTGTACCTTCTTGCACATGCTAATTTGCATGATAGCATAGCTGATAAGTGCTTCCCGTAAATCTCTGTCCTTCTGTTCCTTAAAACGCTCGATGTCCTCCCAGGCTGTTTGCACAAACTCTCTGAAAAGAACAACAGATGACATTAGAGATAAAGACCAAGAGAGCGAGGTTAAGGAGAGGAGCTCACTGGCACTCTGCATTCTTCTCCTTGAGCATCTGCTCGCCCTCCTTGATGCTCTCTTCCAAGGCTGCTAGCCTACTCTCTCTTTGCTCTTGGCTCTCCTGGCCAAACAATTTACTGGTCATTCCCTTCAGGGAGAAAACACGCACCATCTGCACATACAAACACATACATTATATGTAAGAGAAGCACAGAAAAAGATTGGTTCACTGTGCCATAATTGTCTCATTCATAAATCAAAGTGTTACCCCAGTGGCTAGTTCTTCTTTCTGCTGCTTCTTACAGGACAGATCTTGAGCTGCTACTTCTAATTCATACTGGATCAGTTCATGTTTCCTACACACCGACCTGTGCATATACAATAATTATTAAAAAAAAAAAAAAAAAACTTTTAACCTCTTACCTCCTTAATTTTAACATATTAAAATTTACCGCACAGCCTCGGTGTAAAAGAGATATTCCTTCAACTGGTCGGCATAGTGCTCTTCTTCCTCCAAAATGTCATCTATGGAAGCTGCGTAACTGTACAAACAAAAAATCGGATACCCAAAATGAGACATAAAAACAATGTTGGAATCACTATTTTAAACACCCATGTCAAACTTTACGTCATTTTACGTGGCCCTGCGAAAATAAATCTTTGACTTTACGTTTTTCGCCAAAATAACATTTCTGTAGTCTTCAATGAAAGATCGAGGACTACAGAGATCAGAATATTTACAGTTCTTATATTATAAATATAAATGTTAAATAGAAGAAAGAAAAATATAATTGAATATTTGCTACTTGGAGGCTCAAAAAAAACATTTAAACATTTTTTCGGTCAACAATGTCTCTACACTATTAATCAACTATCAAAATAGTTGTCAATTAATTTCCTAAACCAATAGTTACATGGTACTTAAACGAGAACTGAATTTGTCACCCCTGATTTAAAACGTACGTGTCCATGTGGTGACCAGCGCTCTGCAGCCCATCTCCCATCTCTTTCTCTATAGCGCTCCATTCACTGGAAAGACAACAGCAAATCAGTCCACAATGTTTTCCTATTAACTCATTGACTGCTATAGAATAATTGCTGCTAGACCTCTAGGGGTAGGAACCTCTGGGTAACTGACATTATGATAAGATTTGACGCCTATTTTAACTTGATTACATTTGCACTGTAAAGGAGAAGCTCCCCCAATCTCGTAGTACATTTGTATAATGACAATAAAAGCCATTCTGACACAAGGCTCACGGCAACGATTATCTCACGGGGTGAGGAAATCAATCTAGGATACCATATATATATACAGCAATCTCTTTTCATCCGTCTGCTGTGAATTGAAATGAGTTTATCACTAGTAGACGTCCAATCCATTTGACCTGGGAGGGTGGCAGTGAAACTTCAAACTGAGTAGTTGTCTATGGCCGCCAAAGGCAGCCAATGAGTTAATTTTGGTGTATACCATGTCATTTCCTGTTAATTTTCAGTCACTTCCTGTTGCTTTGGGGGCATTTCTGAGTTACTTCCTGTTGAGCAGGAATGTCCCCAAATAAATAGGAAGTGACTTAAAATAAACAGCAAGTCACCTGTAACTAGCCTTAAAGACAGGAAGACAATGTAAATGCTCTGGTTTCAGTGCAGTTGACTGCACATTATTTTAAACAGTGACACATTTTTAAAACAATACATCGATTCTTAGCGAGATCATATAGAAAACCCTTTGGGATACAGAGTATCGCGATATATCACAATTTCGATATATTGTCACACCCCTATAGGCCTCCAAATTCAAATGGATTGGATGCCCATGACAGTCAATGGCTGCCAACTCTTGTGGAATACAGTCACTACTATAAACCTAATTAGAACATGGCTATGTACCACCCCCTGGTGGCATTGACTAATAATGCAAGCACTTACCTAAATACTCGTCCATAGTTGCCATGGACTTTGTAGACGCCATATAGTCTATCTGCTACTCTCTGCAATAAAAATAAAAATATTATGCCAATTTAGTCTAATTTCTCTATGTTACATGAATACAATACAGCAGATTGGGTTTTGTGTACATGAGCGGATACTCACTGCTCTCACTCTGAGAAGTTGAGAGATGGCAGTATTCAGTTCATCGCTATACTGTTTCAGTGCTGTAAAGCGCCTTGGGAAATGCAGTGGAATAACAAGCAGCTCAGCATTTCTAGTGTTTATACAGCAATACTCTGGAAAAGGGTTGAAGAAAATGATACCTACTTGTCAGGGCTCTTAACTCTGAACATGGCACTCAGGGATTTCAGTCTGGAGTCAGCCTAATGAGGAAGATCATTATGAATCCGATTTAATAAACCATGTTTCCAGAATAGCTTGGATTGAATTCAGTAAAACCGGTGCATTGAATAAATGTTACTCAAAATGTAAACTTGTATATCACATGGATTCATAACACAGTGTGAAACAAAGATATATATATATATATATATATATATACAGTGGGGAGAACAAGTATTTGATACACTGCCAATGGGAAAACCCACTGGCAGTGTATCAAATACTGGTTCTCCCCACTGTATATTTCTGTAATATGGATAATTATATTTGACACGAATGAAAACACCAAATTCACTTCTTGAATGGATTAGAGAAATGATGTGGTCTTGGGTTTCCTTTAGTGAGTAGGTGTCAAGTGCAGTTCCGTTGTGTTTAAGATTAGGTTAAAAAAAAATTCGCATTCATAGTGATCCCTCGCTACTTCGGCTTAAAACTTCGCACCCTTAGTCCATCATGATTTCTTTTCAATTAAAATAAATAAATACATATTTCATTTAAAATGTTAAGCTATATGCATGTATACATGTACAAATCATCGTTTTCATTTATATATTATTTATATCATAATTATTACATTTGCAGTGCTGAAAAACAACAAATCTGTATACCTATATATTTTTTGATTTGTTTTTCGCGGACATTCGATTTTCGCAGTGGGGGGCGGTCCCCATTAACGAAGGGTTACTGTACTATTTAAGAACGGCTTGCTTAGACATTTTTATACCATTTTATATTTAACCTTTTTTGTAAAACTAGTTAAGTTTTGTTAATAAATAGCTTATAACAACACATAATAGTCATAATTTCATAATTCCGTCAATTTTACATTTTTATTTTTTTGTTTTTCTTCTCCCCAAAAAACATGGTGGGCCGCCGGTGGGCTTCTTTACCACCTAAAGTTTTTTTGGGGAAAGCATGAATTGTAATTTTTTTTTGTATGTGTGTGTAAAACTTCGGACTTCACTTTTTAAAAATTACATTATTTTCTGGTAGTACTTAATCTCAAATGTTTGAGGAGTGAATTAGATCTAATTAGAGAATTTTAAAAAATAAATAAATAAATAAGGCCTTTGAAAAAAGTGGTTTATTACATCATGAGAAGCATAATCTTTTTTCTTTTTAATAATTTATATGATTTTTTTTTTAACTGCACCACATGCCGAATAGCACTACAGTACCTTATCTTGGAAACCCGTTTCCAAAACTGCATCCCTCCATCCCTTCTCCTGGAAAAAAAAACATTAATACATCCTTTCAGTGCACAATCAGAGTAAAATTAAGAACTATAGAACTGACTAACAAGGACAGAATAGTGTTGTTTTTTTTCCCTCTGGCTTTTTGTGTTACTAAGTCACCTCATAAGCGTACCACGAATGTCAAAGATTAGATGTACTGTGATAAATTTATACAGGAAACAGTGCATTATTTTAACATAAGATTTGATATTAAAGGGTTCCTACAATGCAGACAGATATATTTTTTTAATTTTAACATTTTTTAGATCGACCAACATCATGTGAAAATTAAAGTCAGGAATTGCATGTGCATTAACATCACTACAGACCTCTGTAAGAAAAAGGTAAAATATCTTGTCCTTGCAAAGAACAGGATGTGACATCACGCGCAGGAGGAAGTTTTCCAAGCCGACTCTTCTCCGCTCCACAAAGTCAGGGTCGAGGTTGTCTGCTGACAGTTTGTGCCACACAAACTCGGCCTAAAGGTGGAACGATCCACATGAATGAACAAGAACAAATGCGGGATTATTTCTTTTAGGGCTAACCCTTTTCTCTGGCAGCGGAGGGATTATGATGTAAGGGTAGGTGACCAATAGGTACGTTCTGAGCAGCTCAAATTCACTGTAGCGTCTCCACAGAGAGTCAGGTGTGGTGGCTGGAGAGACATTAGGGGGCGTTTCTGATGCGCTGCACAAAACGAAAACACAGCATAAAATTGCTGAAATCAAATACTCACATACATCCCCAAATCTGTTATTCACCTACCGTGTTTCTACGAGGTAGACGGTGTAGGTTTCCTGCATGTTGACTGAATTTTTGCCCGTTCTTTTCTCAGCCTCTGCTACGTTGATTTCCAGCTTCTTTAATAGCGTTGTCCCCTTTTCCACCATCTGCACAGCACATGATACAGTCATTGTAAGAGTGGTAAATGTGGATGTAAAATACAATTTGAGTGTCAATCTCATTTGAAAAATATATCGTAAATGAAAAACAGTCAGCATAAATGGCAGTGTCTTCTATTTACACACACACGCACACACACACACATTTATACATATATATATATATATACACACACACACATTTTTTTCTTATTCGTTGGATGCCATTGACGGCGATAGACGTTAAATCCATTTTGACTGGGAGAGGCTGACTGTGATAAACTCTTCAATCTAAATCAGGGGTCGGGAACCTTATTGGCTGAGAGAGCCATGAACACCACCTATTTTTAAATGGAATTCCCTGAGAGCCATACAATATGTTTAAAACTAAAAATACAAGCAATGTGCGCATTTTGTGTAATTTCAACACTTTTAAGGTAAATAAATCTCTGAATTCTTTTTAATAACATAGTTATGCTGTTGCTAATTAATGATGAGTATTTCTTACCATTAATGCGACTTCTGGTGTTGCATGGTTTTGCTGATGGCTTTGTAGTCTGGTTGATACGTGATACTTTGTGGGTTTAAGCTTCATGCAGGCGTTGAGAAATTTATGCACGGAGCACTATCAGTGCACACCGAAACATGTTTATCCATCGGTAGATTTTTTTTCTTTACCGAACTCAGTAAAGGATTTGAATAAATCCTATAAATCCTCCCCTCTTGTTGTCCCTTTCATAGTCAAAACCTTGCAATCACGCTGAACTGTGATGAATAGTGATAAATGGACCCGTCCAAAGAGAGAGAAAAAAACAGTGCTGCATTTATGTCTTTATGTCCTGCTGAAAAGTACGATACGCCGTCTTTTTTTCTTTTTGCCATCTTCTTAAAAGGGGTTCTAAAATTAGATGACAACGCGGAAAAATAAACTGAAAACGAGGAAAGTTTACTTACTGACAGTGTTGGGCACGTTACTTTAAAAAAAGTAATTAGTTACATTACTCACTACTTCTTCCAAAAAGTACCTGAGTTAGTAACTGAATTACTCTATAGTAAAAGTAACTAGTTACCAGGGAAAGTAACTATTTCCGTTACTTTAAAAAGAACTTGTTGTATGTCAAAGAATTTAAAAATTTCTGAGCAGTATTCGAGTCAGTGGAATAGAGAAGAACAGACAGGTAGTTAACTTGTTAGGTGCTTCAGCAGATTTGAATTGCTTACCACAGATGTCGACAAAAGCTTTGCCCCGGGACATAAATTACACATTACATGCGGGTTCTTTCCTTTAATGTCGACAAACTTGAGATAGTGTCTATATCTCCACCTCTTAAACGACAATTTTTCTTCTGAATGCTCTGCCATCCCGACCTTGTGCATCTGTTTTGCGTGTGTGTGTGTTTGCCGCACGCGCTGTTCCGGTTTGCTTGTGAAATCACCAGCTCTGATAGGCGTACCACGACACATGACTCTAACACTCAGCCAATCACAATCACTTCCATCGCATCTCTCGAGGGGCCGCATTCAGGTAGGCTCGTTTCCCGATAATTCACGTCGCCCTCAAAGCGTCTGCCGTCCTCAAGATGGAAGCAGAATTATTGCTGGCTGACAGTGGGAGATGGAAACGAGGCTAGCATCAGGTGTAGCAAACACAGAAACGTTACCAAACTTTGGAAAGCATTGTCTAATTGAATGAGCAGGGACAAACAGCTTGGAGTCAGAAGTACGTGCACTATTCTCGAACCCGAACGCACCCCAAGTCTTGGATGACAAATCAACAGAGCAGAGAGTTGACTCAACACGGCTGGCAGTTTCTTCAATTTATTCAGAGTAAGTAACGCACCGCTTTTGACCGTCAGTAACGGTAACGGCGTTGTAACGGCGGAAAAAGTAATTAGTTAGATTACCCCGTTACTGAAAAAATAACGCCGTTACGTAACGCGTTATTTATAACGACGTTACTCCCAACACTGCTAACTGATCTCACGCACACGCGCACAACAGCTGCTTTTTTTTAACAGCAAAGTACGGCAACCCCACATGAACAGTGTCTCTGCCTCATCTGCGTTGCCTATGCGATTGATAGATAAATAGATAGACACAACGAAATGTATGTTTGCCACTTTCCGACTAAAATTACTGCGAACCGGCTTCTAGTCGTCGGTTGTAGTATATGGACTACGGTATGTGTCCCACGATCACCTTGGGCTCACGCAGCCAATGGCATGGTAATTGGGGTTATCTAACAGTGCATCCAGGTTGCTATTTGATGATATCTAATGTGAAGTGCGGGAGGGTTGTCGGAGCATTAAAAAAGTTAACATACGCTGCAAAAGTTACGTCTGCTCAATACTGCACAACACCAGCGTATGACCGGTGACCGATGCAGTTTCGTGCAATGCGCAACGGAGCATAACGAAACTTTTTTGTTTGTTTGTTCTAATAATAATTGATTTATCTGCGAGCCAGATGCAGCCATCAAAAGAACCAGATCCGACTCGCGAGCCATAGGTTCCCGACCCCTGATCTAAATGGTTTAGATGTCGAGCCCCTACAATAGCAGCGAATCTAGAAGGAAGCAGGAGAGCCGTACAAGCAAATTCCACAAACACCGAAAGATATTCGAACCCAGGACCACAGACAAAGTCACGTGACCCAACAATTTTCTCCTTTGCCTATCAAGTCTCACAATTCACATACATTTAATGGGAAAAAAACAAACATACAAGCGAGAGCAGGAAAACTGTTGGACTCGAAATTGATTTTACAGTGACGCTATGAGGAAAAACTCATTTTAAAGCCAACAACTGTGAGCGTATGCGGTAGTTAGCGAGTTAGCATCAGAAGTGAAGTTTAGACCAGGCGAACTTAGAGAAAGTAACGCTTTCATTCGAGCTCTAACTCAGCACGTATAAACGCTAAGCCTAAACAGTTTTCGTAAAATTCCCACAGCTTTTTCGCCACTCATAAATGTCACCCAATAGAATAGAATTCGAATGAACAGCACACTTCCCTGCTAGCTCATTAGGCTAACGACTTCTCTCAATCAACGTGTATGTCAGAGAAACGTCGACAAATTACACTACCGTGTTGATGATGTTGTTCTCCGACTCCGTGGGCGTGATGTCGGTGTTGCCGATCACCGCCACTTGTTCTTCGCGACTCACGGAGTCTGCCATCACCATCCGACCAGAGATGTTGCTGATTCGCCGCTACGTTTTGCTTAGTGTCAGCTGAGCTGGCTCGGCAAGGAAGTGGCGACTCCGTTGCGCATGCGCAGAGTGGGCAAAACCCTGCAGACCCTCGATTTACGACGTAACACTAATTTGTAGGTAATGTATAATATTTACGAGTCAGCAATGGCAAAGCACCTTCCTCTGGTAAACCAACAGAAGATTTTGAATAATAATTTTTTTTGTTCTTAATTCTTTTTCGTCATCGCCTTACTGATCGTAACTCTCAAAATGTGAGAACTCTGCCTTTGGGTAAAGGTACAATCAATATTAATCGATATGAAGCTTCAGCTGATTACGTTATAACTTTATTATAATTATTTAATGACTACATGAATTATATTTGTGATTAATTCCCCCAATGCTGCCAGTCCCTCCCAGTTGAAATGGATTAGATGTCAATTGCCATTAATGTTTTATTTATTCTTAATTTTTTTATTAAACATATTTGCTTCTCCTTTTACTAACTACCATAACAAATACCAAACTCTGAATACTATATCTGGGCTGGCAGCGAATGTGTTTAATTTGTCAACTGACATGAATATGCCAGAATTTCCGGACTATAAGACACACCTGACAATAAACCACACCAACAAAATTTGTCAAGACAAGTGAATCTGTTAATCTATAAATTTCCCTCGACTATAAACCTCAGGTGTCCACATGTAACATATTTCAAAGAAAACATAAATGACTATGCAAAACACTTTCAATTGTAAAATTCAATTGTATTCCATTTAAACTGCATTCTGAAACAGCACAATCATAAGAAAGTTATGAGGTAGGCAAGAGCCAAGATTCGGACCCAGAAACCTGGAATTGTGATGCAGATGTTAACCACTAAACACTATGCTGCCCTCTGCTAGCCATGATATATTCCAAAACATAAAGGGAAGACAATACATCTCACCCTTCTCATTAGCTTGCAGTAGACATGTACCAAGCTTGCAAAAAATGCTCCTGAGGTAAATGACCTAATTTCCCACCTCACTAACTGCTGAAGACACATAGAATACAAAGACTTAGGAAAAGTTTGTAGATGAACCAAGAGGAACTTTTAACCTGAAGACAGACAACTGAATGTAACGGCTCATCGCGTACGGTAATGCAGGTGTACCTAATATAGCGACTAGTGGATGCATATAGTACAGAAATGTGTACTGTATTGTAAAATTCTGTACATGATCACTTCTTGATTACTCTTACACTTTGTTTTTATTGCATTATTTGAAAGAAAAGAAAACTGCATTAGAAAAAAATTCTACACACCCTGTTATGAATTGGCATCTTTTTGTGATAGAGATCCCGTGCCATTTTGCGCTTTGAAATTTGCGGTTTGTTATTCTCGGATTTTTGAGGTACTCTGTAAGGCTCCCTTGACACCTGTGCATTGTGTCATCCTCATCGAAGTGCACAGGTGTTTATTCATCATCATCAGTCCAAGAAGGAGCTCATTGTTGCACATTTTGGCAGAGCACCGTTTTTTTCCCTTTTCTCTTCTTGTGTCATCCAGTCTTTCCTGTTCAATTTGCTTTTGTTGCTCGTTTTGCAATACATCGACAGTGCTGTCGTGCTCATTAATGTTCCTCTCGGGTTCAAATTGAAAGGGTTGAACAGATGACATGTTTATGTCACTAGAGTCATACTCTGGAAGCCCGGCAGCGTAACCATGTGACGTCACCACCCTGCGACGTCAATAACAATGGCGACCTCCTAGTTAAACTAATTTTAACAAATTGTATAAAATCAAAAACATCAAGAGGGGTTTCCATATCAAATTATTTTAACTCATTATAACGTTCATCTTCTAAGAACTACGAGTCTTTCTATCTGTGTATCCCTTCAAAAAAAATGTTATGATTCAGGAAAAACATGTCTTATATGTATCTCTTTCCAATGCTGTTAAATCTGAATAAACACATTGAAAAGAAAAAAAAATCTAAAAACGAGGGGTCATTGAGCATTTGAATTAAAACAAGCTTTACTGAAAGGAAATGCATGTTATGACTCACAAATAAAATTGTTAAATGGTAATGTTGAGAATTTACCATTCTGCATACATTCAGTGGTGCAAATAAGCATTTAGTCAACCACTAATTGTGCAAGTTCTCCCACTTGAAAATATTAGAGAGGCCTGTAATTGTCAACATGGGTAAACCTCAACCATGAGAGACAGAATATGGAAAAAGAACCAGAAAATCACATTGTTTGATTTTTAAAGAATTTATTTGCAGATCATCGTGGAAAATAAGTATTTGGTCAATACCAAAAGTTCAGCTCAATACTTTGTTATTTACCCTTTGTTGGCAATAATCGAGGCCAAACATTTTCTGTAACTCTTCACAAGCTTTTCACACACTGTTGCTGGTATTTTGGCCCATTCCTCTAAGCAGATCTCCTCTAGAGCAGTGATGTTTTGGGACTGTTGTTGGGCAACACAGACTTTCAACTCCCTCCACAGATTTTCTGTGGGGTTGAGATCTGGAGAATGGCTAGGCCACCCCAGGACCTTGAAATGCTTCTTACGAAGCCACTCCATTGTTGCCCTGGCAGTGTGTTTGGGATCATTGTCATGCTGAAAGACCCATCCACGTCTCACCTTCAATGCCCTTGCTGATGGAAGGAGATTTTAACTCAATGCCTCTCGATACACGGCCCCATCCATTCTTTCGTTTACACAGATCAGTTGTCCTGGTCCTTTTGCAGAAAAAAACGCCCCAATGCATGATGTTTCCACCCCCATGCTTCACAGTGGGTATTGGTGTTCTTCGGATGCAATTCAGTATACTTTCTCCTCCAAACACAAGAACCTGTGTTTCTACCAAAAAGTTCTATTTTGGTTTCATCAGACCATAACACATTCTCCCAGTCCTCTTCTGGATCATCCAAATGCTCTCTAGCGAACCGCAGACAGGCCTGGACCTGTACTGGCTTCAGCAGTGGGACACGTCTGGCAGTACAGGATTTGAGTTCGGGGCGGCACATTGTGTTACTGATAGTAGCCTTTGTTACTGTGGTCCCAGCTCTCTGTAGGTCATTCACTAGGTCCCCCCGTGTGGTTCTGGGATTTTTGCTCACCGTTCTTGTTATCATTTTGACGCCACGGGGTGAGATCTTGCATGGAGCCCCAGATCGAGGGGGATTATCAGTGGTCTTGTATGTCTTCCATTTTCTAATAATTGCTCCCACAGTTGATTTCTTTACACCAAGCATTTTACCTATTGCAGATTCAGTCTTCCCAGGCTGGTGCAGGTCTACAATTTTGTCTCTGGTTTCCTTCGACAGTTCTTTAGTCTTGGCCATAGTGGAGTTTGGAGTGTGGACAGGTGTCTTTTATACCGATAATGCGTTAAAACAGGTGTCATTAATACAGGTAACGAGTGGAGCCTCGTTAGACCTCGTTAAAAGAAGTTACTCCTCTTTGACAGCCAGAAATCTTGTTTGTTTGTAGGTGACCAAATACTTATTTTCCACTCTAATTTGGAAATAAATTCTATAAAAATCAAAAATGTGAGTTTCACTTTTTTTCCCCACAGTCTCTCATGGTTGAGGTTTGTCCATGTTGACAATTACAGGCCTCTCTAATCTTTTCAAGTAGGAGAACTTGCACAATTGGTGGTTGACTGAATACTTATTTGCCCCACTGTTGTTAAAGAGTGTGCACACTTCCCTTTTTCAGCCTCCAAGTATGTTTTCAAATGAATTTTCTTGCTTTCATTTTTTAAAACCGATTGTCTGCCACTGATACCAATTAAGGCTTCCAAAATTGATGTACTGCTAATGAGTTTTGAAGAAAAAAAAACTCATTGGGCTGCCATTGAGGGCGACAAACATCCAATCTGTTTACATAAGGCGGCCGCTCTCCACATTCACTAACAGACTAGCATTGTACTTCGACATATTTTCCTAAAATAAATGCTAGCTGCATGTTTTTTTTTTTTTTTTTTTTTTGCTTTTAACCAAGAATAGAGACTGTTTTACATCCACATCTATAAAGAATTCGGGGATTTAAGCATTTATTCACAAGAATTTTCACCGGAAAAAGCTCTTTGTGCGCGATTCCACTCCGTTAGCTTTGACGGCCATGCCAACAATGCAGGCCCCCTATTTATCGGCCCCGCGCTCCATCAATACAGTATGAAGTCTATGTTCACCCTTAATATTCATATGATGAAAATAATAATCATGAAATAAATTGGATATTAATATTCAAACTAATTGTTTGCGGCAGCCCTAAGGGCCATATATGTCCAATACATTTCAATTAACACAATTTTAGTTTTTTTTTTTAACATGTCATTCAGATCCTAAGTGTGCGTCCCTTAAAATTTATCAAAATCGAAGTAGTACCTCCTCATTTTCACAAATGTTGGTGACCTCTGTATTCTCAAAAAGGCCTTCTTCTTCCTCCTTCGAATGTCAACCAGTGCAGTCGTGACTCAAGTCGCAGTTGCCTTGTCATTTTGACGGAAAACAATGTGGAGGATCCCAGCTGGAAGAGGCGCAGCGTGCTGCGTCGCAGATGCACAGATGGGACGCTGGGGGAACCCAGAGTCGGAAACGACAAGTCTGCGTCTTTTTAATTCACACACCTGCGCCGTGAAGGCCCGGTGGGACGCCTTCAAACAGAATTTGGTTTTTCCCATTTAGCGTTCCCTGCGCTCCTTGAAAGTCACTCCTGCCTCGAAAACAAGGACAATTTTTAAGACAACAGTCACTATGACGTGATTTATTTTCTCATTAACATGCCGGAACTCTTGATGTATAACAACACGCTGTGCAAATGAAGCCAAAGACTGGTTCTTGTCTTTAATGAAGCCCACCGAGACACTCAGTTGCAGCCTTTCTGTCCTCTGGCCGGTCTCATTAGAGGAGATTAAGCACCTGAACGCACCGCACACACCTTGTTCACAGACTTGCTTTCTTAAAATGGCAACAAGAGGTGAACAGCGGTGTAGGAGAGCATTTATTTATTAAATCTTGTCATTACCTAGCTTCCCCAGAATTCTATTGACAATGTACAATCCCTGTTAAAATAATATAAGAAGTACAGTAATTGGTGTCAAAGAAGTATATTGAGGCGATTCATCTCAACTTAGAGAAGCGCTTTGGATGTTAGCAAGAAACAAAGTTTAAAACTTGGGTGACCATATGACTGGTGTGATCTGTAAAATCTCGTTTGGTGTCGCATCGTTGTGCTGAGGATGATTGTAAACTTTGATAGCAATGTCTAATTTTTGCCTCGGCTACTGGTGCTGGCTAATAGGGTAGCTGTCAGTGAGCTAAGCACTAGGCATTATGGGAAATGGAGTTTTGAACTTCGGCATTTGGAAATATGCTGGTTGAATTGTTTGTTAGTTTATTTCAGTTATTGTTTGTGTCCAATCTAGAACATTGAATGACAATAATAATTAAGTGGGAATAACAATTTGTCAACGACAATTGATAGTAATTTATAAAAATGTTTAGTTGGCACATAGCCTACTGTATGTGTACAGGACTACACTTCCATGGGTCTGCATTATATTAATTAAATATTTAACTATTACAGTTTGAACAACTTCTGTGTAATGATGACTTAATGAGAACGATGCTGACTATGTTTAAATGGAAGTAGATTTGTGTGTTTATTATTCAATCAAAAAAGTTGCTCAATAAAAAAAAAATGTTTTTGAATGCAAAAATAAAACTAAATTTTCCTATCCAGATGGAAGAAGCACACTTTAAATATAGTATTTAAGTAATAAGGCATCTTTGCGTGAACTTTGAGTAAAATTTAAGTATCTCCAGGCTGGCCCGAGTGTCCTCTTTTTGGAAATCAAAATATGGTCACTCATAGACTTCATAATGGTATTGACGGGGCGCGGGGCTGATTAATAGAAGGCCTATCTCCGTCAAAGCTGACCAAGTAGAAACACAGGCAAAGAGGTTTTCACGTTGAAAATTCTTGTGATTGAATGCGTAAATCCCTCAATTCTTTATAGATATGGACATAAAGCAGTCTCGATTCTTGTTTAAAAACAACAACAAAAAAAACGGGCAGTTAGGATTCATTTTAAGTAAATTTGTTGAATGTGCTGCCGTCTTTAAGTCACTGTGGCGCTGCCTTTTAATAACAAACAGCATTTTACGTTGCGATTCTTGTGAATAAATGCTTAAATCCCTGAATTCTTTATCGATATGGACGTAAAACAGTCTCGATTCTTGGTTAAAAGCAACCCCCCCCCCAAAAAAAACGGCAGTATTATTTATTTTATATAAATATGTCGAATGTGCTGCTCGTCTTTAAGTCACTGTGGCACCGCCTTATCACAACAAAGAGCTTTTTACGTTAAAATTTTTGTGAATAAATGCTTAAATCTCTGAATTCTTTATAGATATGGACGTAAAACCGTCTAGATTCTTTGTTAAAAGGGTTAGAACCGGGCAGTTAGCATTTATATTACGTAAATATTGCGAACTATGATGCCAATGCCGTAGCGGCTAATTTCTCCCATTGATTTATTTTCACGTTTCAAAATGCATGCATGGTATGAAAAATATAATGATTACCTTAAATCAGGGGTGGCCAAACTATTCCACAAAGGGCCGCAGTGGGTGCGGGTTTTTGTTCATACCCATCATGAGGACAGCCTTTCACCAATCTGGTTTCTTACAAGTGCAATCAGTTGATTGCAGTCAGGTGCTTCTTGTTTCCACTGAAACCTCATTGGTTAAACTGTCTGTGCTGAATTAGTTGGAACAAAGACCAGGACCCACTGCGGCCCTGGAGGACCGGTTTGCCCACCCCTGCCTTAAATCCTCAAACAAATCACTCCCGAGAGAATCCTTCCTATTTGTATGCGATGCAGCTTTCGTACTTTTATCCTGGCGTTGAATCGCTGCATGTGTTGCTGCGACCGGCTGCGAATAACTGAAGCGGATTGTGGGGTGTGCCCCCTGCTTGTAGGCGTTGCGCAGTGGCTGGCCGAACTGACCTGTCAATACAATCCTGAAATCTATCGGTCACCCTAGCCAATTTGAATTTGTTATTGGAGAGTCCACAAAAGCTATTAATGCATTGGTCGCCATTGACGGCGGTAGAGGTCCAATCCATTTTGGAGAAGCTAGCAGTGAATGATTGCCTCTACAGTCAATGGCAGTGAAGGAGTTCAGATTCACCTGTAACATGACATGATTCAATCGAGGGAAGTAATAGAGACTTTCAAGGTCTCAGTCTAACCTTGGTCATTCACGCATATTGGTTATCTATGTAATGAAATCAAGATATGAATAAATCAGTGAGTATTCAAAGACATCCTCACTACTCATTAGGAACAAAGTCTAATGAATCGTCCCACTTTTGCTCACCAGTCTTTGAGGAAAGGACAAGAAGTCGTAGAAAAGTCGTGACGGCTAGCCACACTGCCTGAGATATAATTGCGAAAAGTTGGAATGCAGCACAGTACTTATTATACTGTACTTTCATTGCCGCACGTAAAGACGTCAGCTATAAAAAGCAACAGAGCGTGTCTCCGTAAGCTGGCTACAGTTAAGTCAACAAAGCGCACCGGAAAATGGAAAGCTCTGTAGCATCCGTTCTTCTACTTGAGTTCTTTTTAAGCCGCTGATGTTGTCTCATTTTAGCGGAATGACCAAAATTCTTTGGGAGGCAGCTTAAATGTCCTTTGGGAATGTTTGTGTGTGTTGCTCCCATTGTGTCATCCTCCAAAAACAACAAATTACCTTCTTCCTGCCGCGGCCTAAATGCGTCTCCTACTCTGCCTGACCATAAATGAAACCAAGTACCGGTAACTAAAATACGCTTTTACGCTTCATTCCGAACTGCTGGCATGCTTATGAAACAAAAAAACAAAACAAAACAAAACTGAATTTTAACATCAGTATATAAACATAAACCCTGAAACAAATGTTAATTATTTTAGATGTTTGTGAGATTATCCTGAGCAAATATGTTGTGGTGTCATTCAATACTATTGACGGGTATAGACGTCAAATGTCCATGTTAACTAGTTGTGTTGTCAAAAGAATCGAAAGTATTGATACTAGATGTTGCATCCAGGTACAATATTTGATTGAAAAGGTAGCAATATTCAGTTATTTGCTTTTGAATTAACCACGGGTCATCAGAAAATTGTTGTCAAGGATGTAAATGTCACTTTCCACTACTCTTGATATCAACGGTGGACATTTCGGCATTTTCCTTGTCATTGGCTGCCATTGACGGCATCATAACATTCGTTCATTCGCTGCTAACCATCTCAGATCAAACAGATTGGACATCTACTAGTCAAAAGCTCATTTCAATTCATAGCAGAATGAGGTTAGGATGCCACATTATTGGACAACTATCATTTAATTTTGTTTCAATTTTTTTAATGTACTGTAGTATTAAAATGGTATTGGTATGTTTTTTTTTTTTTTTTTTTTTTTTTTAAGAATTGAGTTGAAAATTTAAATAGTGATTTGTTCTTTGACAGGGTATTTATTTTTGACACCTACCAAAGCAAAATTGAGAGCAATGCAGTTACATAGCTACATTGTATTCATAACTCCATTTTTGAGGGCAGTTTTTGTTTCTGATTTATTTTTACAGCTAAAATATTAACCCCAGAGTAATATAACAGTAACACAAGCTGATTAGTCGAGTCATCTGAAAAGTAATTATGGCTGATCAATATACGATCATAATCAGGCATGAAAATGGGTCAGGGGTTAAAAAGGTGAGAAAGGTGTGGAGGAAATATGTTCCGGCATTCTGCCAAAATGTCCTCCGTCGGCGAAACGTGCTACATGTGGCGAATTTGACAATTTTTCACATAAGGCTTAATATTCGAGTTAGCTGGGGTTTAATTAGTTGGAGTTGATTTCAACCACCATTGACTCGCGCTAGCTTAGCATCTCCGGAGTCCTGAAACTAACAAATAACTGGCAAACTGCACAGAATTTGTTCAAATCAACTCCAACGACTAATTAAACCCCGGCTAACTCAAAGATTAATCCTAATGTAAAAAATTCTGAACTTCCCCTTTAAAATAAAGACCATTGAATATGGCCAGTAAAATGTTGTCTATAAAAGTTTTAGAGCAATAAAACAAACAACAAAAATGAATGAAATGAACAAGAATCCTTCAAAGTATTTCATAATGGGTCCAAATTATTTTTCGAACAGATCATGTGACTATAGCACCTTAGAGACAGCCGTTTGCATTGCTTAGCCAAAACTACAGCTGAGGAGGCAAGATGGAAATTTAGAATTTCTTTAAACCTAAGCTTTTAAAACCTTCAACAACAACTGAGCTTGAACCGAGGATTGAGCACGAGCAGTATCAAAAAGTCCTGGCTGTCGTGTTACCTGTTGTGCTGTAATTCCAAGTGGTGCTTGAATTGGATGCTTATAGCGGTCGACAGTCTTTTTGAGCATGCGCAAAGTTCGCAGCGCACGGAGATATTTTGGTCATCTTTATTGGACAAAAATGTGAAGTAATGGCTGTGTTTCCAGTGTGCAAATGCAGCTGTTTGTAGTATATGTCCTGCCTATTTCACTGCATCCTGGCGAGGTAGCATGGCTATGTTGTTTGGCCGCAAACTCCCAGCGCTCACGGCTCACGAATCATGGTAATACACGTGACCCGTTTATTTTTTTCCATCCCTGATTAGAAAATGTGACATGTGATGTCACTCCCATGACTACAGTATTCTTCATTCTACATACATTATGGGGCAATAACAAAATAGAAACGCACAGGCATCAAGGAAAGTAATTTTAATCAGATTACTGATTTAGAAAAATGAACGCGTTAGATTGTTCTTTACTGAAAGACAATAATCAGATTACAGTTACGCATTACTAACATAACGCTTTACTGACAACACTGCTTTTATATTACCGTTAAATACACAAGCTTGACGCTACCTTAACGGGATCTATTTTTTCACCGGACGCTCTGGAAGTGTTCAACGCAAGCTGCAACGAACGGCAGTAACTTTGTCATACCGCAAAATATGAAAACGATCCATTACACACCAAATTCAATATGCAGGCAAATGCATTCATCTAAAAAAAAAAATTGGGAGTGAGACCTCACCTCGTCCAGCGAACGTGAATTTGTGCTTAGGACAAGATCATCTGTCGCTATTAGCGATCTTTGAAGCTTTTTTTCCCCTCCCCGCATACAAACTTGTTTCTCTCTCAGCGGCTGTGATTAACTTCAATGAAGTTGCTCTCCTAGCTAAGCCTTGTCTATCATTCGTCTTTGTAAGTTTTTAGTAACTTTGTGTATTGAATTTGAAAGGAAAATGTGTGTTTTGTTTTTGGCGAACTTTTTCATGAAGTTTAACTGTTGAAGCTACTCACACGGGGAAAAATACGATTGTACAACGTTTTAAATGTATTTATTTGGTATATTTCAGTTACCACGATTTGAGAGATCAATAAATTGAAGAATTTACGCCTTGTGTTTGGAGTGTTTGTTTTTGGGTTTGCTGGAATAGCGTCACTGACACACGCAGCATCAAACGGAAAGGGGTAAGCGTTGCCGCGCCAGCCACTGCGCCAAGCCACTTATGGCTGCATTTTCGACACATGAAAAATAACGAATACGTACTACTGTATGACGGAAAATTTTAGTGGTTTTGTAACCGCGACGTTTTCATAGCATGGTAAACCGTGAAGGTAACCGGCACATGCCTACACCCCCACCCCCTTAAAAAAATTCTGCTCGGATCTACACGATTCACGTAGGTCATCCTTTTTTACTTCAAAACGGCGAATTTCGCCGAAAGGTGAGAGATTTTCATGCCTGAAATTGTTTGTGGTGTGAATAGGGGTGTGACAAAATATCGAAATGGTGATATATCGTGATACTTTGTATCCCAAAAGGTTATCGGTATGCTCCTGCCAAGAATCGAGAGCGTTTCAAAAAAGTGTCAATGTTTGTTTGTTTGTTTAAAAAAAAAAAAAAAAAAAAAAAGGAACCAACAAGTTGCTACCAAAATCTTCCACCATATTAGTGTCTTAGTTAACTCTAAGGCTGCCATTGGGGGTGCTCGACGCCCAATCCATTTAGACTGGGAACTTTTGTTCATTCAAAACCAGAGCATTCACAGTCATTCAGTCTGATTTTCGGGGCATTTACAGGTCACTTGCTGTTCATTTTAGGGCATTTACAGGTCATTTCCTGTTGAGTTTGAGTCACTGCCTATTCATTTGGGTGATTTCCATGTCACTTCCTGTTCTGCAACTCAAAATAAACAGGAAATAAACCCATAAAATACCCCAAAATCAACAGGAAGTAACTGAAAATCAACGGGAAAATTATCTTAAATGGCCCAAAGTTACCTTATTGCGTGGCACTGGCTGCCACTGACGGCCATCGACGTTCAATCCGTTTGAAGTGAACCCTCCCGGTTCAAATGCATTGGACGTCTATTAGTGATAAACTCATTCCAACTCACAACAGAAGCTTGTTTTTCTGTTTATTAGTTGTTTGTAGAGTATCCTAGAATTAGATTATCTGATCAATGTATCGATAATTGTTGTATCGCCATATTGTCAGATCATCGTTATCGTGAGCTTTGTATAGCAAATCGTATCTTATCGTGATGTACCAAGAGGTTCCCACTCCTAGTTGTGAACACCCACAAGGTCTCCCTCATTAGGATTTTGTATAAAAGTAACCTAGTAATAAGGATATTGAAGCTAAAGTTAAATGGAAAGAAAATTATGTGCGAATGACATAACGCAAGTGTTCAATTAGAACCCCCTGCCAAACTACAAATCTGTTCTTATTTATTATGTTAGAAAAATATTTTGTACTAAACTTTCATATAAACATGTTGAATGATTAAAAGTGGATTAATGGTGAATATAAGCAGTGATGACATTTAACATATACAAAGTTAATGATAACTTTAATGATTTAGTTTTGATCTTATTCCCATACTGCAGGCGCTCTAAATCTGCGCAACATCTAAGGTGATGTGAAACTTTAATGTTTAAAACAAAAAAATATACTTAATATTTCTTAGCTTTTACAGACTAGCAGTGCATAATATTTCAGTAAAAAAAAAAAAAACTAAAATTACGTACTTATCTGATTATTAGTAAGTTTAGAAGAAGGTGAGTGTTGACTTCATTGGAGTTAAGTGCATTCAAAAGACTCCGGGGTAGTCTAGCAGGGGAATTATAAGGGTGGTGTGCCAAGGCCAGATGGAATGAGGAATGGGGAATAAACACCTGTGACAGAGAAAGGCAGCATCAAAGGTATTGTGGCATTCCAACTCCACCGGATGACATTTGGAAGCATTCATACATTAAGATTCTACAATAAAACACAGCTTGTCGCATAAAAGCTGTCAATCCAAGCGTTGGACGCACTTTTATTACTTGGGTGTGAAATATTAACATAATAAGAAGAGGAAGTTAAGAAATGAAACTTTTCATGGTTACACAAGGGGGTAAAATTGTGAATTAGAAAAAATATAGCATCCGGGATTTAAACCTTCATTTGTTTGTTCTTATATTCATCTCCAAAACAATACGAGTGCTTTATTCTTCTTTCCTAGCCATGCATTTTCTTGGTAATTACATGTGTTTAGCTGGCACTTACCATACAAAATATATACACCGCCGTTTCAAGAAGGTATGAGTATGTTGGCATCTCGACTTTAACAAAAATATGTCTGAGTTTTTTTAACAACTGCTGAATTGACAAAATACCAAGACTATGTTCAAAGGTAATGATAATCATTTTACGCGAATGATCACGTTTCACTGTCACTGACGTGATAAGACATACGATCCATTTTAGCTGTGCAAATAGATTGGACTTCTTAACCGTCAATGACGGCCAATGAGTTAAAAAAAAAAAAAAAAAAAAAATGGAAGACGCTGCCATTTATGTTGACTGTTTCTTTACAGTATTGGAAAATGCTAGATAAAATGCTTTCAGGTCACCTCTTTGGTTCAGCCCGGCGATGAGTAGAAAAAAACCTCCCAAAAAAAGCACTCCACAAAATGTACACAAATTCAAATCTTTGTTCACATTTGAAGCAAAGACATCCGCAATATTGTGGGTGTGGTTTCACTGTCACAGTAAATTCAGCATGAAAGTAAATTTTAAGAATCCTAACTTTGAAAAATGAAGGTCCCGCGGTGTAATTCTTTGCTGATGACGACTAAAAAGGTGGAGAGCAACATAAGGCGAGGGTTTAGTTTTTTTCCTATCACATCATGAAAAATGTCTTTTGAAATTAAGAATTCAAATCCTTCATTAAATTTCCACGTGCTCGTGTGTGTGAGATCTTGCCAAGTGCGTGTCCGTGTCTCTCTGCCGTAACCTCGATGGCTATTGTATATTGCAGGATGAGCAGCAGGGGTCATCCTTGTCAGGTTGGGCGGCATAGTCCATCTGTCGCACGATCTCGGCGAACAGTTCGTCCACCATGGTTTTGCTTTTGGCCGACGTTTCCATGAAGGGGCAACCCCACTCTTCGGCTAGCGCTTGGCCCTCGCTGGACGATACTTCCCGCTCACTCTCCAGGTCCACCTTGTTACCCACCAGGATGACTGGGACCTTCTCGTACCTGAGAGAGACGCACATATCGAACTGATTGTACAAACCGCCATTTTTTTGTGTGTGATATTAAGAATGACATCGAAACAATGTTTGGGTCCATTACCGGATCGGCAGTGACATATTTAATTGATCAAACATAGTAGAAAAGTAGGTAACATTAGTTTGACAGCGAGCAAACGGTCCCTCAAAAACTGTCCAGTACTGTAAAACTAAACATGCGTAACAGAAAATTACACATACTGAGCAGTAAAATACAAAATACACTTTGCATTCCTTCTGCTAGCTTAACGCTAATTAATATACAATGGAAAACGCCATTGACACACTACAATTATTATTGATATTTTCATGGTATTTGACTCTCAAAACAATAGCTGTGTCTCCATTACAGATTCTCACAAAATTAAAGTGATATTTCACATTTTTTTAAAATCGGAGCCCCCTGGGTGCCAGGATGGAAAAAATAAAAAATCATAGCTAATCTGTACCCACAGTTTACTCATCTGTGGGTACAGTTTAGTAATCTTTACCCACAGTTTAGTAATCTGTACCCACAGATTACTAATCTGTGCCCACAGTTTACTAAACTGTACTCACAGATTACTAAACTGTACCCACAGTTTACTAAACTGTACCCACAGTTTACTAAATTGTACCCACAGTTTACTAATCTGTACCCACAGTTTACTAATCTGTACCCACAGTTTAGCGATGACCCGGAAACAGTAGTCACCAATGTTTGGCGGGGACTCCGAGTCCAAACGCCAAGGGACCGACCGAGCAAGCAAATGCACCATTTGCCCTCGGCGAACAAAGGGGTTTTAAAAGGTAACTATTGCACGTTTTCTTTGGTAGGAGTCTTTCAGGTGTCATCAATCAATATGGCATGTTGTGTTTGCACATTTTGTGTGCTGCTGTCGTGTCCGTGCGTGCTTAATTCAAGTAGTGTTCATTTGTCAGTTAGCTATTTTTAGTAGCCGCATTAGCGGCTACTAGAGCAGGGCGGTAAACCGAAAATTTACCGTTACCGAAATTCTTCACGATGACCGACGTAATTTTGACCATGTCGGTAAATTCGGTAATTTAATAAAAGAAGAAAATATAGTCTTTTCATCCCGCTTTGACTCTGTGTTGTTCGGCTATGTTCATTCCCCTTTAAGAAAGCAGACAGTGTGCTTACGTTTGGAGTCACATGGTTTTCAGGAAGCCAATCAAACAGAAGCCCGGTAGGCTAACGCTAGCTGCTAACGCTAGCAGCTAACGCTACAATTAAACGGGATGAAGTCGGGCTTAAGTTAGCTTCGCCAAACTTTCACCAGACATTAAGTAAACTCTTGACGGGTTCCAGATAGGGATGGAAAAACCGAGGCTTTCTGAAACAATGAACCTCTTTTATGACAATTGCCCTAAATTGAATCACTGTTTGACACACTGCAAGAGCCCCATCTACTGGATAAACAGTGCACGTTTCTTTTTAAAAGTAAAGTTGACAAATTGCCTCAGCATTACATACTGTATCTTCAATAGAATTAAGTGGATGTCGTCTATTTCAACCAGGAGATCGTGTCGTCATTAAGTGTGATTTACACAATTAAAGTTGACCTCTTTAAGCCTGTGTCATTGCTTTTGTCTGTGAAGATGTGTTCAAAGCAGTACTTGTAATACACGACAGTGCTAGTCTTGTAAGTGGCTCATCCTAGATGACGGGGAGTAACTATGTATTGTTTATTTTTTGTAAAAATTACAGTACTGTAAGCACAGTGCTTGGGAACAGGAATATTATTTATTGAATACTGTAAGGATTTCCAAAATCATAAGATGTAAATAATTGAGCCGAATAAAAGAAAGGAAAGGTTTGTGAAACATTTTATTTTTTAATTAAGTATAATTTCTGGGGGGTGGGTGGATGTGTCGTATTTGTATCTATTCTAAATATCGAAACGTATGCCACTATCTAGTGTATAACAATGTGGAATGAATTTAATGAAATTCAAGTGATGATATTTTTCAAGTCATACAAGCTGTTATAAATGTTCACACAAGAATTCTTATTGTTTTCCAAGATTTTTTTTAATACTTAATGTTTAGACTGCATGTGCAATTGTTAAATTGAAAGCTGGTAAATAAATTTAACGAGAAACTGTTAATTTGTATTCCATGCATTCATTCAAATTATATAACAGTTTGCTTCGGCGAATTTATCGTCATTTATCGTTATCGAGGTAAATCTGCTCAATTTATCGTGATATGTACTTAAGGCCATATCGCCCAGCCCTAGCGGCTACTAACACACAACATGCCATATTGATTGATGACACCTGAAAATGTAGACGGCTACCAAAGAAAATGTGCAATAGTGTTTTTCGCCGAGGGCAAAAGATGCAGGTGCTTGCTCGGTCGGTCCTTTGGCGTTTGGAGTCCCCGCCAAACATTGGTGACTACAGTCTCCGGGTCATTGCTAAACTGTGGGTACAGATTAGTAAACTGTGGGTACAGTTTAGTAATCTGTGGGTACAGATTGCTTAACTGTGGGTACAGTTTAGTAATCTGTGGGTACAGATTAGTAAACTGTGGGTACAGTTTAGTAATCTGTTGGTAAAGATTGCTAAACTGTGAGTACAGTTTCGTTATCTGTGGGTACAGATTGCTAAACTGTGGGTACAGTTTAGTAAACTGTGGGTACAGTTTAGTAATCTGTTGGTACAGATTGCTAAAGTGTGGGTACAGATTGCTAAAGTGTGGGTACAGTTTAGTAAACTGTGGGTACAGTTTAGTAAACTGTGGGTACAGATTAGTAATCTGTGGGTACATATTAGCTATGATTTATTATTATTTTTTCTACCCTGGCACCCGGGGGGCTCCGTATAATTGTGATTTAAGCATGCTTTCTTTTTTTTCTGAAATAGCCCTCTAACTTGTGTGTATGGAGAAGTGAACATGTGACTGGGTACTTCACGTCCTACTTCATACAAATCACAAGTGTTCCCATTGTACTCCTGTGATATATTTTGATATCAAAACATCTGGAAAACCTCCTTATGAAAGCATAAACATTTTTTGTTATATTTGTGTGTTTTTTTTTTTTTTTTAAATTCAGGCCTTTCCATTGCGAAATTTCGGTTTTTCGAATTAATGGAGTAATGGTAACACAGCTGATGAATGTTCACTCAGAGACATTCATAGATAAGAAATAGAACCACACTCACAGGCCTATGCTCATTGTTGACTGTTAAAAAAAGTTATATCAACAAAACAATATTGGGACTTATACACTGTTACTGTCAGTGTTTTTCTGTAAAGGCATACACACTATCAGGGCCAGAAAAAAAGAAAAAGAAAATATTTTTTGCAATCCAGGGTGTCACTATCATCCTTTAAAAGGGCACTTTTTTTCTGTTTTCAAACAATTTTGTTCATGCTCAATACCTCCAAAAACCTGATTTGGGAGCTGTACCCCCCCCCCCCCCCCCCCATACATTCATTGAATTGTTCATTTCTTATATATTTGTCATTATTTATGTACTATTGACTTTTTATTTTTTTTTTACATTTAGGTCTGCTGTGTCAAATATTTACTGTAAAAAGTTGTTTTCGAGAAGCATAATATTCAGTACTGCTAATTTTATGTTAATATTTACTTCATATGTGCATTTCAAGATAAATTACTCTCTGGTATCTTATGTTTTCATTGTAGATTCTTTAAATCGACAAGTAATATTTTTTTTAGAACGAACAATATGGGGAAAAACACTGACATCGTTTTTTGGGCCAGATCGCGTAAGCCTAACGAAACGTTTCTGTGTCACGCTTGTCGCATATCTCCAATAGGCTGCAGGTTTCAATCAAAACGAGCTTGCTCGGAGCAGAGTCCATTTCGTTTTCATCTCATGAATACATTATCCCAAGTGGACTTTAATCTTAACTGTCCTGCTCACCCGCCGTGAGGAGAAGATCTCACAGGATGAATGACATGATTAAAACCAAGTGCATGGCTGTTCTTCCTACAGCTCACCCTTCCAAAATCTTGTAATGCACTTAATACAGTGAGAATGGGCATACTGATTGATGAAATGATTGTTGAGAGTGGGTGGAATTTATTACAGTGACACCTCATTACTTTGCGCTTCAAACTTCGCACTCTCAGTCCATCGCGGATTTTCTTAAATTAAAAATACCGCATTTTATTTAAAAATAATAATAAAAAATATATGCATTTATACATGTAAAAATCATTTTCTTCAATATAGATCTCACTTTTCATCACATTAAGAGAAAAAAATTTAATATCATTTAAAACCTGATTATTACATTTGTAGAACTTATTTTTATTTTTTATTTTTATTTATTAAAATAAACACAGAAGGGTTTCTTCTCATTTAGGGAAAAACATGTCTTTTATATACATATACACATAGAGCGGTTAGGGATGGGAATTGAAACGATTTTTTCGATTCCGATTCCATTATCGATATTGCTTGACGATTCAATTCTTTATCGATTCTCTTATCGATTCTAATTTGGGGGGAAAAAAGAACAAACGTTTTGATTGGCATCGAGTTTGTTTATTCATAAGTCACAACCTTACAAACTCACAACGAGGTCAAAGGAGGCCCAAAGCCTCAATGTTAACTGTGGCAATAAGTGGCAAATACACAAAAATGTGTAACATTTTACTGAAACATTTTTCTAATAGAAATAAAAAATATTGGCATATAGGTCGTTGTTCTGCCTTTGGCAATATGTGTTAAAGTGTATTATTTACCATTATATTGAAATGCATGCCTTTTAGTTTTTATGGTGCTTTCATGCTCAAGTGGGGGCGCCCTTGCGCTTCCTCACGCGAAGAAGAACGTGAGCACGCTTGCAGAAGTGCAGCTACAAAGCATCCAAGCGAGTGAGCGAGTTGGTGGGAGAGGGAAACACTGCTACGAGCCTGCGTTCTTTGTTAATGTTTGTAAAATATCTACAGAGGCAACGTCTGTATGTATCATCTTTTGTGTTGTTGTTGTTGTTGTGTGTTTTCACTCGCTATCGGACACTTAAATGCAGTTGCGTAGTGATTTGAACTGTGTGCTAATGCTAGCGAACGCATGCTAACCATTTGTGTTATTACTGTATTAGCAGCTAATCATCGCTGATTTACGTTGATGTGAACCGGTTTGTTATTGGGGACGAAATTAATTTGTTTCATTTCTATTTTTAGTTTCACTCTTCAAGTGATGGTTGAATAAAGTCAGCAAATTATACCAACGTCTTCTGCATCGTCATTTGGGAGTTTAGCTAGCTGTATAGCCAGGACTGAGCCATAGCGTCTTGGTGAGGACAGTACTGTCGTATTCCTTCCCGATGCACTTATCTCCACCTTGCAATGACTGCAAGTCGCTTTATTGTAATTTTTCCCATGTGAAGTGAAGACACACTTTCGAGCTTTTGAACCTATGTGCTGCCATTATTATGTTTACGGCTGCAATGCTCGTGCTAAACCATCGCAACCTTTCATTTTCACCCTCTTTCCTGGTGAAGTGTAGCCAAACTTTGGAGGGTGTGGTTCTTGGCGCCATGCTAGTTTGATGCGTCCGGACAACAAGACACGTCACGTCATGTGATGACGCAATTCGTGTCTTTAGGAATCGTTAAAGGGATCATTAAGGCTTTTTCAATGTGATGTCGAGGCCTCGAAACACTAGGAACCGGTTCGGAATTGGAATCGGATTTCAATTCCCATCCCTAACAGTGGTACCTCGACATACGATCGATTCGACACATGATCTTTTTGACATCCGACGTAAAATTTGACTCGCCATTTGTTTCTACATCCAACGACATGTTGAAATACGACAATTTTTGACAGCGCCGCAGGAAACATAAATAGTCTTACATATCAACAAATCTTAGCTGCCTTTTACATTCCTAACCTTAAAAAGTGACAAATTCTGCAGCAGGATGGTGCTCCATCGCATACTTCAATCTCTACCTCAAATACCTCAAAGTTCCTCAAGGCGGGGATCAAAGCGCCCGAGGACAAGGCATCTAAGCACCTGATTGTGATGACTGGCCAGTCCAGTCACCAGACATCAACATCATTGAGCATGTCTGGAGTAGGATGAAAGTGGAAGCATGGAAGACGAAACCCAAGAATGTTGATTAACTCTGGGAAGCATGCAAGACTGCTTTCTTAGATATTACTGATGACTTCATCAATAAATTGTATGAATCCTTGCCAAACCGCATGGATGCAGTCCTTCAAGCCCATGGAAGTCATACAAAATATTAAATTTGGATCTCACAGCACTACTACTTAATTCGCTTAGGTAACATATTTTTGTATTTGCAGTACATTTTTTGTACAATTTTCACACTACTTTCTGTAGGCGACAAAACTTTTGTCTTGCCAAAATTTGACCTTTGTGTCTTCATTAAATTATAAATCTTTTTTCCGTGAAACATATATTTTTGTACGTTCAACATTATTTGGGTGGGTCTTAGCTTTCATATGAGCCATTTCTGAAACCAATTGAATAATTCAAAGTCAGGTTATTAGCAATTGTTTCTATAAAATGGATAAGCGACAAGACTTTTGTCAGGGACTGTACTGCGATCAATGACAGCCAATTCGGTAAATTGATAAGAATTTTAAAATTGTGTTCGAAAAAGCAGTCTTGAAAAAGTTTTTTAAAAAAAACAAAAAAAACAACAACAAAAAATCAAAATTACAATGCAATTCAGTTAATGGCAGAACTGGGATAGGTTCATAACAAAAGGGCTCTATCAACAGCTGCCACTCTTTTGCGATGGTTTATTCCATTGCAAATGTTGTACGTTATAATATGTATCCTACATGGACAACCTTGGTGTGTTTCAATTTCTTTTACCAACTGTACTGCCTTTCTCCTCAAACAAATCTAGTCTTAAAATCCAAGACGCTACAACAGCTTGTCCTTCAATCAGGGAAAAAGTGTTAAGGTGCACCCTGCTGTGCTTCAGTTCAACTCTCCAAATCCTTCAAAAGCTGTTAAAAGGTTCAGCAATGTCACATTAGCCAACATTAATATCCATCAGTCCATTTCAAACAGCTTGTTTCTTCCATCTAACAGGGGTACTTGTACAAGTTGTGTTGCTCACTGGGGCCTCTTTTCAACACAAAGACATGTGGCATACCGGGGAGGGGGCTATATATAGTCATAATAACAGAGGAAGAAACTTGTGCTCCCAGGAGGTGTGAGACTGGCTGCCAAAGATACCGACGCTCCGCGGGCCTTGGAAAGAAAAAAAGGTGTTGGCCACCATGCGTCTGGACCAGACAGCCAATGATACCAGATACCACGTGTCGCTGTCTAGACTGATTTGTTAAAGAACAGAGACATAGCATTAAAATATGATGGAATACCAAACGCTGGTTGTGCTCGTGCTAAACAACATGTCACGCTATAGCCTTGAGCTGCTGAGCCTCGGGGCGGCCACCAGGGTTTACTGCGACTGCCCCATTCCCAGACACGTCTCATCTATAATGTATGATGCATCAACTCGCTGACGGATGCCGCGTTCCGTTTTTCAGGCTCGAACCAACATAAAAGGGCGGCTTCCGGGCTTCTTTTTCTTGACAATTGCCATTTCAAGGAGCTTCTGAGTCAGAGAATTACAAGCGCCTCTCTCTTTTGGCACATCTAAGATATAATCCAGTGGAGATCAGAGCTATGTCTTTTGTAAACATTCAAAGACAAGATCAAGGGTGGTATTTCAAAACTAAGATTCTCCCATGGCTTTAAAAAAAAAAAAAAAAAAAACGGCCCTCCCCACTTCCTTCCATGCTTGATGCCACTAACAGATGACGGGGATTGTGTCCAACAAAGACATTCGGCTAAACCCATGATTATTTTAACAGTAAAATCATTGCATGATCTGAAGTCCCATGCTAGCATCCTAGTGGAAATAATCACTAGCACTTTTGAAAAGACCACAAAATAGAGCGCAGATAAATATTGGTGAAGCAGTCACATATTTAGATAAACTTGAAACATAGAGCACATGTGTCAAACTCAAGGCCCAGGGATCCAGACCCGGCCCCCTCATATCATTTTATGTGACCCGCGAAAGTTTATCATGTGCGTCGACCTAATGTTTCTCTGTAAAATAAAATTCTAATAAAATTCAAAGAGTATTTATGGGTAATGTCCTTTTAAAAATAAAATAAAAAAATATTCTTCTTTGAATTTAATAGTGATCCTTTACTTCTCGACCAGAACCGACCGCTTAGTGAAAAACCACGAAGTAGTGTCGCCCCACTTTTAACACATTTTTTTTGTGTATGCATAATATCAACAAGTGTATATATAAAACCCTATAGGTGCATTTTATCATTAGAATATTATAGTTTGAAACATACAAATAAAATGTTAATAATATAATTAAATACATAGTGTATAAAAAATATGTACTGTAGATTGATTCGCTCACTCTCTCTCATATTATACGTGTGTGGGTGTGGGTGTGTAAGTGTACATACATACATAGACGTAAATAAAGTGTACATAAATATGTACACTTACATAAAACTCCCAAGGCACACCACCAACAAAACAAATGTAAAAATGAATCTCTGTAACCTATATTAACAACATAGAAATCAAACAAACACAAAGAAAAACACTTTGGATAATCATATTTTTACTCACTCAGTGTGGCTTTTTGTATTGGAGTAGGTATCAGCGCATCCCCAATGAAAGTTAATCCCGCCATGTTCAGTTCTTCTTTCCATTCGTGGGTCCATTGCAAATCCAAATGAAAGATGTTTGCTGATTACCTCACACCAGAGACTCTTCGAGAGGAAAGTCTTTGCTTCATTTTGGCCACCATTCAATGAATTTTGTCCAGTTCTGAATTAGCATCTTCCATCCAACCATCCATCATCTTCCGCTTGCTCTGGGGTCGGGTCGCGGGGGCAGCAGCTTTAACAGGGAAGCCCAGACTTCCCTCTCCCCAGCCACTTCAACCAGCTCCTTCGACGGGCTCCCAAGGTGTTCCCCGGCCAGCCGAGAGACGTAGTCTCTCCAGCGTGTCCTGGGTCGTCCCCAGGGCCTCCCACCGGTGGGACATGCCCGGAACACCTCTCCAGGGAGGTGTCCAGGAGGCATCCGAACCAGATGCCCGAGCCACCTCAACTGGCTCCTCTCAACGCGGCGGAGTAGCTGCTCGACGCTGAGTCCCTCCCGGGTGACCGAGCTTCTCATCTAGGGCTGTCCCAAACGACTAATTTTCTCCCGATTAGTCAGCCGACTATTTTTACGATTAGTCGACTAATCTAATAATTAATATATATATATATTTTTTAACTATTTTAGCAACGAAATTTTTGTTGACGCATATCAATTCACAAAAAACATATTGGAACACTTAAATTATTTATTAAAGTACAAAAGTACATTATTAACAAACACGTAAATAACAATAATAAATCACAAATAAACAATGAGTTCAAATGCTGATAGAATTAACTAGTGTAGCGTCCCGATTGAAAAGAGATTGAAAAGATGGTCTCTCTTAAACTGATGGTTTACAACTTTTATTCCATCCTTGATGTAATCACAATGTAAGAGCTGCGGTGCACACAAATAAAACAACACAATTAGAAATTAACAAAAACTTTTCACCTTTTTCCTTTTAAACCTTATTTATATATCAATGAATTGCCTATATGAACTCCTCCGTGAGTCATCACCTTATCGTGGTGGAGGGGTTTGCGTGTCCCAATGATCCTAGGAGCTATGTTGTCTGGGGCTTTAAGCCCCTGGCAGGGTCACCCATGGCAAACAGGTCCTAGGTGAGGGGCCAGACTAAGCATGGCTCAAACTGACCCCTTATGATGAGAAAAAGAAATGAACTCCAGTTTCCCTTGCCCGGACGCGGGCTACCGGGGCCCCCCTCTGGAGCCAGGCCTGGAGGTGGGGCTCGAAGGCAAGCGTCTGGTGGCCGGGCCTGTCCCCATGGGGCCCGGCCGGGCACAGCCCGAAAAGGCAACATGGGTTCCCCTTCCCATGGGCTCACCACCTGTGGGAGGGGCCAAAGGGGTCGGGTGCGTAGAGAGTTGGGCGGCAGCCAAAGGCGGGGGCCTTGGCGGTCCAACCCCCAGCTGCAGAAGCTAACTCTTGGGACATGGAATGTCACCTCTCTGGCAGGGAAGGAGCTTGAGCTGGTGGGTGAGGCAGAGAAGTTCCGACTAGATATAGTCGGACTCTCCTCCACACACAGCTTGGGTTCTGGTACCAATCCTCTCGAGAGGGGTTGTACTCTCTTCCATTCTGGAGTTGCCCATGGTGAGAGGCGCCGAGCAGGTGTGGGCATACTTATTGCCCCCCGGCTTGGTGCCTGTACGTTGGGGTTTACCCCCGTAGACGAGAGGGTAGCCTCCCTCCGCCTTCGGGTGGGGGGACGGGTTCTGACTGTTGTTTGCGCTTATGCACCGAACAGCAGCTCAGAATACCCACCCTTTTTGTAGTCCTTGGAGGGTGTGCTGGAGCGCGCCCCCTCTGGGGACTCCCTCGTTCTACTGGGGGACTTCAACGCTCACGTTGGCAATGACAGTGAGACCTGGAGGGGCGTGATTGGGAGGAACGGCCCCCCCGATCAGAACCCGAGTGGTGTTCTGTTATTGGACTTCTGTGCTCGTCACGGTTTGTCCATAACGAACACCATGTTCAAACATAGGCGTGTCCACATGTGCACTTGGCACCAGGACACCCTAGGCCGCAGTTCAATGATCGACTTTGTAATCGTGTCATCGGACTTGCGGCCACATGTTTTGGACACTCGGGTGAAGAGAGGGGCGGAGCTGTCAACTGATCACCACCTGGTGGTGTGTTGGCTCCGATGGTGGGGGAAGTTGCTGGCCAGACCTGGCAGGCCCAAACGTATTGTGAGGGTCTGCTGGGAACGTCTGGCAGAATCCCCTGTCAGAAAGAGTTTCAACACCCACCTCCGGCAGAACTTCTCCCTTGTCCCGGGGGAGGTGAGGGACATTGAGTCCGTGTGGGCCATGTTCCGCACCTCCATTGTTGAGGAGGCCGATCGGAGCTGTGGCCGTAAGGTGGTTGGTGCCTGTCGTGGCGGCAATCCCCGAACCCGCTGGTGGACACCAGCGGTAAGGGATGCCGTCAAGCTGAAGAAGGAGGCCTATCAGGCCTTTTTGGCCTGTGGGACTCCGGAGGCAGCTGACAGGTACCGGCTGGCCAAGCGGACTGCGGCTTCGGCGGTCGCCGAGGCAAAAACTCGGACATGGGAGGAGTTCGGCGAGGCCATGGAAAACGACTTCCGGACAGCTTCGAGGAAATTCTGGTCCACCATCCGGCGTCTGAGGAGAGGAAAGCAGTGCACCATTAACACTGTGTATAGTGAAGATGGTGTACTGCTGACCTCGACTCAGGACGTCGTGAGTAGGTGGGGAGAATACTTCGAAGCCCTCCTCAATTCCACCGACACGCCTTCCTTTGAGGGAGCAGAGTCTGGGGACTCTGAGGTGGGCTCTTCGATCTCTGGGGTTGAAGTCACTGAGGCGGTTGGTAAGCTCCTCGGTGGCAAGGCCCCAGGGGTAGATGAGATCCGCCCGGAGTTCCTAAAGGCTCTGGATGTTGTGGGGCTGTCCTCTACAACATTGCGTGGACATCGGGGACAGTGCCTCTGGATTGGCAGACCGGGGTGGTGGTCCCCCTTTTTAAAAAGGGGGACCGGAGGGTGTGTTCCAATTATAGAGGGATCACACTCCTCAGCCTCCCCGGTAAAGTCTATTCAGGAGTGCTGGAGAGGAGGGTCCGTCCGGAAGTCGAATCTCGGATTCAGGAGGAGCAGTGTGGTTTTCGTCCCGGCCGTGGAACAGTGGACCAGCTCTACACCCTCGGCAGGGTCCTCGAGGGTGCATGGGAGTTCGCCCAACCAGTCCACATGTGTTTTGTGGATTTGGAGAAGGTGTTCGACCGTGTGCCTAGGGGAGTCCTATGGAGGGTGCTCCGGGAGTATGGGGTACCGAGCCCCCTGGTAAGGGCTGTTCGGTCCCTGTACGACCGGTGTCAGAGTCTGGTCCGCATTGCTGGCAGTAAGTAGAATTCGTTCCCAGTGAGGATTGGACTCCGCCAAGGCTGCCCTTTGTCACCGATTCTGTTCATAATTTTTATGGACAGAATTTCTAGGCGCAGCTGAAGCGTTGAGGGTGTCCGGTTTGGTGGCCTCAGCATTGCATCTCTGCTTTTTGCAGATGATGTGGTGCTGTTGGCTTCATCAAGCCGTGACCTCCAACTCTCACTGGGGCGGTTCGCGGCCGAGTGTGAAGCGGTTGGGATGAAGATCAGCACCTCCAAATCCGAGACCATGGTCCTCAGCCGGAAAAGGGTGGAGTGCCCTCTCCGGGTCGGGGATGAGATCCTGCCCCAAGTGGAGGAGTTCAAGTATCTTGGGGTGTTGTTCACGAGTGAGGGTAGGAGGGAGCGGGAGATTGACAGGCGGATCGGTGCAGCGTCTGCAGTGATGCGGACTCTGCACCGGTCCGTTGTGGTGAAGAAGAGCTGAGCCAAAAGGCGAAGCTCTCGATTTACCGGTCGATCTACGTTCCTACCCTCACCTATGGTCACGAGCTGTGGGTCGTGACCGAAAGAACAAGATCCCGGATACAAGCGGCCGAAATGAGTTTCCTCCGCAGGGTGTCCGGGCTCTCCCTTAGAGATAGGGTGAGAAGCTCGGTCATCCGGGAGGGGCTTGGTGTCGAGCTGCTACTCCTCCGCGTTGAGAGGAGCCAGTTGAGGTGGCTCGGGCATTTGGTTCGGATGCCTCCTGGACGCCTCCCTGGAGAGGTGTTCCGGGCATGCCCCACCGGCAGGAGGCCCCGGGGTCGACCCAGGACACGCTGGAGAGACTATGTCGCTCGGCTGGCCTGGGAACGCCTTGGAATCCCGCCGGAGGAGCTGGCTGAAGTGGCTGGGGAGAGGGAAGTCTGGGCTTCCCTGCTAAAGCTGCTGCCCCCGCGACCCGACCCTGGACTAAGCGGAAGATAATGGATGGATGGATGGATGGATGCCTATATGAATTGCCTTTACCTTAATTTATTACCTTATCATTGACAATCTCTCCCTTGAGTGCAATCACTGTATATATTTATGACCTTTTAACCTTATATAATTTTCTATACCATAAAATATACCATAACATGAAATAAACCTTTCAGTTAGCATTAAGAACAATACTAATAGCACTTATAGGCCCATTGTCAATGAAACATTATTATTTAGTAAGGCGTCAGCACCCTCTGGTGTACAAAAAATGAAAAAATTTTTTTTTTCAAACTGGGTGACGGCGTTTGAGGTGTTTATTCACAGCAGACGTGCAGCCAAGCTTGGCATTGAAGAAACAGGACAGAAGAGTGTACCCTCCTTTGAAATAAGTCAATGTTTTGGACACTCTGGTGTGCTTTTTTTTTTTGCTTTGTGCCGCTTTCCCCGCTTGCATACAGAGCATCCGACATTCTGAACTTTCCACACATATATTTTTTTAACCCTTCATTAACCGTCGACGGGATGTTGTGCTCGTCGACGGATTTACGTAATCGATGACGTCGACTATGTCGACTAGTCGGGACAGCTCTATTCTCATCCTATGTCTAAGGGAGAGCCCGGACACCCTGAGGAGGAAACTCATTTCGGCCGCTTGTATCCGGGATCTTGTTCTTTCGGTCACGACCCAGAGCTTGTGACCATAGGTGAGGGAGGAACGTAGATCGACTGGTAAATCAAGAACTTCGCCTTTTGGCTCAGCTCCTTCTTTACCAAAACGGACCGGTGCAGAGTCCGCATTACTGCAGACGCTGCACCGATCCGCCTGTCGATCTCCCGCTCCCTCCTACCCTCACTAAAGAGTATCAAGTATCTTGGGAGTTAGCAACTTTCCTTTTAAATAACTTTTTCCATCGTTTTCTGTGTTACAGATTTGCTAGCCCCAATGCCACTCCTGCCTCATGCACATCACTAAAAAAAGTAATTGGCTACCTATTGACACCTACTGATTTGGAGGGATATAGCATGATTCCAGACCATTGGACAGAACAGGCACTCAGTAACGGCACATTTGTGCATTCATTTTCAAAAAAACATTTTTACATCAATTAGATGAAAGTAGATGATTTTCCACTACACACCAGAGATTACACCACAGCACAGCAGAGTGCCACGGCACAGTGGTTGAAAAACACTGCACTTAATGATTCACTGAGCTTAAATATAGCTGTTGATTTATTTTAATAATCAATTTAATAATCAATTAGTTGTTGATTAGTCTATTCATTGCAGAAACCGGAGTAGACAGCTATAATGATCCTCTGAAGGAAACAAAGATTAGTTTCTATAGAGTATTGGAAAAGGACCAATTTTGCCAGAAATATTAAACAGTAAGCCCAGTAGTTGATGCATGGATGGATTCAGTAGATGGATGAAGGGTGCAAGGGTTTTCATCATATTTATACACACTGCAGCTCAATCGCTGTGCAAACATCAAGGTTTATCACTTTACATCATCGCGCTTCCTCGTCACTCTTGACCATGGTGTTGTTATTTACATGCCTGGCGTAGCCACCAATCACAGTCAGACGATGGCACCACGAGTGATGAGGCCCACGGCGTAATCATGTAGTCTCAGTGACAGCAGCCGCTGACGGATGCCGAAAGAGCGACGCCCCTGACCTGAGCTAATGTGGCCGAGACAGGTTGCCGTGTTTTGGCGGCAGTGACAGCACCGCGTCGAATTGCAACAACTGCTTTACCTTTCGTTTTGTCTTTTGTTGCCAGGTAACATTAAAGGATTAGTCCATCATGAATGTTCACAATCCATCTAGATAGGCAATCGCTGCCACCCGTCCCAGTTCAATTAAGCACGCATTATTGTCAGAGCCACCACAGACAAAGTTATGCATTTTGTTTGCACAGTATAACGAGATAATATGTTGAAGCTGGATTTCCCAGCATGCTCTGCAGTGACCTTTTTTAAAAAGTTTATAATAATAACATGTTTTATTGCTTTTGTTAGGAGCGAATTATTTCCCAATGTAGTGGTAGTAATCACTATCTGAGTTTACCACCTCATGATTTATAAATTTTCATTAACTGGTTAATTTATGCACCATATGCTTGTGTTGTGTGGTGATTTATCACACCAATTATTTAGTTACATCTAGTGGACGATCTAGAAATATCGGCACTTTTCAGTGGATTACAGTTGACATTAACAATATTACCCAGCCACAATTTTGACATTTCATAGAAAAATATGTTGTTTTATATCATAAGAAGGCCTAGAGGTTTTTTTCCCTAAAGTTAACTGTAACCATTATAATCTGGAGTTAGTAAAACACTATACTGCGTGATAACAAAACTTCATAGTAAACTGAGGACACCCATTTAAACAGGCTCATTCGATTGAAAATGTTGGATCTTCTTCTTGCATGCCTGCAAAGTAATGGGCGGAGAAATTGTGTGCTGGGTAGATGTATGTATAATTTAGCCACAGGGTCCAATCATATACGTATATATATTGACAAACAAACATTCACTTACACCAGACATGTCCAAAGTCCGGCCCGGGGGCCAAATGCGGCCCGTGGTCAAATTTCATCCGGCCCCCAGCCTCTGTCATAAAATCAATAACATCTGGCCCGCACACAGACTTAATTGGTCAGCAGTACTGCCACCAGCATATAAAGCAGCTTACACACTAAATGCTGCTCCTCATTTACCCACTAAAAGGCAGCAGCACTCTAAGCAACATTACCCCGTGTGACCCTTTACTCCCAATTTTCTGAAATGGCGACAATCAACAAAAAAAGTTGACTGTGAAAGGCCGACGCTTCAAGGATAGGTGGTAATTGGACTATTTCTTCACTAGAATACGCAACAACTGTGTCTGCCTCATTTGCAAAGAGACAGTCGCTGTTTTTAAAGAGTTCAATGTGAGGCGATATTACCAAACAGCACACGCTGATATGTACGACAAGATTACAGGGAATATATGCAGCGAGAAATTGAAGCAACTTGAAGATAGTTTAATTTCACAGCAGCAGTATTTCACAAGTGCCCGAGAGTCGAAAGAGAACGCCACAAGGCTAGTTGCGAGATAGTTCAAATTATTAATAAAAAAAAATAATGAAGCAAATGTGACACACAGAATGGCTTGCTAAAATTTGCTTAAATATATTATTCTACGTAAAGGTACTCAGCCAAGGTCGGCCCCCCACATTTTTAACACACCAAATCTGGCCCCCTTTGCAAAAAGTTTGGACACCCCTGACTTACACATTTAAACATATTTTATGGCCCATTTGGATTATTTGATGAACCAAACAAGCATGTTTTGAGACAAAGGGCGTAAGATGGGGTACCCAGAGAACGCCCACACAAAAACAGGAAGCAAAAGAAAATTCCACACAGGAAATTTGAACCCCAAACCTCAAAACTGCGAGTTTGACGCACTAACCACCCACCAATTAGGCCAATTTTCTATAATATGTTCTCTTTAAACTTATCTTTGTTCAGCCTGAAGCGTTTTAAATGCACATCAAAAACCCGAGTGAACGATGTGTAGGAGTCTTGTGTGATATGTGGAAAAAAAAACAACTCTCTCCGGCGTGTGGTGCGAAATAGCGCAACAGTCGGGTTGCATCTGGCGTGTGAGCGTGCTCGTATACATTAGCATATAAACACACAGGAACTAGGAATCAACGCACCGACCTCATTACTTCATTCACATTTGGGAAAGTGCTGAGAAGATGAAAAAAAAGTAGGAGTTTGAATTAAACCAACACACTCAAGGACTAAGTGGGGACACAATTGTGTTGGTTTAAATGGCTTTCTTCCAACACGTTAGAATTATAATACCTATCAGCTAATCCAAATGTGCAACTTTTTCAAGACCTAGCCAGGAAAACCACTGCATGTCCCTAATTAGCTGAGCAGATTTGTCGTCTTGGAGACGACAAGAAATGACAGAAATGACAAAGATGAAGAACTACTAATTTACCTTAAGCATACGATGTCTAACTGTGTGGGAAATTAAAAGTTAGAAAAAGATCACTTTGAGGACAAATAATTTTCCCTCATCATGTAAATAAATGTATTTTTATAAGGTTGTCAGTTGTCAGAGTACAACTGAATAGCTATACCAGTGGTACCTCTACATACGAACTTAATCCGTTCCAGGACCTTGTTTGTAAGTCGAAATGGTCGTATGTCGAGCAGGATTTTCCCATAGGAATACATTATAATTCCATTAATTCGTTCCACAGCCCAAAAACCTTCACTAAATCCTTAAAAAAATACTGCTGGTACTATTACAAATGGCAATTACACATAGCAAAACAAATAAATTATAAATCAAAATCGGAATAATAATAATAATAATAATAATAATAATAATTCCTGTATTAATGTAACGAATCGGGTTCTAATGTGGCGGACGTTTTTTGCTGACCCTGAACGCACCGCGGTGCTGACGTGCCAGAGGCAGACCGGTGAGCTTGAGTTTCACTTTCACTTTGAATGTTTTCTTAACACCGTCAATTGCGGCAGACAGAAGGTGTTTTTGTTTTGAATAAGTTGTGAAATAAATGATAAAAACGTGGCGAAATTAGCGATTTCTCTGGAGATGTTACCACAATAAGAATTGTCAGCTTAACTTATAAAGACTGGCGAACGATGGTCGGAGGAGGACCGTGGAGATGTATTGTTGAGCCATTTCACGGATGCCCACCCTACGCTCATATTTTTCTGTCATTTGCATCTTCATTTAGAAGGTAAGCGTCAACTTTTTCCTTGTTTCACCACCTGTACCAACCTTTTCTGAAACCAGTGTTGATTTGTCACACAAGAAAATCCGCCGTGCATTCGTCTGCGGTGCTGCCATTGTCGTCGTATTTCGAGCATGTCGTCGGATGTAGAAACAAATGGCGAGTCAAATTTTACGTCGGATGTCGAAAAGTTCGTGTGTCGAAGCGATCGTATGTAGAGGTACCACTGTATTATTATTAGGGCTGCAGCTATCGAATATTTTAGTAATCGAGTAATCGACTGAAAATTCTATCAATTAATCGAGTAATCGGATAAAACAAATATATTTTTAGGTGAAGAGCAATTATAAATATACATGAGAAAACAAGACATTTCATCTAATTTTGAACCATTTTCAGTCAATCAATGTCTTTATTTTCGATGTATATTGTTGAAAACAGCCAACAATTGCATCTCAGATGTAACTAGAATTAGGAAAAAAAAAAAAAGAAAAAAAAAAGACTAATTCACTGCTTTGACTCAAAAAACTTTAGATCTTATTACAAAAATATATATATATATCTTACCTAAAAATGCCGTTACGCTTGATAACACACATCACTTAAAAGTTTGGATTTTTTCCTACGTCTTTCAATTGAATTTCTCTTTGTGTCAAGCCATTTTTAAGTTCAAGTTAAGTTTTAAGTTAGTCTAAACTGCAAGTCCTGATAGGATTTTGAGTTTTTGCAGTGTTCAAAATAAATGTATGATACAGGCTGTATTGGAGCACATTAGCACCAGTGCTACTTGGTGTTTTATCCAGCAATGACTACTGAGCTAAAATTGATAGTTAGCATGATTAAGTTTTTATTTTACACCCTCATCACTCCACAATGCTATGTTATGTTAAAGCCTGTATGTAAGACACGTTAGCCAAGCATCGACAGTGGTCATAATTAATAGAAACCTAGCCCTCCGCAGGGCTAACGTTACTTCCGAGCAGTAACGTTAATCTTATTTATTAGCGCTTAGCGCTCTTTATTAGCGCTTAGCGCTCTACTGCTTTAAGATGGCGGCTGTTTACTAAAGCTGCCCAGACGCGGCCGAGTCTGTCATTTAGCATCTAGTTCAACATACATGTGATCTCTATGAGACGCTACCTGTACCAACGTAGCATCGTGCGGGCTAGTATTTAGCAACGTCGGCGTCGTTTGTGGCGGCTGTCGGCTGCAGTAAGTTTTCCCCCCCCCCTTCTTCCTCTCCGCACGTGACAGCGCGTTGTCCCGCATTAAATGTAGTCCGAGCAAAACGTGACGCTTAGAGCTGTCAAAACAAACGATTACTCGAGGTGAATAAAATTACTCGGATCAGTTTTTAAACTCGAGTTACTCGAGTTGCTCGAGTACTCGTTTCAGCTCTGATTATTATTCCCATCCTTATATTACTAACCTACTATAACACAGCAGTAAAGTCATAATTACAGTAAATATTTTCATGAAAACAACTTCTAGTTCATTGTGTGTGTGTCATATACCAACAAGCCACTATAATAAGCCCTATGGGGTCCATTTGTGTGGATCAATCAATTTTTATAGGGTTGCCAAACGTCAAGAGTGAAACGCTGTAAGCTATTTTATTACTCTTTAAACACTTAACTTTCGTAAATTTACATCCCCTGTGGTTTGTATCATCAGATTACATTTGTATGTATGTATGGTACATAAGTTAATGTCAGTGTTGAGGCAACCAAGCTTTAGCCACTTTATTTTTCTTTCCCTTTGAACCCAATTAGTAGATTTTGGGAGGCTAACTGGCATGTTGCTTCCTTTCAAGATATTTACAAGCACATGTCAACAAGCACATGTCAACTTGTTGTCAAGACAAGACACTTTCTTATCACTTAAAAAACCATTTTAAGGCTAACCATGCAACGACAAAGCAGTCATGCTAAAGGTTGACACATGGCTAGCCATTTTCATCGAGTACTTTGGGGATTTTATCGCCAAAGAAAGTTTTAACGCTTGGTTTAAGTACACTAGACAAACTTAACCATAGCCATGAATTGTTTGACATCCACAGGTTGCTACGACTAAGCTTTTATGCCAGGGTTAGTGCTGACAGTTCACAGTAGTTAGCCCCGAGTTCATTAATCACCATGAGGATTTCAAGAGTGCTCCATCTGCTGCAAGCTAAGAAAATCAAGATTAAGTGGATTTTATTTTGTTCTTCTTTGTAATTGAAGCAACCTGGTTTTTAAAGTTAAGTGATTTTATGGTTTCAGACTGGCTATGAACACATTACTGGGACTTTATTTGTTCTGTATTTTTTTTTTTTTTCTTGAATTTGATCAAATATGGATGTGGCAGCTTATAATCAGGTGCACTCTACAGTGCGGAATTTTGGTATTTTAATAACCGAAGCTCCAGAGATTGAAGAAGCACAAATCGACTTGTTCGAGTGATCTTACTTCAAACCACCAGTTCAAATGAATTGGACGTTGCCATTGACTGGGACAGCCATCTAATTGATTGGATGTTTATTGCCATCAATGATGGCGAAGTACTTAGTAGAGGCACACACTCCACAAACGAATACTATATTAGTATTCAATGAAACCAGTTTAATTTTAACATTCTTACAAGACGTAATACAAAAATTGATTTTTGGGGGGGTTGGCTGGAACAGATAAATTTTTATTCAGTTCATTTCGATGAGGAAATTTCATGTGGAAAGATGAGTTCGAAATGAAAGTTTTTATTTATGAACATTTTAGAATACTGTCACTCTTTTGCATTCTTGCTATTGTTCATGTAATAGCAAGGTACATGTATACACAAATAGAGCAGACATGTGTTTTTCTGTGCATATAGGCCTACTGTACTTTGTACAGTACAGGCCCACCCATGCACCAAAATGGCCTACATGTGGCATTTTCACGCATTTTTACACTCCAAAATCAATATTGCACCCACCTTTTGACTCTTATAATCTGGTCTCGCATGGGCTTGATGTCCTGAAAGCTCTGCTGGTTGACCAGGCTGTAGACCAGAATGAAGCCCTGTCCGTTTTTGATGTACAGATCCCGCATGGAGGCGAACTGCTCGGTACCGGCGGTGTCCAGGATCTCCAGGACCGATGGCGAAGAGTCCACCTCGATCTCCTTTCGATAGAAGTCCTCTATGGTGGGGTCGTACTTCTCAATGAACGTCCCGGTAACGAACTGGACCGTGAGGGCGGACTTGCCGACCCCGCCGCTGCCCAGGACCACCACTTTATACTCACGCATCGTTGGCTTCAACTGGAAAAGTAGCTGGAAATCTCAACCTTCACCATTTTCTGGCGGTTGTTGGCAATTATAACACGGTCAGTTCGGCTCACAGCACAAAGACCCGGTGCTCCGACACGGGCTTCATTGTGGAAATTCCTCCCCCCAACAACGCACGACCACGCGCCGACGGCTATACGGCCGCCAGTATTGTCAACTGGATGGTGACGGGACCAAAACGGCGCCGCTTTTCATGGATTTAAGCTCAGCCTTTGACACAAAAAACAAACTTGCTCCATGGAAGACGCTGATGGGGAAATGCCTGGACTTGCCCCCTTTCTAAGAAAAATAAATAATAAAGAATTAAGAAGCGCACGCGCGGGGTTAGAAGCGAACCCGGAAATAGCTACGGGCGCTATTTCGACACTTTAACAAAAAATTATGATTTCAAAAAACCTATTACAGCATCTTAGGAATGGTTCCATTGCTTTCCAACTAAATTTCAGCCGCCATAGTGTAGGACGGAGTCTCTCGGCCGAATGAAAGCACTTTCTTGCTCTTTTGTCCCTTCTCGATTTCTGTACCATAAGCCCCGCCTCCAGTCCGTGCTGATTTGATTGACACTTTTCTACAACCAATAGGGACATCTGCAGGCAGCAGACTTGAATGGAGAGCCAAAGGCGGGGAACCAATGAAACAACCCGCTTTCCGTTTCCGTTCATGTGTTAACAAAATAAATAAATAAAAATTCCATCATTCGGTTGCCCCAGTGACACCAGAGCAGTGAGCGACCAATCACGGAGGAGGCTCTGGGCCGTGTATCCAGGAGGAGGAGAATGAGCCGGATGTTGTTGTCATGGCAACGCTGCCTCGTCGTTGGCCTGTCCAAATTTACGAATGGTTGGGTTTATTATTAATATTCACTGTTGCCATCCAGTTTGGCATGAGTATGTCTCAAGATACAGGTTATAATTCATATTAGCCTACCATTGACAACTATAGACATCCAATTCATTTAAACTGGGAGGACTGGCTGTGAATTCTCACCTTTCAGTGCCATTGATGCCGCTAGACGTAAAACCCATTTTAAATCATTAAATCTCGTTGTACTCTATACAATCACAATGAAGGCTTTTTATTATATTCTCTGTTCATTTGGATTGGGAGAGGCTGGCAGCCAGCATTCCCTATAAATATGGAATTCAGTTTTTCAATTTATTAAACAAATTTTTCCTGCAGGGATGCAACAGTTCTGGGATTGTTGGTTCAATCCCAGCTCCGACCTCCCTGTGTGGAGCATGCATGTTCTCCACAAGCCTGCGTGGGTTCTCTCCAGTTACTCCGGCTTCCTCCCACATCCCAAAAACATGCATGGTAGGCTTACTGAACACCTCAAGTTGTCCGTAGGCTTGAGTGTGTACGTGAATGGTTGTTTGTCTCTATGTGTCCAGTGACTGGGTGGCAATCAGTTCACGGTGTACCTTGCCTCCTGCCTATTGTTCGCTGGGATAGGCTCCTGCACCCTCATGAGGATAAGCACTTTAGAAGATGAATGCACATTCACCCCCCCCCCCCCCCAAAAAAAAAAAAAAAAATATGTTTTGGCCTAACCTGTAAAAACATTCATTCACCTTATGGCCGCTTATCCTCACGATGGTCGCGGGGGTGATCAAGCCTATCCAAGTTAACTACGGGTAGTAGGCAAGGTACACCCTGAATTGGTTGCCAGCCAACTGCAGGGCCCAATGAGACAAACAACCATTCAGGCACACACTCAAGCTTACTGACAATTTGGAGAGTTTGATCAGCCTACCATACATGTTTTTCAGATGTCGGAGGAAACTGGAGTACCCGGAGAAAACCCACGCAGGCACAGGGAGAACATGCAAAGGAGTGAACCATTAATCTCAGAACTATGAGTCAGATGTGCTAACCACTCTCTCACTGTGCTACCCAACCTGTATTAATAGTTTAAAATGTGTAAAAAAATGTACACTGTACAAACAAACAAACAAAAAAGAAACCATCAGATGACAACATTGCCTTTATTTGGACAGTGTTTATTGACATTATTAGATTTTTTTTATAGACTTTATAAATCACTATTCACATGAAATGAATAATTAGACACAGTAAAATAGGTTCCACTATTATATAAGAAAATGAGGACAAGTTTAAAGTTAGGCCCGCTGATGGATCAAATCAATATTAATGTAACCATTTATAGCAGTACGACATCATCATCATTATCCTCATAAAGCATTTTTTCTGAGTGCTGAGTGACATTTTTAATCTCCATCAGACATCCATTCCCAGAGTTGTGTGTCTTCTTTTGACAAGCAGAGTGAAATAAATCATTCACTGCCATTGGCGGCAATAGATGTCCAATCCATTTTGAATGGGAGGGCTTTCAGTGATCATTCGCTGCCAGCCCTCCCAAATCGCCGTCAATGGCAACCAACAGGTTAAATGCAAATGGTTTAGATGAAGAATAAGGCAACAATCAAATTAAAAAAAAAAAAAAAAAAAAAAACATATCTTCGGTTAGCTTGAGTGCTATGTAAGTGCTTAAAGAAATGACTTGCACACGACATTCTTAATCAAAAGTGGATTATTTACTGCAGTATGTCTAAAAATACACACCACCATACTGGAAAAAGTGTTACTATGCACCAATCTAAAATGAAATTTGTGACAGTACAATCACAGCCAAGACAGACATCCTTAATTTTTGACGATTATTACGCTTAGCACGTACAATGCACTTTGTTACGTCAACAATTCTAAAGTCTTTACTCCTGTCGCGCCACCCTGAACTCCAAACGACAACGTGTCGGAGGCAAATGAGATCACTTCCTGCCTTTTTGTTGTTGTAGTTTTTTTGTTTTGTTTTTTTTAAATGAAAGTCAGTTCATAAGAATATACATTCACCGAGTAAATATAAGTTGTGTCGTGTTTTCAGTTCACGTTTACATACCGGTAATTATGTCAGTGTTAAGTCAAAGAATTTGCAATAAAAATGACATCACGGAGAGGAAATCATAGAATAGCTTAATAGATTGTCTGAATTAATAAAACACAGTCGTGTAAGAAAGAAAATAAACACCGGACACTACGGATGAGCATATTAATTGTTTGATTAATCACGTAATTGACTGGTTACCTTACTATTGTGAATTTTCTCAAAGGTCCATTAACGCAATGTCGCAAATGCCAATCCCTAGTGAACATTTAAGATTGTAATATGGAGGAATAAAAGTAATAATATTTAAAACAATGTCCTCCATTTTGTCTAAATAAACTACATTTTACATCCTTCTTTAAATTCATCTACTCATTTGCACATTCAACTACTTAAGAAACATCGTTGTAGGACAAACGAGGACTACAAAGTCATCTTAAATATGAAATAAAGAGTAGATAATCATTCGAGGGTACATAAATATTCATAAACGTCTTCACAAAGCAATTATGACATGTTCACGACTTTCTAGATCTCATATTATTATTATTATTTCTTTTTAAATACAGGCCAATGTCATTCAAAGCCCCTTAAATATGACAACTCTTTAGGCACTTGTAACATTCAATTAAGACGGAACCCTTCCGTTTGAATATACATTGAATAAACCTTATTGTTTATAGACATGCCTATCATTCTGACCCATCAGTGAAATTTCTTTTTTTTTTTTGAGAGGGGAAATAAAGGTTAAATCCGTGCCCGTAGAGAGAACTTTTGATTGGGTCGACACCGGCAAAACGCTTTCAATGCAATACAAAGGCACACCAGGTGGAGGAGCACTGCTCACTATGGATAAAAGCCTGTACTGTACACTGAGGGCCATCTTAAAATAAGTGCTTTTCACTAGTTCGCTAATAAAACAACTGAATCTGGCACGAGGTCAAACAATCATTACTGTTACAAAGAAATGACGCATTCAAGAAAGTCAACAATCTCTACCGTGGGCACCTCCATGTGACTATTTACATCATTAGAATGTCAGCTAACATTTCTATTGGTTAGTATTTTCCAGTAAATTTCTGCTTATATGGTTCTGAAACTTCTGTGGTAGGTTACTTTAAATATAATGCGAATAAGTACGGTACGTCCATGCATAGGGTTTTGGTGTGTGACACGTACAATCCTTAATGGGATACCGTACTGTATATGGTGATGTCATCCACCGGTGATGCTGGATCAGCATGCGGCAAGGACATTGTATGTACACATGGGCTGATCTGGATCATTGTGGCACTGAGTTTTGTTTCTGGGGGTTACTTGAGAATGATCTGTTTTGGAGAGAGAGAGAGGGTACAAACATGACAAAGATTTGATTTGTGAGGTAAAGTGGTGATGGGCAATATGGAATTTTAAATCATGCCATGTTGTTAACTGGATTCAAAACAGGTGATGAAGACCATATTAAGCTAGCATGATACAATTACCGGTATTTAATAATAATACAACGGCTTGGGTTGTCTTTGTGTTGGGTTAAATGTAATGACACTATAGTTTTGAATGGATAAATTACCACACGAGTTAAAATGGGAGTTGCCATGCGGTGGCCTTTTGTAAAAATTACTGTTAAGTAGGTATTCATTGGGAATGTCCCTGATCCGATCACGTGATCGGAAATCGGGGCCCGGGTACAAAATAACTTTTTTTTTTTTTTTTTTATATTAACTAATTGGCATTAGGCCATTGGCAGCGATTAATGTCTAATTCAATTTGACTGGGAGGGTCAGCAGCAATTGGCAGTGAAACATGACGACATGATCACGCAATGCCACCCTTCCCAGTTAAAATGGATTTGATGTTGAACAAAATAACAACCAAAATAAGCTCATTTCATCACATTGGATGACTAACCAAAGTTTATGTACAGTACAGGCCAAAAGTTTGGACACACCTTATTCAATGCAACACGAATTAAGGTCCCAACCCCATTGATAAAGCAATAAATTCCACTAATCAACCCTGAAAAGGCATACCTGTGAAGTCAAAAACCATTTTAAGTAACTTCCTATTGAAACTCATCAAGAGAATGGCAAGAGTGTGAAAAAAGTAATCAGTGCAAAGGTTGGCTACTTTAAAGATACTAGAATATTATTCAGTGGTATGAAAAAGTCTGAACCTTCTGGAATTTCTCACATTTCTGCATAAAATCACAATCAAATGTTATCTGACCTTTGTCAAAATCACACAGATGTATAAACAGTGTCCGCTTTAACTAAAACCACCCAAACATTTATAGTTTTTCATATTTTAATGAGGATAGCATGCAAACAATGACATAAGGGGGAAAAATAAGTAAGTGAACCCTCTGCCTTAGGAGACTTTAAGAGCAATTGAAACCCATTTTTACCAAACAATTTAAGTCAGATGTGTGCCCAATCACTGATGAGTGGTTTAAAGCTGCTCTGCCCACTATAAAACACACACCTGGTAAGAATTGTCTTGATGAGAAGCATTGTCGGATGTGCATCATGTCTCGGTCAAAAAAGAAGTCTGAAGACCTGCGATCAAGGATTGTTGAATTATATGAAGCTGGGAAAGGATGCAAAATCTCTAAAAGTCTGGATGTTCATCAGTCGACAGTCAGAGAAGTTGTCTACAAATGGAGAGAGTTTGGCACTGCTGCTTCTCTCCCAAGGAGTGGCCGTCCACCAAAGATGTCGCCAAGAGTTCAGCGCATATTACTCAAAGTGGGAAAAGCGAACCCAAGAGTGTCTGCTAAAGACTGACAGAAATCACTGGCACAGTCCAATATCTCTGTGCTCACATCAACTATATGTAAAACTATGGCAAAGATTGGTGTTTATAGGAGGACTCCATGGAGGAAGCAACTGTTGTTTAAAAAAAAAAAAAACATTGTTGCATGTTTAATGTTCGTAAAAAGGCACTGGGACACTCCACAGAAGTTTTGGCAGAATATTTTGTGGACTGATGACACCAAAGTTGAATTGTTTGGGAGTATTACACAACGTCATGTGTGAAGGAAAAATGGAACAGCTCACCAACATCAACACCTCATCCCCACCGGGAAGCATGGTGGAGGGAGCATTATGATTTCGGGCTGTTTCACTTCCTCAGGGCCTGGACAACTTGCAATCATTCACGAATTAATTCAAGAATGAATTCGAAAGTTCATCAGGATGTTTTGCAGGAAAACCTGAGGCTGGCTGTCAGACAGTTGAAGCTAAAAAGAAGATGGATGTTGCAACAAGACAATGATCCAAAACACAGAAGTGAATCAACTACAGAATGGTTTCAGAAGAAAAAAATACACGTTCTGGAGTGGCCAAGTCAAAGTCCAGACTTGAACCCCATTGAGATACTGTGGCATGACCTAAAGACAGCGGTTCATGCCAGACATTCAAGGAATCTGATGGAACTACGGCAGTTTTGTAGAGAAGAATGGGCCAAGATTAGTCCTGATTGATGTGCCAGAATGATCTGCAGCAAGCGTCTGGTTGAAGTTACTGCTGCCAAAGATGCGGGGGGGTGTTGGGCGCACAAAATATTAAATGTGATGGTTCACTTACTTATTTCCCCCCCCTTCTGTCATTGTTTGCATACTATCCTCATTAAAATATGAAAACCTATAAATGATTGGATGGTTTTAGTTAAAGCAGACACTGTTTTTACACCTGTGTGATTTTGACAAAGATCAGATCACATTTGATGTTGATTTTATGCAGAAATGTGAGAAATTTCAAAAGGTTCAGATACTTTTTCATACCACTGTACATGTTTTTAGTTATTTCCTTTTTATTGCTAAGTACATAATTCCACACATGTTCATAGTTGTATTACCTTCAGAGAGAATTTACAATGTAAATAGTCATGAAAATACAGAAAACGCACGAATGAGAAGCTGTGTCCAAACTTTTGTCCTGTACTGTATATAAAACATAGTATTTAAATGTAGTTTGGTTGCAACTTTATTTAGCGCTGCAAAACTGATGTGTGGGATTTGTGATTTCTTTTTTGTCACTTCATTGAAACCACTGCTGTAAGAAAACCCCTTTTATATGGCTATAAGGTTGGGTTGGAAAAGAAATTTGAATGTGCTTTTCGTCCGTCCTTAACACATTTCCGAGGTAGTGGGATCAGGATTTGGTATTGGCAGATCCTCCTAATCAGGATACTTATATTCGACTCACATTCAGAAATATATGACCTGGACATCCCTAGTATTTATCATCTTTGTTAGTGGCTAATTATTTCCCAATGTAGTGGTAGGAGCTATGTGTATACATTAACTCGGATTTAAACTATTTTTACACCATATACAGTATTTGTGTTGTCTTGAGTTATCTGGTTTAGGGGACCTTCTGGATCACTGATTGTGGAAGTGTTACCACTCCAGAGAAGTGTTAAGTCAACATTCATAATATATAATAAGAAAAAAAATGGATGATATGTGATTTACTATCATATTATTGTCTACTACTACTACTACTATCACATTAGGGGTGTGCCATCTTAGGCACCCCACGATTCGATTCGATTACGATTCAGGGTGCTTCGATTATTGAACGATGATCACGGTATTGACGATGATCGCCGTTATTGCGATTATCACGATTATCGTGATTATCGATGAATCGTACATTGCTAGTTAATACAGTAGCCGAACAAATTTATGTCCATTACTTATCTAAAATATCCTAATGATTCAACAGGAACGATGGAAACATCCCAATACAACAAAGAGCTGCCCTTAACCTGCTTTTTAATTTTTTATTTCTTTTCAAGAAAGTGCAAAAACATTAACCATTTTAAAAGGGAGTGCTTATTTCTCTCAATACAATAAAATTTAAACAGTTGGAATGAATTCCACATTTTTTGGAAACAAAGTGTCTTTAGAAATAAGACTTCTTTTAACCAATATACTTTGTTTTCACAGATTTCTGTACTATTTCGCATGTTTGTAGTGTTCCCGCTGTACTTAATCATGGTTTTACACGTTCTGCATATGAAATGCACGTTAGCGAATTAGCTAATTAGCTTAGTGCTCGGTGCTAACTATTAACATCTGAAAAACAACAACAATAAAGGCTAAACAGTACAAGAGGGTTCGTGTATTCACCTCTTATAGATGCACACTGGTCTTAGCAACACATTCAGGACATTTTGTAATTGAAATGCTTTAAAACTACTGCTGGACATCTACAAAACAAGGAGCAACGAAGTATCTCTCTTCCCCTCTTGCTCTAAAAAATAACTTGCGAACAAAAGCGCGACCACTGGGTCGCGCTTCTGTCCCTTCCTGTCTCATACACAAATTTATTTTCCAGTCTTTTAAAAAGGAGTAAATATCTCAGTAACAGGCAGCATCCATCATAACGTGCGTGCGCCCGTTAACGGTGCACGGGCGGCAGATGTGTCTTGAATTTCGTTTTGCTACGAGTAGCTGCCATAAAGTTATGAGGGAAAATCATCGTTTTTGAACCAATATGAATCGTAATCGAATCGTCAGGTGTCAAATCGCAAAGCATGTGATAATCGATTTTTTGGGAACTCCTCTAGATCACATTACTGTCATATCGCCCAGCACAAGTTTAAAAGTGTGACCACAGTTTCCTATCACATGATCAAAGTGGGATAACTCACTTTCCAAGTGTATTTTTTTATACTTCCTGCAACACTGTGGTTTGTTTTCCAGATTGTGTACATTTTAGCAGTTAATATTCATATTATATTCATTCTCTTTGCGGCCTTTAAACCTGAGAGCACATATGGAAAAACTGCAATCTGTGTAATGTGAGAGAAGTTAAGAAAAGATAAAAGGAGTGTGAAAATTGACACACAAGTGTTTGCAGATGTCTCTACAAAGTGTTGCCTGCTCTCGGAGAAGTAGCTGATCCACAGGCAACACAAAAGCTCAATGACAGCTGATGCAAGCGGGGACACAAAGCGACTCCTCCAATTTAAAAGAGCCCAAGGTTGTCTTGACTAAAAGCTTCCAAAGGAAAAAAAAAAAGAAGCAAACCTGATTGGCTGGTGCTGTTGCTGCGTAGGGGACACTTGTGGCGGGAGAAGTTGCTGCAGAGACACTAGCAGGCGTAGCACTGTACATCATGGGGACTGGCTCAGGAAGGGGGAAACCATGGAAGCAATGAAAAGGCAGGTGGAGCATTATGGTAACCATAGCGACGTGTGTCTCTCTCATTTTTGCCAGGCAAATACGAAATGACGTTAGCGGCGAGGCGTCACTGTGTTAGAGCTGCAGCTGGCATGAGATTACACAGAGGAGCAAGGCGGCGGGGCCGATATAAATGGGAGGGAGGACTAATCCGAGGAACAATTAGGACATTTATTGGACATCCAAGAAGCAACACAACCAAATATTACCAAAGCTTTGTTTTTGTTATTTTTAATAATTTGGGAAAATGTCCTTGATACACTTGTCAGCCATGATAGATACACCAGCAAAATTACTAGCCAATTCATATTTAGTACAGAATAGATGTCTCATTAATGTATTACAGTTAGAGATGATCATTATTTCAGAATTTCAATTTAAAAAGTGGAAAAAACACATGAGAATCTATTCTTAATTGTGTCAAAAGCTGGATAAATAAGGGGAAAAAAGTAATTTGGATCCATTAAATATATATATATATATATATATATATTTTTTTTTTTATCTCATTAGTATTATTCATTTTTGAATTGTATGTTTAAAATGAAAACTAATACTTTCCTTTTTGTTAACTAAATTTATATTTAGAAAACGTTTCAGGCTTATTAATTTTAAGAATTAATGGTGCAAAACTATCAAAATTCCAATTTATTTATTTAAATGAACTACAGAAATATGTTACATTTTCTGCAATACTCTGTTTTACTGAGATGCAACTGTATTACTGAAACTTAAAGAATTAAAACTGAAATTCCAAAATACTAATCAAAACATATTTTTGTCTTTTTGTAGCTACACATAACTTTTCCTAAAAGTTCCTATTCACTGCAAAACTACCACAATAATTGGTCAATTAGATAACATGTACTACTTCTCTGACAGTCAATTTAACTCATTCGGTGCCATTAACGGCAATATGTGTAATTTGAACTGGGAGACGCTGGCACCGATCATTTGTTGGCAGCCTTTCCCTGTTCAAATGAATTGGATTTTTATACTGTAACCATGGCAGCCAATGAGTAAAATAAATTATAATATATATAAAGCAGTGACGTGCGGTCAGGGGAGGCAGGTGAGGCAGAGCCTCACCTGTCATCATGACAAAAAAAATAATTATAGCATCAAATTTATATTAATATTTGTCCATTGCTCTTAATGTATGACTCATTTCAAACATTTTTATAGTCAAAATCGTTGAATTTGCCCATTTCCTGTTCAAATAACGAAATGAAACGAGAGGTGCGGCAGCAACGAGTAAAGCCTCACCTCTGATTGCGCAATCTATAACAAACTGGGTTGATACATGGAATTGGAGCGTGCTGGTTGCCGTACATCTGCATGTCGCCATTATAATGTTTCCAGATACGTTTATTTGACCTGATTTTCCACAGTCTGGCTAATGTCTTTAACCCTTAAAGTTTAATTTTTGTTAGCGACATATTTAGTTTTGCTGATGGGAAATAAAACCGCAGTGAAAAGGCACAGGTTGCGGCAGATAGTACTCTGCCGCACTGAAAGGGGGCGTACGTGAAACTGGACTTTCCGTCAAAAGTGGACGCGATTAACAACACCGGAGCTAAAAGGTTTGCTTCAAACTATGGGACAGAAGATAACTCGCGCTTTTCAAACGGACTGGTACACCCGAAAAGACTGGCTATGTGGCTGTCCTTCGAAAAATCGCCTTTGCTGCTTTCCCTGCCTTTTCTTCTCAACTTGTGCCAATGTCTGGACAAACACGAGATATTGTGACATTAAAAAACTACCACGAAGCCTTAGCAAACATGAGAGCTCGACCACTCACATTTAAAGCCTGATTGCTTTAAAAACTTTTGGAAGCTCAAGGATCGATTTGGCTTTGACGAACAGCAGAAGCTCAATGGTAGCACCCACAACGCCAAGGTAAAGGAAAACCGAAAGAGTTTGAAAGACCTCATTAATGTAACCTGCATCCTAGCTAAACAGGAGTTTCGTGGTAACGATGAGCGTGTAAGCTCTTCTAAACGTGGCATATATGTAGAACGATTACATGGTTTTGCTGAGAAAGATGAAAGGTTAGCTAGACATTTGGACACATCCACTGTGTTTTCTGGCTTGTCAAATAGAACACAGAACGATCTAATTGAAGCAATCCTCTCCATTGAGGCGGAGAGATTTTTTAAAGTAAAGAAAAATAAGGAGGACTTTTACAAAAAGGGCGTAGGTTTGCATAGGGACGGTAGGGACATAACACTACCAACTTTTCAGGATGCTAAAATTGTCCCCACCAACTTTTAAGCAACCTTACCTTTTTTGCTTGATATAATGTTCAGTTATGTGGAGAATTTAGATCTTTCAATAGTTCCATATGTTGTAAGGATAGAATTGACCCTAGCATTATTAAGTGAATTATTTTCATTATGTTTATGTTTGCTAATAAAAACCAGACATTTATTCAGGAAGTTTTCAAAATGTTTCTTTAGTATTTTTTGAAAACAAAGGTTTGAATCGAACAGTGTATCATCTGAACCAATGCACGTAAAAGTTATTATCAGTAGATAAGGATTTATTTTGCATTGATCATTTTTGCCTATTAATTAATTAGGTTCATATACATGAGAAATGTGGCCCTTTGCCCCCTTCATCCAATCTGTTTGGTCTTATTAATGTCCCGTCCCCTGCAAAAAGTGTACCTACATGCAGGTTATGCTGTTATATCGTCCCTACGAATGTTGAGACCAAACCTATGCCCTTCCAAAGTAACGGCGGTTTTTGTGGTGAAGGACAGGTGCAAGACCACAAACAGTTTTCGTTTCAATCTTAAAAAATAAAATAAAAAAATAAAAAGCTTAGACTAAGAAAAATACAATAGAATATTTAAAAACTAAATTTTGGACTTAAATAAATTAACCTTTGTTTTTCTTTTCACACTTTTTGTTTAGCAATCTGTAATAAATTGATTAAAGTATCAGAATTAAAAGTTTTAAAAACAACTGAATATTTCACTAAAGGTCAGAATTTAATTCTGTGGTTTTGTACACCACTCTTTACTCTCATTTATGTTGCATGAATTATAGAATTGCGACGGCCAACACATTGAGGGTGTAGAGCAAATGCATGTTATTTTCTTACTTTTACGTATCGATAATATGTACCGTGTGTGCGTGTTTTGTGAAGAATGCTGATAAGATATGAAATAACCAGTAGCCAATTGAATAAGCTACCCTTTTTGGTTTATATATTTGGAAATCTGACACTAAAGGAGTCAGTGCCTCACCAACCATGAACCTTACCGCACGTCACTGATATAAAGTTTCCTCACAGCTTCAGAATACTACATTACAATATGATGGTGTACCATATGTACTGGCTTGGTGAATCAATGTTTATTTCAATCAAGCTTTTCATGACTTTGGTCTTTTTCCCTACCACTTTGTTGTCGTGGTAGTTCCAAAAGCTGAGGTAATATCTAACAGAATATTAATGCCATCAAACAAGTAGACAAGAGTGAAAAGACAACATTGAAATCAAATGTTGTGTGTGTCATCTGCATTGAAATAGATTTTCTTTGTTCTAGCATTGTAGGGAGTTTCACCTGGCTTTAAAATGAACAAGGCGAGGGACTTACCGACACTGTTCGCAGGAGTCATGCACAGAACAGACCCTGTGTGGGCACAATGGAAGCAGATGAAATGTTAACAAAGCTTTCTTCAATTCAACTCTACAAGCTCAAAATTACATATGAAAAGAAAACAGCAGAAAATACAGTAGCATGGCCAAATAAGTGGTTGTCATGTCAACAGCAACGTTGCTAGGTAGCAGCCTTGTCTGGCTAGGTCCCACTTGCTGAATGTCAGCGTCTGTTACATGACTGCAATGTCGCAGTGGTTGAAGAGGAGTCGTGGCTGATTATGTTCATTAGCGAAGAGCAAAGTCATTTGCTTGGACCTCTGTGGCATAATGCTGCTGCTCAAAATGAGGTTACATAATTGAAAGGTCACAGCGTGGAGAAAGCTTTTTCCATGCTCGGTAAAATGACAAAAGGGAGACCATTTGGTTTAGACTGATGCAGTAATGGATCTATAAATCTGACAATATGTTCCATTTTGTGGTTACTTACACTGTAGAATTTCAGATTTGGAATTTTGGGCTTTTCGTCTACTTCTGGGAAGTATTGTTTTTTCATTGACATTTTTATCCACTACTGCACATTGGAATAATGAAATGTTTTTTCGCGTTATTAAACAGGATTCTTTCTGCTGGGGTGTTGGAGTTTTCTATCTAGCTGCAGCGGAGAAGTCGGAACGACAACAGATAGTTCATATGAACTATAATTAATTAAAACAATAATGCAAAATTTCATCAGCTATTCTCAGTCAGAGTAATCGTCTGTTCACACATTTGTATAAGGGCAGGTGGAGTAATATGGTAACCATAGCGACATTTCGAATAAGTCAATAAGTACCTGCGGGGTAGAATGCGGCCGCGGGCTGCTGCAGCTGCGTATTGGCAAGAGCCTGCTGATAGTGCAACAAACTAGGGCTGAGCAGCGAGCTGGCCCAGTTGTTCTTCTCCAGAGCTGCTCTCTTTGGTAGCGGTTGCAGGATGCTGTGGGGGAAGCCCTTAAAAGCAAACAGCACAACCAGTTTCAGTGACTATTCCAAAGTAGTTAGCGTTCAATTCCAAAAATGACACATGACTATACCATAAAATTTAACTGTTAATTTCACAGCATGCACTCATGGTTTCAGGATACAAACACGAATGGAAATAATGTATCACGTTAGCTCTACTGAGAATGACACAAATGAAACTACAGAAAGCTCACAGTGACAGAACGACACGTTATCACAGTATCATTATTTGGCTACATGCAAAGCAAAAGGTGAAAATACCAGGTCTACAGTTGCCTCGAGGGGTCGCTTCATTGCTTTGGCAGTCGACTGAGTCTTTTAAGTGCAGACAGCGAGCACATGATGGCAGTGGGCCAATGGGGGGTCAAGCGTATTAACATACAGCAAGCAGAGGTGCATCATGGGGGACAGCGTTGTGCATAGATGAGAAGGGGGGAAAACAAAAATAAGCTGAATGTAGTATACCACATAAAACACAGTATGCATGCACAGTAACCATTCACTGGCTAAAGATAAACACCTCACGCTCAGTGGGTGCCATTCTGTAGCTTCACAAATTCATCTTTCTAAACACTTGCAGTTTTGGTTAAACTAATAGGAGGAGCTGTTAAAGAGTTTGGCAACATGGATTAAACACAACCAGCATGTGTTTATGAGGGCAATGCATTAAGGATGGGCACAACTCTTTGACTGCAATAGATGTCCAATCAATTTTGATTGGGGGGGGGGGGGGGGGGCTGGCAGCGATTGTCCAGCGATTGTGATATAGAAGCATGATTGTCCAATCGCTGCCAACCCCCCCAGTCAAAATGGACTGGACGTCTATCGATATCAATGGCATTGACACATGATCCACCCTTACAATGCACAGGCCATGTCATTGAAACTAAAAGGTTACACAAAAAAACAGAAATGTAAAAAACAAAATGAAGCAACATTGACTTAACGTATATAGCATTTGTTATTTAACAACCAATATAAGAGCCACGTTTAGATGGAACTGCAGATGTCTTATATTTGCTTGATACACAATATGATAGGAAGCTAAACTGACCTCTACTGTAAATATTAAAGCCATGCAGTAAAGTATAACAAGTGAAAGGGAGAAACAAACACAATGGTTTACATTTTAAACAACACAGATGGTAGATGGAGAACATGTATAGCACAGATAAAGAGCACATTTTAGTTAAATTCTGCTTTCATTCTAGATCATCATTGCTATTTACTATCATCAAACAAGTATAGGAAGGAAATGGGTGTCATACCACGGCTGCAACTGAAGCCTGGGCCGCCATGGCTGTCTGATGCTGACCGGACTTAATTTTGGCCTGCAAGTGCGCAGGAGGGTGAAAATACTTGCACTTGTCGCGGCTGCAGCGACTCTTGATGTAGTCCATGCAAACGGTGACTGTGTTGTCCACTGTGTCGATCATGGGGCTGTCACTGGGGTGGGCGAAGCGGCAGTCGGTCTCGCCCCGAGTGCAGGTCCCTCGCTGGAACTCCCGACACACCTGAAATTGCGGCGACATACCAAGAAACGGGGTGAAGTAAGAACCGGGTCATTTGGTAAAAGGGTCAATTCTACCTCTAGCTTGTCAGTGCGCTGGAGCTTCTGCGAGGGCGAAGAAGAAGACGACGACGACGAGCTCTGGACGGTGATGGGCGGGCTGCCTGAAACTAGAACCTGGCTGGTAGGCAGGATGTCTGTAGGAAGGAGGCCCATCCCGTGGCTTAGGGGTGTCAAGTAGGAACCGTAGCCAAGACCAGAGTTGGTGCCGAGACCCTGTGTGGTAGGAAATGACAGTTGATAGATGATCAGACAGACCTGACATAGGTTGGAATGGTTCTTCCTTAAAGGGACAGACAACACTTCCAGGGCGTTCAAACGTTAAAGAGCATACGACACGAGAAAAAAAGTCTTAAATGGCATTATTATGTGAATTAGAATCATATTTTGAGACGATTCGACTATATACAACAATTTAGCAAAGCACAGATGACGAGAAATTAGCCTTTTAATCTGCCAGTTAGCCACACCTACCATTATAGGGCTTTAGCGTCCCCAACAGGTGGATGACGTCAGCGGTAGACTGGTCTCATCGATTTTACTATTCAGCCCATTGAGGGGGAATTATTCAGAACGAGGAAAACGCGACGAAGAAAGCCGCCAAATGTCATTGTTTCTGTCTCTTTACTTCAATATTTTTACAGGATATTCTTTTTATCCAAGTATTTTTCCCCAATAGCTATATAAATGGCTTGAGAAAGACCAGTCAGCCCGTCGAGGGGGAACTATTCACAATGAGGAAAACACGATGAAGAGAGCGGCAAAATGTCATTGTTTCTGTCTCTTTACTTCAAAATTTTTACAGGATATTCTTTTTATCCAAGTATTTTCCCCAATTGCTAAATAAATGGCATGGTCATGACAAATAACAGTCTTGTGCTGAATGGAATATGAAATAATAAAAATGCATTTATTCAGGACGACATGGCAAAATTACTCCATAATGGTCAAAACTGTCGACTTCACCTTTACTGTCGCACCTCCCGAACTATATTTTATGACACCTAAATCGGACATATGTCATTTCCCTTCCCCGGCTTCGGAGAATGTAAACAAACCAGAAGGCATGACAGCTAGCCGACATGCTAACCCCAACCGAGTGATGTTTCAAAGTCTTCAAAGCGGAAAATCACACATAACTATCCTGGTTTATTTGACATGACGACCCGGTTGTCTATTGTCGTCGCGGATCGGCAAACCGCCCAGCGGAGAGCAATTTACAGTTCGTTCCCCGGAGGAGGGTGGCTGGAGTTGTTGTGCAGCTAACGGGCTGCTGCTAATGACCATTAGGACAGCTTTTTACATGCCTATCAATGATCAAACGTAAGTAGTCCTTCATTTAAAGGAAGTTTGTAGTGTTTACTTTGTAATCGCTGTATTCGTATTTGACATAATACAAAACAAGATGTTTACTCACTTCCTCGTAAGTCCAATGGTCCCACAGTAAATATCCACGGTGAATGGGAACCTTTTGAAACTCCAAAAAGGCGCATACGCCTCTCCCTCATACAGAATGATTTTTCTGCAGCCGTTTGGCTGGCGTGATGCGAAAAACGTATTAATCCACAAAATCAGCTGAATCATTCGTCGCCATACACAACAGTACGCTGTATAGTGAAGAGGACGTCTTCTACCGTACACGTCACAGCGCCCTCCTCCTCAATGCAAGACCGAAGCCGGAAGTCACTCATTTTCCTGGCGCGGGATTCAAAAAACTAAATAAATATAGCGATCGCCTCCACACACATCCAAGCGGTCCATATCATTCAGGAGCATAAAATACCGCGTGTATTATGAAATAAACATGCTTTTTCGTGTCACAGGCACTTTAAGAATATTGTTTAATTAACTCAAAGTAAAAAAACAAAACAAAACAAAAAAAACCCACAGAATATCCTTTTCTTCCATTGTGCAATAGCAGAGGTAAATGTAAATAACAGCCAGTATATCCAAGGAGTGGCCGCTTTTAGTTAAGTGTTTTACAGAATTTGATCATCGTTTCGGAAGGGACCCCAACACAGCAAAAAATGCCGGCAAAAGTCTTGGTGAGTACTAAAAAATAACGTACTAATACCATATGTACTATGTGAGATTATACCATATGTATTATGTGAGACTTTGTTTCCAACAGCCATTAAACCATGTAGAGATGTATACCAAAATGCGGTGCCAGATGGTCATGGAACAACACTACCTATAGTGCTGCTAGCCATTTTATCAATGTCAAAACTATTTTGGCAATTTAAGCATTTTGTTAGTATCCCCCATTTCGTTTATCAATGTATATGTGCGTGAGTATAACTGACGTCACTAAATAGTTGCGCACATAAGCAGTATCTCTTTTGAGTTTAAACATTTTCTCCATTATTGGAGGTCTAAAAAATTTGCGATTTGCATACTTAAATACTTCGAGCAACTATCTTTCACATGAAGGTCATTTATTTTAGTTGCTGTATGTCCTTTTAATTCACATGTGTCAAAAGATCCATCCACTATTCTCTGTGACCCGCAAAAGTAATTAATGTCCATTGACTTCATTTTTTGTAAAAAATAAATAAATAAATAAATAAATAAATAAATAAACGTATGATTCTCAGAAAATATTTACTTAAAAAAAAAAACGTTTTTTTTTTTTATTTTTCCTTTTTTCAAAATTAAAATACATTTTTGTAAAAATTTAAAATAAAATGAGAATCTCTGTTTTGTTTTTATTTTAAAAAGAATAATAAAAATGATTTATATAAATGTAAATAGAGATAAATAAGTTATTAATAATAATGTTTTTTCAAAAATTAATAGACTACTTGCTTTTAAGAGGCTCAAAATAGAGCATTCGGACAACTTTTAGGTCAACAATGTCTCCAAACAATTAATCGACTATCAAAATAGTTGTCGAGTCATTTTATTATCAATTAGTAGTTGATTAATCGCAGCAGCCCTAATTGGCATACATAATAGCCCCCCGGAGGAAACCTTAACTACGTTGTAGCCCCGACTAAACTGAGTTTAATCCCCTGCTATGGGGATAGACGAACCAGAGTTGCTTTAAAATGGAACTTTCCAACTTTTCTGATGGCTTTAATGTTATTTCATAAATTAAATCATTGGCTGCCATTGATAGCGATAGACGTCCAATCCATTTGGAATGGGAAGGGCTGGCATCGATCTAGTGGATTGGTACGTCTATTGCAGTCAGTGATACTGAACCATGATTATTCAACGGCAGCCATCCCAGTTTAAATGGATTTGATGTCTTTTGCTGTTACTAGCTGTGAACACGTTAATGCCAGACCCTCACCACAGACTGCAGACTAGCTGTTGGGATCATGATCTGCATCTGCTGGGCGAGCACCGCGGCTGCTGTCTTCTGCTGGATGAGATTATTGCGCCCGTTTATTTCCAGCTGGGTCTTCAAGTGTGAGGGTGGATGAAGGTACTTGCAGTTCTCTCTCGAGCACCGACCCTGTGTTCGGAGGACAGCAGCAAAACAGTACATTAGGATGCTTTTATTTCATTTTCCTCTCTGAAAACACATTTCCAGGCAAGGTTCCATCCTCTGAATTGTCCATCACGGATGATCACGGTACTCCTCCACAGTAGCGGAGCTGTCATCTGTGTGCCCATTCCAATGACGTGGCAAGCTAGTTCTCGCTAAATTCACACCCTGTGAGCAAATTTGTTTTTGGAGTGCTAAACAGATCAACTCTTAGTGAAATTGACTTCACATTCAGGTAAAGTCTGACATATTAAATTATCAGATGAATATTAAAAAAAAAAAATATATATATATATATATATATATATAGTAAAGATTGCTTACTATAAGAGGCCTGGCGACATTATTTTAGGAATAGTATCATCTGTAGTTCATAAAATCTATCCTCTAATGAATGCATTTTGCAAATAGATGTCTGGTACAAAGTTCAAAGTTTCTTTGTCATTACAGCAAGTGTAACAAAAATGCATCAGAGAAGGAAAAGGGTCAAAGGTCACATTAGTAAAAAATATGGCAATACTTTTGAATTTGGCTGCTTAGGTCACGTATGCTGAGTGCTCCTCTAGTTTACATTTATATTACTCTGAGATTAACATCTTACATGTTAATGTGTATTGAAACCAAAAACAATGGGCTGAGCAAAGTGAGCAAGGTTCAACTGTGAATCTGATTTAATGTACTATACTATCATTGTTTTCCAAAGCAAAATATATTTTGTTTTCAAATATCTTTGGATCAGTGTTGTTTTCGTCAATGATGACTATAAAGAAAATGTTTCCGCAACGAAATTGTTTTCATGACGATAGAAGATAACGAGCTAAAAACTTGTTTTGGGAGACTAAAACATAACGAGTATAATGCCAGTTTTTGTCTGATGAGACGAGAACGAGACGAAAATGCGCAATAGTTTCCGTCACAACGCTCATTCACAATGTGTGACATTTTAAGTGTAATTAGCCTGCATCTGCATCTGGCAGTGTATGGTTGGGTCACAAATGTGATGTGCTACGCAACCCCCACACCAGTGCAGTGTTCTCTCGAGTCTCAAGGGTTGGACGCACGGTAAGATTTGTTTTCTTATCTTGTCCAGAGAGAACATGCAATATTGCTTTAGCCTTTAAAGGTCTGTGCTGAGTGATCATCACAGACTAAATGTAACTCATAGCATTAGCATAGCATTCGCATTAGCATTGGGTTAAAACTAACAGCGAGCATCCTCTTATGGTGTCCATGTGGGTATGATTAATTGAAAATAATGTACTGAACATTTTGAGTCAACATGGACTAAAACTAGATGAAGTCAAACACATTTTGAGATGACTACAATATGACTAATAAGTATTATCGTCCAAAACACAAAGACGAAAATTGAAAGGTCTGGCAAAAACAGCACTGCTTTGAATTAATGACAAAGACAACAGATATAAAACTACAATAGAATACAAATAGAAATGAAATTGAGAACACAACATTACAGCATTTACTGTCCGTTTTTATCCAGGAGCTTGGAAAAAAAGAATATTTTCTGTTAAGCGAGTCAAAAGGAGAAGTCTAACCTTTACGTAAAAAATGTCTTCAAATGATTAATCAATTATCATTATAGTTGCTGATTAATTTGATAATCGACTAGTTGGACAATTAACTGAGGCAGAAGAACAGAATAGAAACTCTCTGCACTGGCCTAAAGCAGGGGTATCCAACTCCGGTCCTCGAAAGCCCCTATCCAGCCTGTTTTCTATGTCTCCCTCCTTTAACACACCTGAATCAAATGATCAGCTAAACAGTGAGCTCTGCAGAAGCCTGATAACGACCCTGATTATTTGAGTCAGGTGTGTTGGAGGAGGGAGACATGGAAAAAAAGCTGGATAACAACTCTCGAGGACTGGAGTTGGATACCCCTGGACTAAAGGGATATGCCAAAAGGGATATGCCATAATAACTGCTAATAAATGCCTGTGGTCTACTGTTACTGAAGGGCCTTAGGCCCCTAATGCCAAAAATACAGTCATTGATAGACATCTAATCCATTTGAACTGAGGGATGGCAGTGATCTTTCGCTGCCAGCCTCTCCCAGTTCAAATGAATTGGATGTCTATCGCCATCAATGTCAGCTAATGTGTGAGCCACACGGAACAACAAACTTTGAGTTGCAGTGTTGTTAGCTAACATCGAAAAAGATACCAATGAAGGATGTTTGCCTCTTATGCAAGTCATGAGCTGGTTGTTACTGAATCACATGGTGAGGCAGATGCCATTAGCGGGCAGAGCAGCTGATAGCTGAAAGCCACCAAAACCTCCACTTTCTTGCAATAACAGCACTGGAAAGCGAACAAAGTCATCTTTCTTACTTTTAGCGAGTCGAAGCAGGCGATGACCCTCCCATTTTCCACTTGGCAGCTCTTTGGCGGGTGAGCAAATTTGCACTCCTCGTCACTGCGCGAACAGTTTCCACGCTGAAACTGTCGACACACCTCCAAGGTCAGCCATTTTGTGTCTCTCCCTGATGCCATGTCCAAAGGTTTTTGATCATAAACTGTTTTTATTAGAAAACAATCGTGGTGCGGGAAGCGGAAGGCCAATCACAGTCCTCTCCTAAAACGAGCTGACGAGTCCTCCATGAGCTGGAGCCAGAGGGATCAGAAGGATGGTGGCTTAGCGCGGAGATCACCCATTGGTTATACACCAACGCTCATTGGCTTTTCTTTGGAAACTATGCGGGAGCCGTTGCTGTTTTAGACCATTATTCTTCTTTGATGGTGCGCAAAGTAGCGGCCCCCCAGATGTTGTTTCTGGCCCCGTTGGTAAAACAAGCTTTCCTCCGACTTCAGTCTCAGGTTATCTTCTTCAAGGCACTTATATAGTCAAGCTGAAAAAGATAAAAATATTACTTGTTCATTGCTCCAAATCTAACAAATCCACACACATAGTATCAACTACAGATCGTTTTTCAAGACCGATACAGATTACTAGTAGTAAGAGGGGCCGATAACCGATTTTTGGGGCGGATATTCATTTTAGGGCTGCAGCTATCGAATATTTTAGTAATCGAGTAATCGACTGAAAATTCTATCGATTAATCGAGTAATCGGATAAAACAAATATATTTTTAGGTGAAGAGCAATTATAAATATACATGAGAAAACAAGACATTTCATCTAATTTTGAACCATTTTCAGTCAATCAATGTCTTTATTTTCGATGTATATTGTTGAAAACAGCCAACAATTGCATCTCAGATGTAACTAGAATTAGGAAAAAAAAAAAAAGAAAAAAAAAAAGACTAATTCACTGCTTTGACTCAAAAAACTTTAGATCTTATTACAAAAATATATATATATATCTTACCTAAAAATGCCGTTACGCTTGATAACACACATCACTTAAAAGTTTGGATTTTTTCCTACGTCTTTCAATTGAATTTCTCTTTGTGTCAAGCCATTTTTAAGTTCAAGTTAAGTTTTAAGTTAGTCTAAACTGCAAGTCCTGATAGGATTTTGAGTTTTTGCAGTGTTCAAAATAAATGTATGATACAGGCTGTATTGGAGCACATTAGCACCAGTGCTACTTGGTGTTTTATCCAGCAATGACTACTGAGCTAAAATTGATAGTTAGCATGATTAAGTTTTTATTTTACACCCTCATCACTCCACAATGCTATGTTATGTTAAAGCCTGTATGTAAGACACGTTAGCCAAGCATCGACAGTGGTCATAATTAATAGAAACCTAGCCCTCCGCAGGGCTAACGTTACTTCCGAGCAGTAACGTTAATCTTATTTATTAGCGCTTAGCGCTCTTTATTAGCGCTTAGCGCTCTACTGCTTTAAGATGGCGGCTGTTTACTAAAGCTGCCCAGACGCGGCCGAGTCTGTCATTTAGCATCTAGTTCAACATACATGTGATCTCTATGAGACGCTACCTGTACCAACGTAGCATCGTGCGGGCTAGTATTTAGCAACGTCGGCGTCGTTTGTGGCGGCTGTCGGCTGCAGTAAGTTTTCCCCCCCCCCTTCTTCCTCTCCGCACGTGACAGCGCGTTGTCCCGCATTAAATGTAGTCCGAGCAAAACGTGACGCTTAGAGCTGTCAAAACAAACGATTACTCGAGGTGAATAAAATTACTCGGATCAGTTTTTAAACTCGAGTTACTCGAGTTGCTCGAGTACTCGTTTCAGCTCTGATTCATTTGCAGTAAAAGTGTCAAAATTGGCGTAAAAAATTGTATAATACAAACACTGAACTTCATTGAAATGCCTAGAGCGTGTTTATTGAATCATAAAAATAGAAAAATAATAGCTCCAGAAGTGCCAGAAATTCCTAGACTCAGAAATATCTGAATAAAATGTTAAATAGCTATCTGAACATATATATAACCACGAATTTAAAAAGCGGTCTAGACTAATGGACAAACGAATCATAGAAATAACAAATATATAAACCAGTTTTAAATTCATTTTTTCATATCGGCCAGTCAGATTTTTTTAAAAAAAGGGCAATACATATATAGGTCAAATTTCCAAATATCGGCGGCGATAATCGGTCAACCTCTAGTATTGACTGTTAACTGAATCTAATTTTTAGTGTTCTGACTGAATGAATGAGCGTATCATGAACATGAAATAAGCCAACTTTCTTTGTGATGCAGTCATCAATATGATTTCACGCAGAAGTACCAACTGTGGTCATGGACACATTTTTTTGAGTTATGTCCACCGACAGAACATGACCCAGATACAGCTACTCAATTTGTTACAAAAGACAACACTCAATTTAATCTAAGTCAAGCTCACAGCTGTAATCACAAAACATATTCAATTCTGAGGCTGATCAGAATTAAGTTGTAATATATTACTCTGGGGGTTTTAACAAATATAATCAATCCACTGTTTTATTATATAATAACTATAACCTTGGTTAAAATATTCCTTATGAAGGTACTTTAAAAAACGTATGCCTCGATTCAAGATAAACATGTTATGTGACAGTCATAAGACCTGAGCTAGCGAAACTGTCTCTACCACTTATGATAGTAGAAGCATGGCTTGTACGACAATCCTTTGTTTTTAGGCATCAGTCCGAAAACAGTAAAATCTCTCGGGATGAGACTTCATGAGAGTAAAAAAGCTTTTTTGAAAAACAACCTTCAATTGAAAAAAAAAAAAAAAAAAAAAAAACCTTTACATTGCAATTTTACTTTGCTTGTCGTTGTCCAAACACATCGAATGTTGGTGCATTTTCTCAAATCATCTTTCCTTACTAAAAAGAATGAAATCATTCATTCAATTAATCTTTTTCAAACTCCAACCAACAACAAAATATTTTCTGTTAAAAAAACAGCAGGATCGTTTTTGTGTGTGTGTGTTTTTCAACACATGGCATACACAGCATCAAAATTGAAGGCTTTTTGCTTCTGCAATGAGGTTGCAAATATGTCATGTTGATTGTGACACCAAACACCCTTCAGTTCCTCAATGCTGAGTTTACGCCGACCTCCATTCAGAAAGCACACAAAGTAGGTAATACAATGTTTAAACACAAGTATGGAGTTAGTCAAACACAGAACAGGATACACACTCCTGTATGGTACACTTAGCCGTTTGACACACAGGAAGTTGAGGCTGGAGGGGGAAAAAATAGGACCAGTTAGCATATATCTTGCAAATTGAGAAGTTATACTGGAAAAACGTGCAGGCTTAAGTTTTCGCTCGCGTCGCTTGACCCGGAGCTTACTGTCGCGAGCCATCGTGAAATCCCAGCACACACAAGAGAACATTCCTTTGGAGCACAAGTCAGGAAATGAGCCAGGGCAACCGACGTTACCTACCCAACTGTCCTGAATCACATTCAGCACGCCAGTCCACAACTTCTGAGGCAACGAGGTGCAGATTTCAAAAGATCATCATTGTGAATCAAAAAAAAAAAATAATAAGTGGGCATAACATTTTCTCCTCGACAACAGGGAAACTGGAGCGACTGAGTCCAACATTCCCAGCCTCCCCCCCTTCCTGCCGGGAAGACCCTCCCAGTCTGAAATGGACCAATTGGAAACAAGAAAGGGATACACACAGTGAAAGCTGTCTGCAAAACACTGCTGCTACTTGGAATCATAACTTTTTCTTCACAATTGAGGATGGCATGTAAAAGAACTGAAAACCGTCAATTATGACTGCAAAAATGTACACTTTCTGAACATATAAAAGACCATTTAAAAACTTTTAGGAAAGAGCATTTTTCCAGTTTTATGGTATAACACAGGTTAACTTTCCTTTAGATGCACCAAGAGCTTGTTTCCTCTTTATATGACCATTTTAGGCGTTTCCTTTGATGGAAGAACTGAGCAGTAATTTGTTATGCCAGAGCGGTTAATGTACAACTCATCAATCTGGACACAATTTAACCCCTATGAAAACAACCTCCTGCTTAGGAACAGACAACATATTGTGCTGCACGCTTACATATTAATTTTTTTGTATTTTAACTCACTGACTGCCATTGACGGCAAAAGATGAGCAAGAGCTGCTTTTAAAACGAACTGTTTTTACATTGACCACACAGTAAAAATAGCATATTACCACATACAACACTGAAACTTAAAACACATCAACAGGCGTCCAATCCACTTGGACTGGGAGTCATCATTTTGTTGCCAGACCTCCCAGTCCAAGTGGATTGGACGTCGTTCGCAGTCAATGGCACTGATACGTGGTCATTTTCTGCCAGTCATCCCATTTGAAATGGATTCGTTGTCCATCGCTTTCAACGGAAGTGAATGAGTTAAAAGGAAGTGAGACTAGACGTCATGTCAATATCACAGCATCAAAGGGTAGTTTAACGACGTCACGGGCTTTTTTAATGCACTTAAGCACTAACACAGGTGTTATATTTCTACACGACATTATAATCTTTTATTTCTGACGTAGCGTAGAAGATTAGCTGGGCTACTTCGCATACGCCTCCGCGCACGTAATGACGACGTATTAGCATTTAGCACGATGCTAACTCCGGCTAGCCAGGGGCGAGAAGTTGCTTACCTCATCGCCGCGGATGAACCGCTGCCCGTCGGGTGGTGGGAGCGCAGGAGGGGCGGGGGGCGACGGCGCCACCGCAGCTCGGACACGCCGAGGAAAACGCAGTCGGGGCCGAAATGAGCGTTCGACAGCCAGTAAACCTTGACCGAATCGGTATCTTAGAGTCTTGCAAAGCTACGTGGACGTCATTTTCCAACGGCCATTACTTTGTGACATTACACAGCTTTGAGCAACAAGCTCTTGACAGCTTACTGTACAGTCGGCGACGAGATGTCAGGGAGGGGTGTTTAGAAAATCAGCTAAACATGAATAACGTGAATATTTATCTTAAAATCGTTTAATATCAAACAAAAATTTTAACATAAAAAGTTAGACCTTAAGACAAACTATATTTAATTAGATCAATCGAATAAATAAAAAATATTTTAGACTGTATACGTACACACACCCCTTCGTAAATCCAAAGTGGTTCGGTCCACACGAACGCTAGGAGGCTAGAAGGGCAAAGGGTTTCCTTGTTACCAAGGGAACAGCAATAAATCCATGTGAGATTTGTTATATTTGCTATTATTATTAATATTTCCATCATCACGAATGTTTTATTTAATAGTTATATTAGTTTTACAAAAGTAGGCCCGGTGCACACTTAGAAACAGAACACATGGCTTTGTAGTTAACATTAAAAAGCTCCTTTTTACCTAGTGAAACCTGCACACCGTCATGGTTTTAAGCATGGGAGGGATGATGAGCGGATAATGAGTGAGGACAATGCGCACAGTGTCTTCCTTTAACAAGTCTTGTCAAGGTCAAACGAGACAGATGCTAACACTACGGGGGAGGAAGGATTTTGCTGATATGTGTAACAGGGTACACTTTATGAATACAAATTCAAATGTGACATCAAGGCATTTTTCCCCATCTATACAATATTATGTTAAAGTGTAGTGTTGCACCATCATTAATTTTGTCTTGCTTTTATCTTTTTTCCCCCCTGTCTTCTTTTTTTTTTTTTTTTTTTTTTTTTTTGGTGGGCTTTTTGCAGATCTCAAAATTCTACTGATGGAGAATTATATAATATAGTAGAATAGAGAGAGTTAATAATTGTTAATCCTGGCCAGAAAAAAACTTTTAATAAGGTAATTTCTGTGATTTTTTTGTGAACTAAAATTACTGTTGGTTGGTGTGAGTGTTCATAAAGTCATGAAGTTACTTTTATCATCAAAGATCCCAAAGGGCTTCACAGCTGGCTAACATTTGACATTAAAGTGTTAAAAGAACAAAGTAATTTAAATAAATAAATAAATATTCGATGTTTTTTTTTTTTTTTTTAAATTTTAATTATCTTTTTTTTTTTTTTTGGTGAGCTGTTTGCAGATCTTAAACTTCTTCTGATGGAGAATTATATGATACTGTATAGTAGAATAGATAGCGTTAATAATTGTTAATCCTAGCCAAGAAAAGCATTTGATAACGTCATTTCAGTGAATTTTTTGTGAAATAAAATTAACATTTTCAAAAATATGTTGGTTGGTGCGAGTGTTCATAAAATCTATAATAATAGTCATCAAGTTAAGTTTATCATCAAAAGCTCCCAAAGGGCTTCACAGCTGGCAAACATTTGACATTAAAGTGTTAAAAGGAATAACTAAAAGTAATTTAAATAAGTAAATATTAGAGGTAAAAGCTATATTTAAAAGTGCTTAATTTAATCAAGGATGACTTCATTATAATAATCATGTACTGTGTACAGTAAATATTCAAATGTCTGTTTTTTAAACACTTTTTATTTTGTAACAATTAGTAATACTGTAATTCCTATAATATGTATTATGTATATTAATTCACAAATTTATGAAATGAATAATTTCATTGTTTCAATTTAAATTTATATATTTAGTATAAAGACATAATAATAAACTAATCCTTTTCACTAACTGATAATATTAGGTTATCTATTTTACTTGCTGAAATAACTCAATAAAACAATGGATTTAGTTAGAAATACAAATTAACGTATGCCACATGCAATCATATAATGATACATTTTGTTTCAAAGCACATTTCAAAACACTCAAGGACATTTTACAAGAAATACAAATTAAAACAGACAAAAGGACAATAATAACCAAGAGGATACAAATACTACAATCACTTTACACACTCCACTCTTTATTTCCAAATCCTCTTTTTTTTAAAACTAAATAATCATATAAAATTGTGTATATAAGTGTATATATGATCTGTCAGCAAACAGGAAATGCAGCATGCATTCGATGTCACATGGCAAGGTCAGCACATTGCTGCCTGTGAGGAAAAAGTCCCTGCTTGAATGAATGAGTCATATGACTAAAAGAGAAACAAAAACAATGCACAGCATTGTTCCTTTGACCTCTTTTTTTTGTTTATAATTCATCCTTGGATGCTATATACATATATGTCTTACTATGTCATCATGACAGTAAACAGACCTCAACCCAAGTAACATGCACTAAGAATTTTGCACTGGCTGGCTGCCATTGACGGCGTTAGACGTCCAACCCATTTGACTCCAAAGGAATCAGTCATTCACCCTGTAATACATCCCCTTTATAGACTCATGCTTCCATCCTGGCTTACTTGAAATGCCTACTCAGCTTGACACGTGTCACTGCCATCCACCAGTTTCCTGAAAAGACACTTTTTTGGGGGACAATTTTGACAAATACAAGTCTCTTGTGACACCGCGTCCAGTGTGGTTAAGTCACACGGCCTTATGCATGGGCTGGATTAGAAGGCTGGTTGCCAGTCACTCACATGGCATATACTGTATAGACAAACAAGCATTATACTCACTTATGCAAACTTGAGCGTCTGCAGTGAACCCTACATGCATGTTTTTGGAATGTGGGGGGAAGTTTGAGCGGAAAAAAAGAAAACTGCTACTATAAATGACTTGCATGTGAAAGACATTTGGTCAAACTATTTAAGGATGCAAATGAAAAAAAAAACAACCTCTGATAGTAGAGAAAATATTTTTTATACATGAAAAAAATACACTGCTAATGAGTGCTTATGAGGTGTGTGTGTGCATGAATGGTTGTTTGTCTCTATTTGCCCTGCAACTGGCTGGCAGGGTGTACCCTGCCTCCTGCCCGCTGTTAGCTGGGATAGGGTCCAGCACCACTCCAACCCTCATGAGGATCAGCGCTTCAGAAGATGAATGAATGAATGAATGATCAGAATGTCATCTCTCATGCTGGTCGCCACTTCCAAGAAATATTTTTTTGACCTTTTATCAATTATCATGAGTAAAAAAAAAATAGAATTATGTGCTTTTTTTCAATTTGTTAAGCATGATGAACATGATAAAAGGTCTTATCCTTTAAATCAGAGGTCGGGAACCTATGGTTTGCGAGCCATATCTGGCTCTTTTGACGGCTGCATCTGGCTCGCAGACAAATCTTTAATAAATAAATTTTTTTTAAAAAGTTTCGTTATACTCCTTTGCGCTATTACTGGTATCCCCAAGGGGCCGCTGTCCCATTTCATCATGATCCACATTGCCAATTTAGTGCAGAAGAAGAAGTGGGCGATCGTAAGGGGAAAGAGAGACAGTTGTAGAGAGAGAGTTGCGCGAAAGTACTGTGTTGAGTGGCTGCGTGTCCCCAACTGGTTTTTGTTTGTGTTAATAAAGTCTCCTAAAAAATCCATCCGACACATCTATGTGTTTTTATACGCTACGCCACCTCCCCAAAGGAAGAACCGGACGTAGGAGCGATGACCGTTTTTTTCTCTTGCTTCGGATGAGTCAACAGCAGTATTGTTAATGATAGAGTCAGAGTATAACTGCGTTATTTTTTTCAATAGTGAGTAATCTAGTTATTACTTTTCTCATCTTCGCAACGCCGTTACCGTTACTGACGTAAAGGCGTGCGTTACTATGCGTTACTACGTTGGTTGAATGACATCAGAAAAGTCTGTGAGAGACAGGGACTCACGGACCCCAGAGAGCAAAGCAGGAGTGGGGAGGAGGGACGGGAGTTGTGATGCCGTTGAAAACGCAATGCTAAGTGGCTCCAATAATACCTGACTGCAATAATACAAACTACGCCCACATGATAAGGTAGATATCATATGTATATACATTGGGGCAAATAAGTATTTAGTCAACCACCAATTGTGCAAGTTCTCCTACTTGAAAAGATTAGAGAGGCCTGTAATTGTCAACATGGGTAAACCTCAACCATGACAGTCAGAATGTGGAAGAAAAAAACAGAAAATCACATTGTTTGATTTTTAAAGAATTTATTTCCAAATTACAGTGGAAAACAAGTATTTGGTCACCTACAAACAAGCAAGCTTTCTGGCTGTCAAAGAGGTCTAACTTCTTTTAACGAGGTCTAACGAGGCTCCACTCGTTACCTGTATTAACGGCACCTGTTTTAATTCGTTATCGGTATAAAAAACACCAGTCCACAATCAGTGGACAGGTGTTTTTTCAGTCAGTCACACTCCAAACTCCACTATGGCCAAGACCAAAGAGCTGCCGAAGGACACCAAAGACAAAATTGGAGACCTGCACCAGGCTGGGAAGACTGAATCTGCAATAGGTAAAATGCTTGGTGTAAAGAAATCAACTGTAAAAAATCCCAGAACCACACGGGGGGACCTCGTGAATGACCCACAGAGAGCTGGGACCACAGTAACAAAGGCAACTATCAGTATCACAATGCGCTGCCAGGGAATCAAATCCTGCACTGCCAGACTTGTGCCCCTGCTAAAGCCAGTACACGTCCAGGCCCGTCTGCGGTTCGCTGGAGAGAATTTGGATGATCCAGAAGAGGACTGGGAGAATGTGTTATGGTCGGATGAAACCAAAATAGAACTTTTTGGTAGAAACACAGGTTCATGTGTTTGGAGGAGAAAGAATACTGAATTCCATCTAAAGAACACAATACCCACTGTGAAGCATGGGGTTGGAAACGTCATGCTTTGGGGCTGTTTTTCTGCAAAACGACCAGGACGACTGATCTGTGTAAAGGAAAGAATGAATGGGGCCATGTATCGAGAGATTTTGAGTTAAAGTCTCCTTCCATCAGCAAGGGCATTGAAGATGCGACGTGGCTGGGACTTTCAGCATGACAATGATCCCAAACACACAGCCAGGTCAACAAAGAAGTGGCTTTGTGAGAGTGGCCAGCCAGTCTTCAGATCTCAACCCCATAGAAAATCTGTGGAGGGAGTTGAAAGTCTGTGTTGCCCAACTACAGCCCCAAAACATCACTGCTCTAAAGGAGATCTGCATGGAGGAATGGGCCAAAATACCAGCAACAGTGTGTGAAAAGCTTGTGAAGAGTTATAGAAAACGTTTGGCCTCCGTTATTGCCAACAAAGGGTACATAACAAAGTATTGAGATGAACTTTTGTTATTGACCAAATACTTATTTTCCACCATGATTTGCAAAGAAATTCTTTAAAAATTAAACAATGTGATTTTCTGTTTTTTTCCCCCCACATTCTGGTTCTCATGGTTGAGGTTTACCCATGTTGATAATTACAGGCCTCTCTAATATTTTCAAGTGGGAGAATTTGCACAATTAGGTGTTGACTAAATACTTATTTGTCCCACTGTATAACTAGATGCGAAATGACAGACACGGCTGTGTTAGCACATGTATAGAGAACTAGATGCGAAATGAATCAAATGATTGACTCACCGGTGTTAGTAAACAGCCGCCATCTTAAAGCAGTAGACTTCTCAGGAAGGCTCTGTTGAAGAGAACCTTCCTAGCGAACCTAAGTAACTTTTTAGCTAAAATATTCCTAAATTGGAAAAATTTTGAGTTGAATCTGTCTTTAAATGACAGTTGATTCACAACATTAAATGAGTTCCAAACATAGCAAAGGTTACTATGTTTTTTTTATTTATTTTTTTAACTGAGTTACTAACTTAATTACTTTTTGGGAGAAGTAATTTGTAACTGTAATTAATATTTTTTTTTATAAAGTAAGATTAACAACACTGGTCAACAGACGTAAGCAACTTCTTCCAGTTCAGCGTGATTGCAAGGTTTTGACTATGAAATGGACAACAAGAGGGAAGGATTTATTCAAGTCCTTCACTGAGTTCGCTAAAGAAAAAAAATCTACTGATGGATAAACTTGTTTCGGTGTGCACTGATGGTGCTCTGTGCGTGGTGGGGAAAAACAGGATTCGTGGCGCTTCGTGAACATGAAAAGAGATGCATCCTAAGTTTTTCAACACCTGCATAACCTCACCAAGTATCAACCAGACTACAAAACTATCAGCAAAACCATGCAGCACCAGAAGTCGCATTAATGGTAAGAAATACTCATCATTGATTAGCAACAGCATAACAATGTTATTAAAAAGAATTCAGAGACTGACCCAAACCCTTGTACTTTAAAAGTGTTGAAATTACATAAAATGCACACATTACTTGTATTTTTAGTCTTAAACATATTGTATGGCTCTCACGGAATTACATTTTAAAAAACGTGGTGTTCATGGCTGTCTCAACCAAAAAGGGTCCTGACCCCTGCTTTAAATAAACCGCTTCTTATTTTATTAAAACAATAAAATACATAATGCTACCTCTAAATTGTTGTCTTTTATTAGGATGAAGATTACAATATGGAAAACCCAGGAAAAAACACAAATGAATAAAAAATAAAAAAACATGTTGAGCTAAATTTTTATGCTGAATAAAACTAAAATTGTCATACTTATTCCACATTTGCAATCAGGCTTTTTTTTTTTTTTTTTTTTTTTTTTTAGTATGTCAAGTTTTGTCTTCACAGTTTACCTATTTAAAACAGGATGTTGTTACTACATGCACCTATTTCTTTTATATTCATTGGTATGTGAATATGAGATTTATGAACTAAAACAAGCATAGGACAGTAGAAGAGGACAATGCAGTGTTTTTTTTTTTTTTTTGCTGTAGTTAAAAAACTGGACGTGACAGATAAAACTGAGACGTTTTAGAAGCTGCAATTTGCAAAAATGACCACTAAACGTCAGTGTAGTGTAATTTTTGATAAAAGTCTCAATCAGCAACGCTGCATTACATAGAATTCAAACCCCAAATGTCTGCAATTTTTAACGATACACTCCTCAAATATATAATGAAAAGAACATATTTAAATTGAAATTTTAGTCATTTCCCCCCAAATTGTGATGGATGAATTTGAAGTAGTCTTGGTTTAAAAAACATGAATCTGCAACAGTAATTTACTTAAATCATTTATCATCTGATAATGCATATTTATAGACTACAAAATTTAATTGAGTTGTAGCATCATTTTCAAGACCTTTTTTTCTTTTTATTGAGAAGTATGGTTTTAAATTTAAAATGTCTTGTACGTTAGTTGTATTTGACTTTTTTTTTTCTTTTTCTTGAGGGGTATGGTTTTAAATTTAAAATGTTTTGTATTTTAGTTGTATTTGACTTTATTTCTTTCTTATTATTTGACTGCAACTTCATCATATCATCCCTTCCTTGTCCCGTTTGTTGTCTTTGTTGTGTTTTGAATAAGTCAATGTTCCTTGCAGAGCGAGCACCATATGGAATCAAGCATGCACCATCTTTTTCTGCTGACAATAAAATCTGAGAAATTAAAATCATGTCTTGGAGAAGAGCCGTCTGTGTTTTATTTTTCCTTTTCTCCAAGTCATTAAACACTTCCTACGGTCAAAACATTGGCGACAATACAATCATACCATCTGCTAAGCAAACGCTAACCATTCATGTGGCACAACCTGAGGGGAGGCAAAAGGTTTCTTTTATAAAACGCCATTAAAAATACAAGCGTCATTGCCATTCAATGCATTTATTAGTACTTATAAGTCCCCCCCCCCCCTCCCAAATTTGTCCATGTCATACAAGAAAAATGGCAGATTAAATGTCATACGGCCAAAAAGGGAAATTCATTTCATCACGAGACATTTGAACATGTACATAAATTGTTACATAAGAGAATACTCTTTTCCTTTCCTGGTCAATGACATATTAGTGACACATTTTTCCATTTGGAGCAATATTTCAACAACTTTGCAAGTAATTGAAATTTCAAAAGGGCAGACACACATACAGTACATAGTCCACCATTAATGTGACCTATAACAACTTAAAATAAGACCGTGTATATGAATATGTATAGTATTTGCAAAGTATGTGCTGTCTTAGTTAACAAAAGGATAAGAAAAACTATTGAAAAACCCTTTTTGGCATACGCGTAGTTTAGCCCCCCCGGTGGCCGAAAAGTGTCATTGCATTTAATTGACTTTCACATATATGATTTTAAAATTAAGAGTTTTCCGGTAAAATGTTGTCTATAAAAGTTGTAAAGCAATAAAACAAATAACAAAAATGAATGAAATGAACAAAAAATATTTTTATAATTGGTCATAATAATTTTTCGAACAGATCATGTGACTAGTACGTTAGATCGTCATTTGCTTTGGTTAGCCAAAACCATCTGAGGACCGAAGAGGCAAGATGGATATACGTAATTTTTCCAAACATAAGCTTTCAAAGCGACAACAACTACTGAACAAGAACCAAGGATTGAAAATGTGGACTATGAAACGCCAGAGAGCACCGCCAAAATGGTGAGCGGAGTTTCAATTTGCCCCACTAAAGACGCTAATTGTACAACAGAGCCACCGCCGGCGGGGCGTACCATATTGAATGCATGGCGATCTTGGTGAAAATTATAGCTGTTCTAAGCAGCTGATTTAGAATTCCTCTAAAAAATGATGGGGAACAAAAAAACGCTAATTTTCAGTTTATTATTATAAATATTCTTGGAAGTTAATTTTATTGTTGACACTGTGTTTCAGGGTCATCAACATGTTGTGCCCCTCCTGCCCCAAAAGTCAAACTCCGCCTATGGTCTTAGGTCATTGGTTGCCACTGACAGCAATAGAGGTCCAATCCATTTGAAGTGGGAGAGGTTGGCAGTGAATGTTCAATGGTTGCCAGTGAGTTAATGAGAAGGTGTGCACACTTGTGCAACCACATCTCATTCGTAACTAACTTATTCATTGCCAGCCTATGTATATTTACAGTATTCATTATTCACAGGGTATGTGTTGTGGTAGTTAGCAAAGACGGAAAAAAATAAAAAACTTAAAAATTCTAAAAGTAATTGGTTGCACATGACGGAAAAAGACGTCTAATCCATTAAGTGCATTAATTATTATGTATATAATTTCAAATTATTTTGTACATTATTATCACTACTGTCCTTAATATCTTATTCAATATTATTGTTTGAAAACTAAATAAATTTATAAATTAAGAAATGAATATAACGCATTAACACTGTGTATAGTGGAGATGGGGGACTGTTAACCTCGACTTGGGACATCATGAATTGCTGGGGAGAATACTTCGAAGACCTCCTGAATTTCCCTGACACGCCTTCCTTTGAGGAAGCAGAGTCTGGGGACCACGAGGTGGGAACTCCTATCTCTGGGATCGAAGTCGTTGAAGTGGTGGCATGGCCCCGGGTGTGGATGAGAACTGCCCGGAGTTCCTAAAGGCTCTGGATGTTTTGGGGCCGTCGTGGCTGACACGCCTCTACAACATTGCGTGGCCATCGGGGACCATGCCTCCGGATTGGCAGACCAGGGTGGTGGTCTCCTTGTTAAGAAGGGGGACTGGAGGGTGTGTTCCAATTATAGAAGGATCACACTCCTCAGCCTCCCTGGTAAAGTCTATTCAGGGGTGCTGGAAAAGAAGGTCCATCGGGAAGTCGAATCTTGGATTCAGGAGGAGCAGTGTGGTTTTCCTCCTGGCCGTGGAACATTGGACCAGCTCTACACCCTTGGCAGTGTCCTCTAGGGCAGGGGTCCCCAACAATCGGGCTGCGGACCGGTCCGCGGCCCGCGGCGCATTTGGTACAGGGCCTCGCAGAAATAATAATCATTTATTAACGACTGCATTCTGGCCGATTGATTTTGGCCTGTGCCGCTTAACACACCAATATCCCTGTCTACTCTAGATATACAACTACTGTACAGGATAGGAGGTCGTCATAGAAATGCATTGATTGAACTGTTAGCAGTACATCTCGTTTTGTATATCTATGTGCGCTTGGCCTCGATAATAACGTATGATGTAGGTCGTTGCCCATCACATTTGTTCCCAGAAATAATTATCCCTCACACTAGAATGACTGAAAAACAGACGTCTTTTTACGGAGAAAAGGGAACCTGACAAGCCAGAAGATGAGCCTACAACCTCGAAGAAAACAAAATCTATGCTACTTCCCAATCACTAAAGACCCACGAACTGCAAAGGAGTGGTTTCGTGACCCGTTTGTGAATAAACCTAGTGATTCGAGCATGTCTGTGCAACAGGAATATCAGCTTGTAGAGATCACAAATGACGGCGACCCTAAACGTACATTTGAGACAACAACTCTACCGAGGTTCTGGATTAAAGTCATTTTGGAAAATCCTGACATCGCTAAGAGAGCACTGAAAACTGTGCTACAATTTCCAACATCGTATCTTTGTGAAGCGGGCTTCTCTAACTCTCCAATCTTGGGACCATCTTGTCTCAACGAAACAAGCTCAGGCCTCCCACTGATTCAACGGGTGAGTAGCATTTTCCATGCACTTAACACAACGGGGCTAAAAACAAATGTTATTTTATATTGGCTGCATTTTTCTGCCGCACATTGCCGGTGTTCTGACAAATTTGGCATTTCGAGTAACGTTAAAAATGACCGCGAATGCAGCGATTCCAAAGTACACACGACAAACTTTCTTTAAAGAAAGGAATATTAACTTACGTTTGCCATGTTAGCTGCACACAACAACTACACGCGCCTCTCTCACTTAACGACTTCGCCGTGTCGAAAAGCATATAGTTACACCATTTTCGTGTTGCACATGTATGTATATGATGTAAATAGTTTTTTAGCACCGTTGGATAACATTAAGAGTCCAACTGAAAATAAAAGAGGGCTTTTTTTCACTGCCACAAAAGCTTTGTGAGAAAAAATTTACAAGGGTGCAAAATTTGACAGAACACCGGTCCGTGAAAAAAAGACCCAAATAACACCGGTCCGTGGTGCAAAAAAGGAGTTCACCCAATCGGTTACGTGTTTTGTGGATTCGGAGAAGGCGCTCGACCGTGTCCCTCGGGAAGTCCTCTGGGGGATGCTTCGGGAGTACCGAGCCCCCTGGTAAGGGCTGTTCGGTCCCTGTACGACTGGTGCCAGAGTTTGGTATGCATTGCCAGCAGTATGTCGGCTTCATTTCCAGTGACGGTTGGACTCCGCCCTGGTTGCCCTTATTCACATACTGTATTCTATTCATTACTTGTATGGACATGCAGTAATTTCTATACGCAGCCAAAGCATTGAGGGATCCGGTTTAGTTTGGCTCCATCAAGCTCTGATCTCCAACTCTCACTGCGGCGGTTCAGAGCCGAGTGTGATGTGGTGTGGATGAAGATCAGTACCTCCAAATCCGAGACCATGGTCCTCAGTCGGAAAACGGTGGCGTCCTGTCCGGGTCAGGGATGAGATCCTGTTCCGTGTGCAGGAGTTCAAGTATCTTGGGGTCTTGTTCATGAGTGAGGGTGGGAGGGAGTGGTAGATCAGCAGGCGTATCAGTGCAGCGTCTGCAGTGATGCGGACTCTGTACCAGTTCGTTGCGGTGAAGAAGGAGCTGAGCCAAAAGGTGGAGCTCTTGATTTACCAGTCGATCTACGTTTGTACCCTCACATATGGTCACGAGCTGTGGGTCGTGACCGAAAGAAAAAGATCCCAGATACAAGCGGACGAAATGAGTTTCCTCTGCATGTCATCCGGGTTCTCCCCAAGAGATAGGGTGAGAAGCTCGGTCATCCAGGAGGGACTCAGGGTCGAGGCGCTACTCCTCCGCGTTGAGAGGAGCCAGCTGAGGTGGCTCAGGCATCTAATTCGGATGCCTCCTGGAAGCTTCCCTGGAGAGGTGTTCCGGGCATGTCCCACCGGCGGGAGGCCCCGGAGACGACACAGGACACACTGGAGAGACTAATTCTCTCGGCTGGCTTCGGAATGCCTTAGGATCCCGCCAGAGGGGCTAGTTGAAGTGACTGGGGAGAGGGAAGTCTGGGCTTCCCTGCAAAAGCAGCTGCCCCCGCGACCTGACCACGGATTAACCAGTAGATAATGGGTGGATGGATGGATAAATGATCATAAAATAAAATTAATAACATTAAAATGACTAAAACTGAATTAAACTATTTTTATGGCCTCTGATCACGCCAACCATTATTTTTTTATTTTGTAAAAATGACTTCTCTACTGTACTTATAAAGTGTTCACTAACTCCTCCACTGCCATCCCAAGTATTTTAATCGATATATTTTACATCAATAAAATCATAAATTAATAAAATGATTAATAAAATGAAAATGAAAACAGAAATACACTTTGGTTATCGCCCCTAATAGCAGTATTTTGTCTGTTTTAATTTCATAGTATTTAACTCATTGCCTGCCAGTGACAATGACGAACGTCAAATTATTCTAAACCAGGAGGACTGGCCGGGAATTGTCACGTTTCAGTGGCATTGACAGCACTCGATGTCCAGTCCATTTCGGCTGAGTGGGTTAGCAGCAATCATTCATAGCCAATCTCGACTAGTCAAAAGGGACTGGGTGTCCAGCCCCATCATTGGCAGCCAAATGTGTTAAGTTGAGGACACATTAATGGTGAAAATAGTTTCCCGACTGATTCATCATAGTTTTACTTTTTTAAATTTTGTATATCAGAAGAAAATCTGGCATTTGAACAAACGAAGTTCAGACTTTTCTACCCACTTTTCATGTAATTAACATGTGCCACACACACTTATAGTTTTTTCCATAATGATAACCCACCGTCACAATGGCATTATTGCCTCACTTCACCCCATCCAAATTAAGAACATCAGTGCCAAAATCTTTTTTTTTTTTTTTTTTTTTTTTTGCGTAAGCAGTCCATGTAGTCTGTAGTCTCCAGTATACTGAGTATAGCACATACCACGCTCCCATCTGTTCTCTCTCGTCACACAGCATTAAAAGCCTTATTTCATCCACCAATCAAAAATTGATGAATACGAGTTTTAAAGATGACATTTTCGACTATCACATGGAAAGTTTGCTGCCAGAATGAGTTAAAAAGCTCGCATCATCTGTGCTCTTCAAACACATTCACTGTAGCGAATGGATAAATGGGAATAATCGGAAGGATGGGGAAAACAAGGCATTGAGGTATTTCAGAACTGCAATCAAAAGGAACAAAAGAGAGAGCATGTTTTTATGCTGATAATTAGGCGTATGTGAGCATGTTGGCGGTCCTTTTAGGGAATAGCAGATAAGAAGTACAAAAGCAACCCCAAAAGATGAAATAAAAGCTCATGTCACATCAGGAAACAATCATGACATATCATATGCTTTATATTTCCAAGCGTTTGGCATATTTTTCAACACGCAACACATTCGGTACAGTAAAACCTTCAAAGTCAAACTTGTTGGAATTTTTGACTCCAGATTCTCACACTTTAACTCATTAGCTGTCATTGACGGCAATACGTGTCTAATCAATTGTGACTGGGAGGCCTGGCAGGAAATGTTCAATAACATTTATTTTTTGTACCGCCAATTCTTAAGAGCATCACAGGGTGTTGCATCTCATAATAGAGAAGTTGGCCTCAAATCTTTTCAAACTTTTTTCAGCCTCTTAGTAGTGAATATAATGAATATCACATTATTTTTTAAATGAAAAATACTTTGGGGGACAGAACTGCCAATTCTATATTCTAAAAATTGTTATTCTATTTTCTTTTTTAAAAATATATTTGAAGTAAAAAAAAAAAAAAAAAAAACAGGAAAAAGTAGATATTCTCTTTTATCAATATTTCTTTTTGAATTAGAAATAAAACAAAAACAGTAAACATTCTTTGATTTCTGTAGTCCTGGAAGCAGATGGTTTTTTCGTAATTAATCAAAATGAAAGAATTAAAATCAAAACATGAATTAACATTAAAACATCGGTTTTTCAGAAAATTGTAAGGTTAGAAGTTGATATGAGCCAACTTTTCTCAGTGCAATCTCTTTTTTTACTCATTTATTTGGAATGTTTTTATTTTAGGAAATCTAAAAAAGCAAAAAGGTAAACATTCTCTTCTTTTTTCACTTGTAATTTAAAGTTTTAAGAAAAAAAAAAGAAAAAAAAAAAAAAACTACTGGTATGAAAAAGCATCTGAACCTTTTGGAATTTCTCACATTTCTGCATAAAATTACCATCAAATGTGATCTGATCTTTGTCAAAATCACACAGATGCTTTAATGAAAACCACCCAAACATTTATAGCTTTTCATATTTTAATGAAGAGAGTATGCAAACAATGACAGAAGGAGGAAAATAAGTAAGTGAACCCACTGCCTAAGGAGACGTAAAGAACAATTGAAACCAATTTTTACCAAACAATTTAAGTCAGGTGTGTGGCCCAATCACTGATGAGTGGTTTAATGCTGCCCTGCCCACTATAAAACACACACCCAGTAAGAAATGTCTTGATGACAAGCATTGTCTGATGTGCATCATAGCTCGGTCAAAAGGGTTGAAGAAATTGTCTACAAATGGAGAGAGTTTGGCACTGTTGCCAGTGTTGCGTCTCTCCCAAGGAGTGGCCCTCCACTTAAGATGACGCCAAGAGTTCAGCACAGAATACTCAGAGAGGTTAAAAAAAGAACCGTAGAGTGTCTGTTTAAGACTTACAGAAATCACTGGCACAGACCAATATCTCTATGCATACATCATCTATATGTAAAACTGTGGCCAAGAAAGGTTTTCATGGGAGAACTCCACGGAGGAAGCCGCTGCTGTCTAAAAAGAACATTGTTGCTCGTTTAATGTTCGCAAAAAGGCACTTGGACACTCCACAGAAGTTTTGGCAAAATATTTTGTGGACTGATGAAAAGAAAGTTGAATTGTTTGGGAGTAACACAAAATGTCATGTGTGGAGGAAAAATGGAACAGCTCACCAACATCGACACCTCATCCCCACCATGAAGCATGGTGGAGGGAGCATCATGATTTGGGGCTGTTTGCTGCCTCAGGGCCTGGACAACTTGCAATCATTAATGGAAGATCGAATTCAAAAGTTTATCAGGATTTTTTGCAGGAAAACCTGAGGCCGTCTGTCAGACAGTTGAAGCTAAAAAGAGGATGGATGTTGCAACAAGACAATGATCTAAAACACAGAAGTGTATCAACTTCAGAATGGTTTCAAAAGAACAAAATACTAGTTCTGGAGTGGCCAAGTCAAAGTCCAGACTTGAACCCCATTAGATGCTGTGGCATGACTTAAAGACAGCGATTCATTCCAGATATCCCAGGAATCTGACTGAACTACAGCAGTTTTGTAGAGAAAAACGGGCCAAGATGAGTCCTGATCGATGTGCCAGACTGCTCTGCAGCTACAGGAAGCGCCTGGTTGACGTTATTGCTGCCAAAGGGTGGGGTGGGGGGGGCACAAAATATATATAATATAACTCACTTATTTTTCCGCCTTCTGTCATTTTTTGCATACTATCCTCATTAAAATATGAAAACCTATAAATGTTTGGGTGGTTTTAGTTAAAGCAGACACTGTTTTTTATCTGTGTGATTTTGACAAAGATCAGATCACATTTGATGTTGATTTCATGCAGAAATATAAGAAATTTCAAAAGGTTCAGATATTTTTTCCACTGTAAATAATGTCTCATTTCCGTCATCATAAAAGCTTCATAAAAGCATATTATTATAGTAGTAATTACCCCAATTTAGATATTTTCAAACATCCGCTTTACTTTCAGAAATCAATTAGTTGGTTACACAATATTCATACTCCAACTTAGCGAATAGGTTTTGGTTCCAGTGCACATTTACAGCTAAAACGTAAAGTTCATTTTAACAGAACAGTAAATAACACAATTTATTCTTTACTTAGACAATTACTTAACAAATTTCAAAAATATTTGGTGATTAATCATAACAACCATTTGTGACAATCCTAATTAACATGACGAGACATCCAATCCATCGTCTCTCCCAGTCAAAATGGATTGGACGTCTAGCGCCGTTAATGTCAAATTGTTGTCAATGGCAGCCAATGAGTTAAAAAACTATTAACCCAAGACAGTTTTTTAGCAAGGTATTGCACTTGTGAAAGCAAAAGAGAACACTGCAACTCAAACACATAATCGGTTCTCATGCACCAAAAGTGGCCCTCAAGGAAAAGCTTTTCATTGACTTGAAATAAAAAAGAGGAGCTCATTCTCCTTTACAGACTACTTGTGCAATTGTGAATGTGGCATGCAAGAGTCTACAACTACTTTTTAAAAAATGTTATAATGATTTTGATGACATTCATCTTTTTTATGTTGAAATTAAAGCAGCTTCTGATTGTTTTTTTTCCCTTAAATTCTGGTAAAAGCTGCATATGGAAAAGAACCAAGGCAGCGATGAAACGGTTAGAAACACAGCGTTTGAAGAGTTTTAAGACACCAAAAAGGGCACCGTGAAGCAGCGCCTGTATTTATAGAACAGGGGTTCTCAAACGATTTATGTTTAGGGAACTTTTATATAAGAGGCATATGTTCAGGGAGTAGGCCTGGGCGATTAGGATTGTGATCGTTGATCGCAAAAAATTTGATGTTGATTTTGCTGCTCAGCCAAACGGAGTTGACCTTTTAAGATGATAAAATTTTGAACTGCGTATAGATTCTTTAGGGGAAAAAAAGGTAAAATACAAAATAAAAATCCTGCGAAAAAACTAGTAATGTAACTGAAACTGGACGATTAGATTTTTTTTTTTTGCCAGATTGTGAATGAAACACAGGCTTGACCAATTTTTTTCTTAATAACATGATAATAGTCATTAGAGACTGTTTGTTGTAATTTTTCAAGGTTAATATTTTTCCAAGATAATGCAGTAAAATTATATTAAAGTCAAATTTTAGTTGTGGAAAAGATATTTTAACAAGTGAAATTCAAAAATACATAAGACCTGTGTGCCCACATGTTGAAAAATAAAAGCTTTGCGCTCAACGGGGCCACATTTTACAGAAAATGAATAAAAGTGTCACCACAGTGTGATCACACCATCATTATTTGACCTTGACTAAGGCAGATCTTTTTGATGTAAAATTTATGGATTGGCTCAATAAATGCTGAGGAACTTAGCAATTTTTAACAAGTATTATATTCTAAAAAAACAAAACAAAAAAACCCGGTTTCATTCTTACATAATTGCACTGCAGTCCTTCAACTCATTGGAGACCAATAGATGTCCAATCCATATGAAGTGGGACGGCTGGGAGCGAATGTTGATGATGATGATTTAATTGGATCAAATTTAAGGGAAGAGTATTTATTTAGATTGTTCACATATTTATAAATTACGATATAATGATTTGTGTCCAAGTATTTTGCGGGCCTCTAAGTTCCACACCCTAGTTTGAGAACCACTGTTGGGAAAAAAAATAGAAAAAAAAAAAAAAAAACGAGCGCAAACCAAACAGCCGAGGAACACATTAATGAGGATATGATAAGATTATACACTACTCATTAAAATTTTTGGACATTAAGATTTGGGATGAAATTTCAGGATGAACTTAAAATGCACTGGGAACTTTCGCTGTAACATTCTTTAACTTCGGAATGCACCAGTGTTCAAAGTTTCAGTCCAAAGAATCAAACAGGAGGTGAAGTTGGAGAAGGTAAACACTTAACACTTGGCCATTGAAAATTTTAGAGTGCATTTTTTTTACAGTGGCTGGAAGGTGTCAGAAAATGTACATTTTCCAAACAATTTGCAAAAGAAAAAACACAACAATGAAGCACTGACATCAGTCTGACCTTAGCCACTAACGTTATCATCGAGTAAAGATTGTTGAATGACATTGGCCACTAGCAATAGTCAGTTAGATGTGTATGCTTACTGTTGTATTAAGGTAGGAGTGGGCAAAACGGTCCGCAAGGGCTGTAGTGGGTCTCCCCTGTCTTCCAACTGATCCAGCACAGACAGTTTAACCAATGAGGTTTCCGCTGAAACAAGAAGCACCTGACTGCGATCAACTGATTGTACTTGCAAAACACTAAGTTGGTGAAAACGTTTCCTCTTGATGGGTTGGAACAGAAACCCGCACCTACTGCGGCTCTTCGTGGAATAGTTTGCCCACCCCTGTATTAAGGTGTAACTCAAACTTGCAACGGTAGTACCCCCCTACCCTCATACATCTGACTGGTGAACCTCAGCAGTTAATGTCTATCACAATCTGTACTTGATGATTGATAACATTAGTTGCTAAAATCATACAATGAATACTGGATGGCTATCCAGTGATCCCTTGTTTTTCGCCGTTGTTGGGGACCAGAACCCGCCGAGAAGAGTGAAAAAAGTAGCGCTCCTCCACCCAAAAAAAAAAAAAAAAAAAAAAGATATATATATATATTTTGTGTGTGTTCAATGTATCTATTCAGAGTTAGCATTGGAAAGAGATACATATAAAACATGTTTTTCCACTTTTTTCCCCCAAAGTATACACGTGTAAACACTTTTATATATGTATGAATACATATTTTAATAAATGTTTTTTAAGCACTTCATATGTCTTAATATGATAAGTTTTAAACATGTCACTGTCCCACAAAATTATTTTTAAACAAGGATGAAAAACGCTTCTTTTTTAAATGCTTCATTGAGTGATTCCAATCAAAGCTGCTTACACACAATGAGTTGCCACAATAACTGCTTAACAAGTTAAACAATGATTGACGCATGTGGGACTTCGAAGCGAAGCGTCTCTGGCAAGATCAAACCTTAATGTCTGTCAATCATCATTAACTTTAATAAGCAACTCCAGTGCACTGCCGGACCAAGAAAAGGAGCGAGAGCAAGAGTGAGAGACTACGTGATCGGATCAGGACAGCTCTATAAAATACTGCATTTATTTATTTTATTTTTTTTAGGGCGCGAAGTAGCGAGGGACCTCTGTATTGTAAATCTGTTCTGTTGTGGTCATTTTGGATTCATGTTGCTGCTAACATAACATAGGCGGATCCACCAGGGTTAACAGGCTTGCCACTCCAATTAACACCCCAGTCGGCACTGATTAAAAAAAAAAAAAAAGCTCCAATCCATTTGACATTTACTGCCAATCCTTATAATAATAATATAAAAAGATTGTTCTGAAACTGTCAGGGAATTGCTTCCCAACATATGCTTATCAGATGTTGATATAGCCTAAGGTTTATTATTATAAAAGTGTTATCTAAAATTCATAAGTGAAGTCTACATTCTGAAGCGAGGGAGGGCGGCCGGCATCAATATACAGCACATGTGTCAAACCGATTCCAGAAAGGGCCAAGTGGGTGCAGGTTTGCTTTCCAACCAATAAAGAGGACACCTTTTCACCAATCAGATCTTTTACATGTGTAATCAGTTAAACTTTGTCAGGTGTTGCTTGTTTCAGTCGGAAGTTCATTGGTTAAACTCTCTGCACGGTATCGGTTGGAACAAAATCCAGCACCTACTTGGCCCTTTCTGGAATCGGTTTGACACCTGTGATATACAGTGTATCACAAAAGTGAGTATACCCCTTGCGTTATTGCAGATATTTAAGTATATCTTTTCATGGGGCAACACTGACAAAATGAAACTTTGACACAATAAAAAGTAGTCTGTTTGCAGCGTATATAATAGAGTTTATTTATTTTCCCCTCAAAATAACTCAAAATATAAACTCCTGGCAACAAAAGTGAGTACACCGCATGGGAACTACGTACATCCCTAAATGTCCAAATTGAGTACTGCTTGTCATTTTCCCTCCAAAATGTCATGTGACTCGTTACAGGAGTGCTGTCAGCATTGCTGCAGAGATTGAAGAGGTGGGGGGTCAGCCTGTTAGTGCGAAGACCATACGCCACACTCTACATCAAATTGGTGTGCATGGCTGTCACCCCAGGGGGAAGCCTCTTCTGAAGACGGTAAACAAGAAAGCCTGCAAACAGTTTGTGAATACATGTCAACAAAGCACATGGATTACTGGAACCATGTCCTATGGTCTGATGAGACCACCAATTTGATGTAGAGTACGGCGTATGGTCTGAGCACTAACAGGCTGACCCCCCACCTCTTCAATCTCTGCAGCAATGCTGACAGCACTCCTGTAACGAGTCACATGACATTTTTGGAGGGTAAATGACAAGCAGTACTAAATTTGGACATTTAGGAATGTGTATTTTTTCATAGGGGTGTACTCACTTTTATTGCCAGGGGTTTATATTTTGAGTTATTTTGAGGGGAAAATAAATAAATTCTATTATATAAGCTGCACACAGACTAATTTTTATCGTGTCAAAGTTTCATTTTGTCAGTGTTGTCCCATGAAAAGATATTTAAATATCTGCAGAAATGCGAGGGGTGTTCTCACTTTTGTGATACACTGTACGTAGGTGTGATTGTTGGGCCGCTGGATGGGAATTGTTTCCTATTTTCTCTGCTATTTTTTAATATTACTCTCAATAAAAATGTAGACCGCATTAACTATTTCCGTTACAACAAACAAATCCTGACTAAGTACACCCAGGCCTTAGGTGCCTCTTTGGCTGAACAGCTCAGTGCTACTTCTTTAGTATCTTACTAGAATCATGTGGCCCAAGACATGGTGATAGCAGAACGAGGAGCTGTTCTATGTTTGGTGATGAATGTTGTATATTTATTCCTACAACACTGCCCCTGACGGCACTGTAACTCATGCCCATGAAGGTTTACGTATGGTTTTTTTTGTTTTTGTCTTTTTAACCTGTGCTGTTCAGCTCCTTGACACAAAGAATGGAAATCTGAGTGTCCAGTTGCTTTACGTACGTTTTCTTAAACCATGAAATCACTTCTGCTGTAGACAACCCCGTCTTTTCTTGGTTTGAAACTTTGTTTGGTAAGTGGGAAAATATTGGCATGTCTCTTGGAAGTATTGTTTCATATTTCCTTGTGTTGCTGATCGCATTATCACAAATCGTGCCGAAGTATATTTTGTGGACCGACAGTCATTGCTCAGCGGTAAAACAGCTGGCGATGACTCTGGGTCCGATGATGATTCTTCTGTTTTTTTGCATGTCTAATGATCACATAGTGAAAAATCTACCTTGAAGCCACTGCGTGTGATGATCTATGCATTTTCGATAAACAGGAGGGAATTGTCAAGGAATTGCTTCCAAACAAAAGCTTCTCAGATGTTGATATATAGCTTAAGCTTTATTATTGTAAAAGTGTTAGCAAAAATTCCTAAGTCAAGTTACACAGCTGTTTACATCCTGTAGTGAGGTACGGCAGGCAGGCAGGCAGGCAGGCAGGCAGGCAGGCAGGCAGGCAGGCAGGCAGGCACTCTCAAGGGTAAAGCTGTCCTTCAAAAGGTACAATGCAACATTTAATTGGTAAAGCCCTGCCTGGCCGCCCACCTGCGCCTTGTGATAATACGTGTTTTTCTTATAGTCATATGACCAGTTAACCCTGACTTTTCTTGTTGTATGATAAAACTTCCCTAAGCCTGCCACGTCAGATGATCATTGTACTCCATGTGTGATTAATGTTCTCCTTGTGATCATAAGTTAACTCTTAAAAGACTTCTGGAGTGAGAGCCTTTTTCTTCTATAAACAAAGGGAGCGCGTGTTTTCTCCCCTGACTGAAGCTAATTTTCTCTATATCAGCTTGTAAATATCACTTGGGCCTTTTTGTAGTGCCTGCATATGATTTCTTAGCAAACCGACTCAATAGGTGTACACATCTGCTATATGCTGACACGAGGGGTTTAACAATAAATCGATGTGGATTAATATCTTGATTTGTTAAGCACAATTTGATATAATTAGATCAAAATGCAAAATGATTATAATTTTGATCTGGTTTTGTTAAAAAAAAAAAAAAAAAGTTTCATCAACAAACTAACACATCAAAACTGATATGTATTTGTATTGCTTTTGATAAATTGGAAGTGATTGTTTTATATATATTCATTATTTTGTATTAAAATCGATCGAATGCCCTTGAATCGATTTTTGGCAAAATATCGTATCAGCATATCAAAAAATCGATGTATTATACCCAGTGTTGTTAATCTTACTTCAAAAAAGTTAATTACAGTTACAAATTACTTCTCCCAAAAAGTAATTGCGTTAGTAACTCAGTTACCTGAATGTAAGAGTAATTAGTTACTTGGCACATTAACTGGTGATAATTTTCATCACACAATGTGAATTTTAAAGGATTTTGGGGAAAATTGGCCCTTGCCCAATTCTTTACCCTAAACTTAACTAGAAAGAGGGGTATTGCGGGTATTGCGATAACTAGATAGTAACCTTTGCTATGTGTGGATGTCATTTAATGTTGTGAATCAACCGTTAAAGTTGTTAAAATTGCTCCCGTTATTGCATTACTTCCCTTCTGTCTACTTTCGACATGTGTAAGTTTTAAAATTACATCATTTAAAGATAGATTTAAGACAAGATTTTGCCGATTTATGAGCATTTTAGATAAAAAAAACTTAGGTTCGCTTGGAAGTTTCTCTAAAACAGAGCCTTTCTGAGAGGTCTACTGCTTTAAGATGGCGGCTGTTTAGTAACGCATCTAGTTCTTTATACTTGTTGCTAATACCGCCGTGTCTGTCATTTGCATCTAGTTCTATATAATGTGACATCTACCATAGCATCATGTGGGCGTAGTTTGTAGGCTATCGGCTACAGTCAGGTATTATTGGAGCCACCTAGCATCGCGTTTGCAATGCCGTCAGAACTCCCTTGCCTCCTCCCCACTCCTGCTCTGCTCTCTCGTCTCCGTGAGTCCGTCTCTCAGACTTTTCTCGCGTCATTCAACCAACATAGTAACGCACGCCTTTCCATCCTCAGTAACGGTAACGGCGTTGCCAAGATAATAAAAGTAATGAATTAGATTACTCACTACTGAAAAAAAATAACGCCGTTAGTAACGCCGTTATATTCTAACGCCGCTATTAACAACACTGATTATACCATCATGAAATATTTGCCACCATCCAAAAGTTCCTGCCCACCTATCAGCATCCTATAAATATTTTCTAAATCTGCTAATGGGTATCAAAGTAGAGATCATTGTATGATGTTAGCCGCTAACGTTAGCCAGCCTTACATGTCTGCTTACTTTCTGTAAGTTGTACTTGCAAGAGAGGTAACCACACTTAACATTGTAATTGTGCTTCCGTTGTTGTCAGTATATGTTGGTGTTGCGGTTATTGGAATTTTTTTTTGTCCCTTATAAAGTGTTTGGAATATGCAGATTGCCTGACTAATTGATTTCCCAGTCACCATCATTTTTGGTTCATCCTGAAGTTTAATCCGAAACCCAAACACGCCGAACTTTTAGCAACTAACGTATAATGAGGGTGATTTGAGTTGACGGCATCACCAACGAGCCACTTGGCTGGTATAGTCCTCAGTGGTGCCGACAAAGTCAGTGTTGTCCTTCTGTGCCGGGCTCTGGCGTCCGGCCTGCTGTCGCTCACGTATCCAGCGACGCTCCTCGCGCCTCTTCAAGCGCACCTCGCGGCGTTCCCTCTGCCGGCTGAACTGGAAACGCTGCAGGAAGAGGTCCTTGGCGTACTCGTACAGCTGCACGTCCAGGAAGTTGAGCTCCTCGATGCGTCGTCGCACGGGCTCGCTCAAGTCCACGTTGGCGGCGCGCGTGCTGTTGATCTGCGTGAAGGGCGAGATGAAGCGCAGGCTAAACGTCCGCTCAAACAGGTACTGCGTCTTGCGCTGGAACTCGGTCAGGCCATAGAAGGCCATGTTCTTCAGGTTGTTCATGGCGCTGCTCAGCAGAATGTGGTCGCGCTGGCTCTCATTCATGGACGACAGGTTGTAGCAGCCCACCAGGCTCAGGTCGGAGAGCATGCGCACCTGCCGGTTGTTGGCCAGGTTGGACGAGCAGCGCATGAAGTCGGACAGGGTGACGCCTGACCAGTCTTCACCATCATAGCAGGTGGGAAGCTCATCCTGGGTAGGCGAGCGCCCGTCACACATGTGCAGGGCCGTCTTCCATGTGGCGCCGCGTTGGACATGCTTCCACTCGCTCAGGTAACGGGACACCGGGTCACGCAGCATCGTGATGTAGTAGAAGTTCCTAGAGACCACATCACAACAAACTCAGTAAAGTGTATCCAATGGAAAAGCAAAAACTGCACTGAGAACAGTGTTGTTTTTACCAGCCCTTTAAATGTTCGACTTAGTCTTTGTCTTTTTGAAGAAAATACTTATTTGTCTATGTCATATTTTAGTTATTTCGAAATGTGTTCGTCTTCGTCTAGTTTTAGTCAACGAAAACGCAGACAAATTTAGTCTAGTTTGAGTCGACAATTCTCAAAATGTTTTCGTCTATAAACTTAAAAATTTTTAGTCAATGAATAAATAAAACGTTTCCAACAATTTCGAATGAACATGACAGACGAGACATAACTGTAGAGTCTACAACAGACATGTCCAAAGTCCGGCCCGGGGGCCAAATGCGGCCCTCGGTCAAATTTCATCTGGCCCCCAGCCTCTGTCATAATAATCATTAACATTTGGCCCGCATAGACTTAATATATTGGTCAGCAGTACTGCTACCAGCATATGAAGTAGCTTACACACTAAATGCTGCTCCTCATTTACCCACTAAAAGGAAGCAACACTCTAAGCAACATTACCCCGTATGACCCTTTACTCCCTGTTTTCTAAAATGGCGACAATCGACAAAAACTGTTGACTGCGACGGCCGACGCTTCAGGGATAGGTGGAAATTGGACTATTTCTTCACGAAAATACGCAACAGCTGTGTCGGCCTCATTTGCAAAGAGACAATGCGCTGTTTTTAAATAGTTCGATGTTAGGCGATATTACCAGAGGTGATATTTCCAAACAAGACACGCTGGTATGTACGAAAAGATTACAGGGAAGAAGCGAGAAACTGAAGCAACTTGAAGCTAGTTTAATTTTACAGCAGCATTATTACATTATTACATTACATATAACAGCAGTATTTCGCAAGAGCCCGAGAGTCGAAAGAGAACGCCACAAAGGCTAGTTGCAAGATAGTTGAAATTATTAATTAAAAAAATTAGGGCTGCAGCTATTGATTATTTTAGTAGTCGATTAATCTATGAACTAGTTAGTTCGAATAATCGAGTAATCGGATAAGGAACATGAAAAATTAAAATACCTGAGCTGAGCCTCAAACGGTATAAAAAATAAATAAGGATTGACAAAAGAACAATAGCTAACTTAAATAGCAAATGCCTGTTAGCTTAAATGCTATAAAACACTAACACTTTTTTTTTCACAATGCTCTTGACACACATTCCCACAAAAAAAAAAAAAACTGCTAAATATACCAGTAAACTAAATTACGAATGCATTTAAAAAAAAAATTAGCTTAAACAAAAACTTGGCTTATGTTGGTTTTAACATGGAGCAGCTGGATTCAGCCATGTGAAATGAGGCAGACTAGAGGGCAGTGTATCACTTTAATTAAACGCATACTCGAAGCAGCAAAATTTAATTCAAATCTTTTTTCTTTAATCGAATACTGGAGTTAATCGATTCATCGCTTCAGCACTAAAAAATAATAAAGCAAATGTGACACACAGAATAGCTTGCTAACATTTCCTCAAATATATTGTTCTACGTAAAGGACGTCAGCCAAGGTCGGCCCTCCACATTTTTACCACACCAAATCTGGCCCCCTTTGCAAAAAGTTTGGACACCCCTGGTCTACAAGGACATCAACATCTTCATTATGATAATACACACTCAGCAGGAAAACAGCACATTATTTGCAATTAAGTACACTAACCTGAACCCACAAACTGTATGTAAAAACTTTTCCAAGAGTTTAAGAAGACACTCACCGAGTCACAGCGCTAAATGCTAATGGTAACTGTAATGCGTGGCAGGGCAGGATGAGTGTATAAAAGGTAAAAAAGGGAGCAGACGTCCACTTATGCTCTTTTAATATACAAAAATAAATAAATCCAGCTCGACCACTCGTCACATGGGAGTGCAACAGACCACGCACACATGATCCCACTTGACTCCCCAAAAAGTAGGTAGCAATTGAAGAAGAAAGTGAACATACAGAGGCGCCACTGCCTGGTGGATGTCCTAAGGAACAAAGAGGATCACAGAAGTGACCGTTACATAGTCCCCCCGATGAGAAAAAGGCTGTCCACTGCCATACACAGCTGAAGATGAACCATAAAACAGCTAAACAGTATCCTATACATAGACAACTGTAAAGGCTGAAAGGCACATAGGGCAAAGACCGCATGAAAAATAACAAAAATAAATACACAGTGAATTTTTTTTCTCTTTGAACTTCAAAAGCTTTGAAAAACATGAACCTCAATTTCAACAACAAACATGGGCAAATATGCTAACCAAATCAACACATGACAAACAAAGAGCAGCCAAAACACAGCCAACGGCCAGAAACGGCTCACTCCAGGTCAAGTCTGTCAGTGTGAAAGGCATTGGTCGATTTACGATTAGCCCAACCAGACGCCATTCTGGGGCAATGTCTGGGCCTGAAGTCGTATTCCCTTGAGCATCCAGAAAATAAACGGATCCCGAGCCAATGTTGAAACGGCGGTCGGACCGTCGCATCCGAAAATTAGACGGATCCCTCTCACGTCAATGTCACATAAAACTCTGATCCTCAGAGGCACAGAGATGGCCAACAACCAGCCACGTGAGGTAGATGAAGTCACCTTCGGATCCAAAACTTGACTGAGGTCCAGGGAAAAGAAGTTCGGGCGCCATTTGTAACTCGTGGCAGGGCAGGATGAGTGTATAAAAGGTAAAATAGGGAGCAGACGTCCACTTATGCACTTTTAATAGAAAAAATAAATAAATCCAGCTCAACCACTCGTCACTCAGGAGTGCAACAGACCACGCACACATGATCACACTTGACTCCCCAAAAAGTAGGCGCCACAGTCTGGTGGATGTCCTAAGGAACAAAGAGGATCACAGAAGTGACCGTTACATCACGCAAACGCTAAGCTAACGCGAATGCTATGCTAATACTACAAGTTAGTTTAGTGTGTTACGATTATTCAGCATAGACCTTTAAAAGCTAAAGCAACATGATATAGCCAAGATAAGAAAACTAAACTTACCAAGCAGGACCTGAGACAGTTTTCACAAAAAGAAAACGCTTATTCACTGGCTGGTGAGTAAAGCCTGTGTGTGGCTCAGGGCGAAACAGCTAAGATGCGTGCTAACTACACATACGATAAGAAAATATCACACATTGTGAACTTATGACAGAAACTATGGCGAATTTTCATCATGTTCTCGTCTCGTCAGATGACAACTGGCAGCAATCTCGTTATGTTTTAGTCTCCCAAGACACGTTTTTAGCTAGTCATTGTCATGAAAAACTTGTTCGTTGACAAAATATTTTTGTTATCTTCATTGTTGACGAAAACAACAGTGACTGAGAAAAGTTGGATTATTACCTCTAACAGTAGTGAAACCTGCAAGGTGCGGAATTCAGATCACTAATGAACGAATAAAGGGATTATTATCAAACTTGCAGGCATTGTTGGAAATATGAAATGGAAGAGGTGACCAAATTTTGGGTGGTGAGTTCAAAGGTGACAGAGGTCAGAAAAGGAATTTTGTGAGAACTTGAAACAGATTAGCCTACTTAACTCAAATTTGCTTGAGAAGAGAAAGGGTCATAGGTCACAGAGGTAAAAAATATGGTATTGTTTGAAATTGGCTGATGAAGTGATCATTCACTTCCAGCCGTCCGTGTTCATATGGACTGGATGTTTAACTGTATTCACGTGAGCATGACTCTTCTGCTTGACCAATGACTAAACAAGAATGATTTGGTTGTTTGAAAGTTGAACATTTCTGTTGCATCCAATGTTTTTTCTTTTCATATTTGATGAGCAAGTAAGCTCGCTGACAGATGTCTACTGTCAGCGGCTCCTGAAGTTGCCCGGACACAGACACAGTTGGCACATCTACTTGGGACTTGAAAGGCATGCACAGGGTGTTGTCTGAGTGCACTCGGCAGTCCAAAGGTCAGCCGTGTGCGCCATCAGCGTCAGCATGCATCAGGCTCAGCCGTCTCCGTCTTGAGTGACGCCGCTGTAAACTTTCCTCGTCCCCCTTTTTGAGTCACTCTAGCATGAAGGAAGTTGACATAGTTGTTGTTCGGAGAGCCCTGTATTTGGGGTAGGAGCTTAGGTCAGGTTGTACTTGGTTTGGAAAGTGACTGAGAATATCATGGTTATATGTGTGTTTTCTTGCTTTGTCTAGTGGTGGATTAATTCTTTCGCTGCCAGTGATGCTGATAGTCAATTAAAGACAGTGACCAAAAAAAGTTTTGATTTTAAGATTAAAAGGTGCACCTTACATATACAGTGGTACCTCTACATACGAATTTAATTCATTCCAGGACCTGGTTTGTAAGTCGAAATTGTCGTTTGTTGAGCCGAATTTTCGCGCAAGAGGACATTAATAATTTGAATAATTCGTTCCAAAGCCCAAAAACCTACACTAAATCCTTAATAAATACTGCATGTAGAATAACCAATAGAAATTACACATAGCAAAACAAATGAATTATAAATACAAATCAGAATAATAGTAATAATAATAAATGGAAATTTCAAAAAGCATTTTTATTGTCACCGAAACTTATAGAGACTGGCGAGCAGAGGTGGGAGGAGATGGTGGGCGCATGTGGATATGGCGAGCAGTGTTCTGTCTAACTTAACAAATGCATTAAATAACACACATGTTAAACAGGTAAATTGTGAAAAAATAAGAAATAACATAAGTGTTTTTGGCGAACGAAGGTCGGAGGGAGTAAATGGCTAGTGTGTAAGTAGGTGGGGGGACTGGAGAGCTGCGTTGTCTAGCCAGTTCACTCATACGTACACCCTGCTCATATTTTTCTATCATTTCTATCTTAATTTCAATGATAAGCATCACATTTTTCCACCACCTGCACTAACCTTCTTGGGTCCCATCTTGATTTCTCTAACAAGATAATCCGGTTTACGTCTGTCTTGTGGAAAAACAATGAACTTGCGACGCCGTCATCAATCGTCGTATTCCGAGCATGTCGTCACAAATAACGAGTCAAATTTTACGTCGGATGTCGAAAGGATCGTGTGTCGAGGTACCACAGTATTGGCTAATCATGCTAATAACTCAACCCCAATGACTACTACTACTGCCCTTTAATAATGCGGTGCACCCTTTATATCAGGGGTGTCCAAAGTTTTTGCAAAGGGGGCCAGATTTGGTGTGGAAAAAACGTGGGGGGGCTGACCTTAGCTGACGTCTTTTACGTAGAACAATATATTTAAGCCAATTTTAGCAAGCCATTTTTTGTGTCACATTTGCTGTATTTTTTTAAATTAATAATTTCTACAATCTCGCAACTAGCCTTCGTGGCATTCTCTTTTACTCTCGGGCTCATGCAAAATACTGCTGCAGTGAAATTAAACTAGCTTCAAGTTGCTTCAATTTCTCGCTGCGTATCATTCCTGTAATCTTGTCGTACATGTCAGCGTGTCTTGTTTGGTAATATCGCTTCACATTGAACTCTTCAAAAACAGCGACTGTCTCTTTGCAAATGAGGCAGACACAGTTGTTGCCTATTTTAGTGAAGAAATAGTCCAATTTCCACCTATCCTTGAAGCGTCGGTCGTCGCAGTCAACTTTCTTTTTTTTGTTGATGGTCGCCATTTTAGAAAATTGGAAGTAAGGGGTCACATGGGGTAATGTTGCTTAGAGTGCTGCTGCCTTTTAGTTGGTAAATGAGGAGCAGCATTTAGTGTGTAAGCTACTTCATATGCTGGTAGCAGTACAGCTGACCAATTTATTAAGTCTGTGTGCGGGCCAGACGTTACTGATTTTATGACAGAGGCTGGGGGCCGGATGAAATTTGACCATGGGCCGCATTTGGCCCCCGGGCCGGACTTTGGACATGTCTGCTTTATATGAAAACAGTTTCAAAATAGGGCATGAATTAAAGATGCGCCTTATAGTGTGGAAAATACGGTAATTGTTCCGCAATTTTCAATTCATAAAGCGCACCTGACTAAAATCTACCTACCAAATTTGTCAAGTAAACTGAGTTTATTCATATATAAGCCCCAGCCGTACTGGACTATAAACAACAGGTGTCCGAACTGAATTATTAAATATTTATACCAAAAGACATGCAGCTCATTAGCCTGTAAAATATTCATATACATTGATCCCTCGCTACTTCGCGCTCCAAACTTTGTGCCCTCAGTCCATTGCGGATTTTTTTTCAATTAAAAAATGTTTTTAAAATACAGATGAGTTGGCCCGAGCCGATCGAGTGGTCTCACTCTACCCCCCTCCCTCCCTGCTCTTTGTTTGTTAGAGAGTGAACTGGAGTTGCTTATTTAAGTAAACAATGATTGACAGACGGTTAAGCATTGAGCTTGCCAGAGACTCGACCTTCAAAGCGACGCATGCGTCAGTCGTTTAACATTTTAAACAGTGGATTGGGCGTCTGCTTTTTTTCTTGTTTAAAAATAATTCTGTATATATTTATATACAGAAAAGTTTTTTTAAAATTATAGTTTGGGGAAAAAGGTGAAAAACATGTCTTATACGTAAAGTTTTCCAATGAGAAATCTGAATAAATACATTGAACACAAAAAAAAAATTGGAGGGCGCTACTTTGCGGTTTTTCACTTGTCGCGGCGGGTTCTGGTCCCCATTAACCGTGAAAAACGAGTGATCACTGTACACTGTATTAGCCAAACTGGACCATAAACATCAGGGTTCAAAGCAAGGGCAAAAAAATAGTGGCTTGTAGTAAAAAACAAAACAAAAAAGTAATTGTCATTTATTTTGGATTTTTAAAAAAAGTTAATTAGATTTCTAAATTTTATATAAAAACTTATCATAGTAAATACTTTCTTATGTATTTTTAAATTGGAACATCTTTATTAAATATATACATCGGTAAATATTTTTAATATTTATTTTAATTTCTATCATCCTTGATGAAAGCAGGGTTCAAAGCAGGGCTCGGTGGGAGCTTTATCGGCTTATCATCCAAAAATTACAGTAAATGTTACCTTTTTTAAAATACTAAAAAAATATATATACTACAATGGGGGAACTGTAAAATTACAATTTTTTTTATTAAAAACATTTTTATTAAACTTTTTCATCGAGATAATTTTTTATTCATAAAACAGATTTGAAAAAAAAAGCAACTATTTAAATTTTCAACTATTTATGCCTCATATTCGATATCTTACCGATACCAATGTATGCGGTTGTGGATTTAACACATTATGGCTAATTGTATTGTAATGTAATGTACAGTATGTATTGAGTTGAATGTTGTAAACTGTATTTATGTATGTATTGCAAAACCGATAATGAAAAACCGATGTCGATATTATCTGATATAATTTTTAAATGCTTTTATTGTTAATATCGGACAACTATAACTGTCATGATTAAAATGAGATATTTGTAAACATTAAGCTTTAACTTTGGAAAACAATGATACGACTACATAGTTTCATATATTTATTTATTTCTCAGCAGTTTTTGGTTCCATTGCACCTGTTCAGGTGAAATAACACACATTTTAAATCGTGGTATTTATTAAGTATATTTGTTTTTTTGTTGAGTTGACCTATCGTAAAAATAATCGGTGAATTATTCAACTTTCAAAATAATTGGTGGCAGATTTAATTGACAAAGATAGACCTCCATTCCATTTTCCCTGGGAGGACTGGCAGCGACCATTCGCTGCCGACCCTCGCAGTCAAAAAAGACATGACATCTATCTCCGTCAATGGCAGCAAACAAGTTACCACATGAGTCAATCTTTTGACTTCCGTGCAACGCAAATTTCAACCCAGATGAGACGCCGCTTTTGGTTCCCAGCCAGCGTCAGGCCAAAAGGCAAACGCTTATTATTTGCCCATAATTAGCCGGTAATGGCGCTGCCCGCTGTTTCCGCCTGATTGCAGGCAGTCAAAGAGAAGAGAAGAGAACAAGCAGACTGTCGCCGTCTGCACGCGGACGCCGGGAAGCAAATAAGTGGGAGTTCACTCATCAAGCCACAATAGCAACATAATCAAAATAGAGGCAAATCTAACTTAATAAGCAGATGAATGAATGTCCTTGCTCAGCAGCGAGACTGACTGACTTCTTGTGCGTGTGTGTGTGTGGTTTGACGTAGCAGCAATTAAATAACAAAGAAAGAAAAGAGCCGAACCTAGACCCTCCAAATTTTAAAAATATCTAACAGCTTTCTGTTGGTGACTCACCCGCAACGTTGTGCATTATTAAACTCCTGCCACACACATACACGGACACTTTTCAGGATTATAATGAGGAAAAAGCTGTTTTAAAATGGTTCCCCACACATTATATAGTAATTGTGTTTAGTTCAGAGTAACCGGCATTGATTTACAGAAAAACAATAAAATGGTTTCGTAAATGGTTTATTCTATTTATATTTCAACATTTAAGTAGGATGTTTTTAGAAGATGGACTTTTTAATGTTCGTATACAAATACAGTAGTTAAGTCTCTGGAATGCCTTGAAGTGAAATCGGAAATGATATATTATAATTAATATGGTGAACCAACAAATTCACTATTCAATAAAATGAAAGCACAGCAATTTTTAGACTTGGTTAATTCTAAAAACATCAAAATAAAGTTTGGAGTAGCTTCTTATTCATGCAAATACTGGTCAACGAATGCAATCGAACTGTACCATTGTTTTCGGAAAGAAAAAGCAAATGTTTGCAAGTATCTTATTTTGATTTATTACCGCTGCCAGTAGGTGAGACCAATAGAAGGTGGAGCTTATGTATTCAGTTCTGTATGTCTGTTTATCATTTCTGTATTCAAGATGGCTAAAGAACGAGTAAAGGAATTATTGTCAGACTTGCAGGATATGTTTGTAAAATTAAACAGAGTCAATTTATCTTTTAGAGACCTTGTTGGGCTCAAAACAGAACATTTTCTTATTTCTCTTTCTTATCTTATATATAAATGGAACTTTGTCTGTGGGAGTGTGCATGTGTATGTGTCTTGAAAATGTACACACTGTACTATAAGTGTCTGCAAATGTTCTTAGGTAGGTTTTGTACCTCCAATAAGTATTGCAAATCGATAATAGGAAAAAATCATGTTGCAGAAGGAATCACTCAATTTCAACCGAATTTTGACAAACTCCTAGAGAGTGACTTCAATAGTGTTTCTCAGAAGTTCCAAGGCTGCAGCGCTTTCAATAGTGGAGGTGGGAATCTTTGGGCACCAAACGATTCGATTACGATTACCATTCAGAGGTCCCGTTTTGATTATAAATCGTTTATTGATGCACCACAAACCCCCATTACCCCCCGGCTTTTAATTTTTTGTACACTAGTTCCAAAATTGTTCAAAAATCCTCTCAGGCTAAACCAAACAACAATTTCGGTATCAAGTTAACTGTTAAAAACAATAAATAAAGTACTCAAGTCCCCATTCTGTATCGGCAGCTTTAAACTACATTCAATTAATTCAATGTTGTGAATCAACCATTAAAGTTGTTCAAATGGCTCCCGTTATTCCATAATTTCCCTTCTGTCGACTTTCGACGTGAAAGTTTTAAAACTGTTTCATCATTTAAAGATAGATTCAAGTCAAAATTTTGCCGATTTGTTTTTTTTTTAAAGATAAAAATACAGTGGGGAGAACAAGTATTTGATACACTGCCGATTTTGCTGGTTTTCCCACTTGCAAGCCATGTAGAGGTCTGTAATTTGTATCATAAGTTCTCTTCAACTGTGAGGGACGGAATCTAATACAAAAATCCAGAAAATCACATTGTATAAATTTTAAATAATACATTTGTATTTAACTGCATGAAATAAGTATTTGATACATTACCAACTAGTAAATATTTCGGCTCTTAGTTCTTTTTTAAGCACCCCTCCTGTTCTCCACTCATTACCGGAAGTAACTGCACCTGTTTGAACTTGTTACCTGTATAAAAGACACCTGTTCACATGCTCAAAACAAACCTCTCCACAATGGCCAAGACCAAAGAGCTGTGTCAGGACATCAGGGATAAAATAATAGACCTGCACAAGGCTGGGATGGGCTACAGCAAAATAAGCAAGCAGCTTGGGGAGAAGGTAACAACTGTTGGAGCGATTATTAGAAAATGGAAGAAGTTCAAGTTGACGGTCAATCTGCCTCGTTCTGGGGCTCCATGCAAGATCTCACCTCGTGGGGCATCACTGATCATGAGGAAGGTGAGGGATCAGCCCAGAACTACACGGCAGGACCTGGTCAATGACCTGAAGAGAGCTGGAACCACAGTCTCGAAGAAAACCATCGGAAACACATTACGCCGTCATGGATTAAAATCCTACAGCGCACGCATGGTCCCGCTGCTGAAGCCAGTGCACGTCCAGACACGTCTGAAGTTTGCCACTGACCATCTGGATGATCCAGAGGAGCAATGGGAGAAGGTCATGTGGTCGGATGAGACCAAAATGGAAGGTTTTGGTCTAAACTCGGCTCGTCGTGTTTGGAGGAAAAAGAAGGATGAGTACAACCCCAAGAACACCATCCCAACCGAGAAATATGGAGGAGGAAACATCATTTTTTGGGGCTGCTTCTCTGCCAAGGGTACAGGACGACTGCACCGTATTGAGGGGAGGATGGATGGGGCTATGTATCGCCAGAACTTGGCTGACAACCTCGTTCCTTCAGTGAGAGCCCTGAAGATGGGTCGTGGCTGGGTCTTCCAGCATGACAACGACCCAAAGCACACAGGCAAGGCAACTAAAGAGTGGCTCCATAAGAAGCATCTTAAGGTCCTGGAGTGCCCTAGCCAGTCACCAGATCTGAACCCGATAGAAAATCTATGGAGGGAGCTGAAAGTCCGTGTTGCCCGGCAGCAGCCCCGAAACCTGAAGGCTCTGAAGAAGATCTGCATGGAGGAGTGGGCCAAAGTCCCTGCTGCACTGTGTGCAAACCTTGTCAAGGACTACAGGAAACGTTTGGTATCTGTAATAGCAAACAAAGGTTTCTGTACCAAATATTGAGTTCGATTTTTGTGATGTATCAAATACTTATTTCATGCAATTATATGCAAATTTATTATTTGAAAATCATGCAACGTGATTTTCTGTTTTTTTGTATTAGATTCCGTCCCTCACAGTTGAAGAGAACTTATGATACAAATTACAGACCTCTACATGCTTTGCAAGTGGGAAAACCAGCAAAATCGGCAGCGTATCAAATATTTATTCTCCACACTGTAATTAGGTTCACTACAACAGAGCCTTCTAGAGAAGTCTATTGCTTTAAGATGGCGCGGGAAAGTCTGTCATTTTGCATCTAGTTCTTGGTATATGATCTAACACGGCCGTCGTCTGTCATTTCACATCTAGTTCTAGATATATGTTATATCTACCATAGCCGTATGTTGCCGTATGTTTGTTGCAACTACCAACTGGGTGCTATTTGTAGTGGCTGACGGCAGCAGTCAGGTATTATTGTTTTTTTTTTTTTTTAATCTAGCGGCATGAGTTGAACATGATATTTACTCTCAGTCCGTTCCTCATTGCGTCCTGATGACCGTGCTGACTGTGTTTTATTTCCGCTTTACCTGGTATAATTCAATAATCAGAATTTGGATGTTTGTGAATCGTTCTCGAATCTTCCACGGCCGAATCGCGAATAATCTTAGAATCGGAAATTTCACACGCTTCTATTCAATAGTGCACAAAAAAGACAAAATCCCTAATACGAATTTTTCCACTGGGGCGCCCCTAAATAGAGCGACAAATCGACAACCAATAAACTGTTAATTGGACTACTTTCAAAAGTGGTGCTTTTGGAATGTATTTCAGGCCTTGGAATTATGTGGTCACCATTTAGTCGTGTATTCTGACATTGATTGAGACTTTTTTATTATTATTATTTTTTAAAAACTTTTTTAAAAAACAAAACTAACTTATGGCCCAAGGTGTTTAGTGTGGAACCACTGAATTGGTAGTCAAATTTCATGGAGGAGCATTGATTTTGAGGTTTCTTATGTGTCAATTTCACAAACCTTGGCCCCAACAGCTCAGCCAAGTACTATGCCTGTCAACGCTGGGCTATAGACAAGTTTCCGAGGTACTTCCGCTTTAATTCCACATTTCTGCTCGCGACTTCAGTTTTCTACATTCTCTAACCAAAACAACAATGGAGCTGGAGTGGCATCACTCATCAAAATCCCTCAAAAAAAAAAATAAAAAAATTTGGAAATACCGCATCGATCTGCCGTCATCACGACACGGGAGGACAAGATGTTGAAGAAGTGGAACTAAGCCCATGCCACCACAAAGACCGGGTTTTCATGTAGCCATGTTGCCGCTGTGTTATGGAATCAATCAATCAATCAATCAAAATTTATTTATATAGCCCTTTACAAAACCCGAAAGGCCCTCAAAGTGCTTTACAACAAAACATGGCTCAAGATAAATAAAAGGCAGGAAAATATTATACAATGACATTTTAAAAAATAAAACAAAGAGCGCATCGCAATAACATTCCAGCAAGTAAAACAATAAAACCGATAAAATCGAAAAAACATTAAAAAAGCCCTTAAGCTAATAAAACCAGGCTATCCTAATCTTTGTAAAAGGCGAGTCTAAAAAGGTGTGTTTTTAGCCGAGACTTAAAAAGACCTACATCCGTGGTGGTGCGGATTTCGGGGGGAAGGCTGTTCCACAGCCTGGGGGCAGCAACCGCAAAGGATCGGTCTCCCCACTGTTTAAGTTTTGACCTTGGAACATCTGAAAGAAGCTGGCCGGCTGGCTGGAAGGTATGCTCTTCCAGCCTCTGCATTTTCATGTGTCCAGTGCTCCAAAAATACTAAAGCTAAAATCTTGTGCATGAAACAACTTGTCTTTCATATTGTATTACACTGACGATTGTAATTATGATGATGTTTAATATTATTTACTAAAAGTACTGTACTGCCGTAGCTGCAACACATGCCTTTAGCCTGTTGCTAATCAGAACAAGCGGGAAGGCATAATTATGTTCAATTTGACTACAACAAACTGTGTTTTGCGTCACAGCTGAGACATCATTAGCTTTGCTGAATCTAGTTATACAACAAAGAAGAGTCATACATGGGCTTCTTACCCTAAATGCATAAATGCAAGTGTTACAAGTTTTTGTTCGTTTGTTTACAGATGGAAAATGCCGTTAGGCAAGAGAAGAAAACTTGATGTGCCTCACAACAACACTAACTGTACGTTAATAGACATCTATGGAGACGACGTTCATTCTACTTTAATAATAGAAGGCCTCGATTTATGCTCCACCTTTGTTAATATTTTTCTAAATAAATTGTGATTTATTGACCTGTTTTGCACATGCACCAATCATTAAAAAAAAAAAGAAATGGAATAGCGTTGTCCAAAAGTTTTATTGCAATCAAAATCTGCAATAAAAAAGAAATATTATTTGTTTTTATATGTACATGTGTGATGTGCTCATAATCCATAACTAATCTAACCAGATGAAAAATACCTTGTAACAACAAAATCTGTATCGGCCATTCTTCATCCGGCAACTGTAATATTATAATTTTGCCTCATTTTGGTCTCTCAAATGGCCGGCGTATTAATCTAAACCTCATGTAAACACAGACTGCACAGATTGGTAGAATTTTGTCCAAGAACGATTAAGGAAGTGATAACAACAAACTCACAACACAGAAAGTCCCAGTTCATCTACGTCGTGCTGAATCCATACGTGGAGATTCTGTGGGTTTCTCTGGTTTGATTTTGCAGCTAACTTTGTCTGCTTCAACCGCACTTCATGTTGTCTGTCTAAACCGGAGGTCCGTAGCAGAAAATGTCAAAGATGGCGCCGCCCATGTTTCACTCAGGAAACTTGTCTGTACTGCTTGTTCACTCTCAATAATTTTGTTTTAAATTAAAAAAACAGGAAAGAGGGAAAACAAGTAATATTCTTTGTTCTATTTATTTTTATATCTTCACTTTGTATTAAAATTATCGTATTATATTAGATAAAAAAAAAAAAAAAACAAGAACAGTATTGTATTTTTCTTTTTTGGTTTTGCTAATTCTTCTTTTCATATCAGTTGTCTCCGTCTAACCTGTCCTCTCACACTACCTTCATGTCCTCACTAAAATTACAAATGGTACAAATTCATTTTAATTTTAAAATAAAACTTTTTTTTTTTCAAACTCACTGCCTGTCAAATAACAACAATTGACATCCAATTAATTTAAAAACTGGTAGGACTGTGAATGCTAACTAGACGTCCAATCCATTCTGATTGGATTGGCCTGCAGCGATCATTTGCTGCCAGCATGAGAAACCAGCGAGAAACATGAGGTCAATGCTCATGATTTACATTTGCCGGCCACATAAATAATGATTTGGTGGGCCAAATCTGGCCCCTGAGCCTTGGTTATGACAACTGCGGTCTACAAAACGCAATTAGTATGCAGGGCAGCTAAGTTGGAATATATTTAATGGAGCTAGACACCATGTATCAATGCATGTGAAAATGATTCCATTGTTAATGTGGAAGATGGGCGCTGGAGGCCTAAAGTGTGCCGGCAAGCTAGATGACTTTCTCCATCCTCACTTGACTCTTGCCCTTCTTGCCTTTTTTTCTTCCTCCTCCGTGTCCGGCACACATTAGTGTTCCCTACGGACGCGTAACCTTTTCTCAAAGGTTGTCACATTAATCACGCTGCTGAATTCGCTTGTCAATCTGCTCTTTGGACGCTGTTTATCTCTTTTCCTCTCTCCGGGTGGCCGCCAGTAACAGCCATCACTCCCTTCCAATGCCAAACTCGCTTCTTCTGTTAGGAACTTGATGAGAGCGAGAAGAGACGCGGCGCTAGTGCTGATTCTATCTGGGCAGACAATTTCAGGTTGAGATAGTGTTCTATTTTTAAGAGCATGACACAAAAGACTGGAACTTAATTAACTGCTGTGAGGCACTCCCTTGGAAAGGAGAAGGGAAAAAAAAGTGCTGGTCATGAATCTATTGCAACACAGGGTTAATGAGCACGAATGTCACGAAGACGTGTACTTGTCAGCTGCATGGCCACCGGGTCGTTCCGGTCGTGTGCACCCGATGCCCCGAGACAGAATCGGAGAAAAAACATCTGATACCAGATGGTGTCGGAAGACGGGATTCTTCGGTCGCCTAACAAATTAGGAGTGAATGATGAGGGAAAGTATTTGTTTTTCTACTTGTGAACAGAGTACAACAAAAGAATGACTACCAAAATGTTCTACTTTTTCGCTCACTTTGAACCCTGAAGGTTATGTTTTTTTACAGGCTAATGATCTGAATGTCTTTTGGTGTATACAGTGATCCCTCCTTTTTCGCAGTTAATGGGGACCAGAACCCGCCGCGATAAGTGAAAAACCTGCAAAGTAGCCCCCATCCCCAATTTTTTTTTTTGTGTTCAATGTATTTTTTTCAGATTTTGCATTGGAAAAAGATACAGAAATAGATGTTTTTTCACTTTTTTTCACCAAAGCATAATTAAAAAAAATATGTATATGTACATATGTACATATATGTTTCATCTTCTCTGTTACTGCAACCAACCGCCACACACGCCTTCACGGACAATACTCAATACACAACCACGCCTCCGCGCCATATTGTCCGTCTACTCGTCGTGTTGATGCATTACCGCTACGTAAATTCCTCCTGTTATGGCGTGTTTTTCTGCTCGTTAACATTAATAATCAAAATGGTGAAGGCGTGTGTGGCGGTTGGTTGCAATAACAGAGAAGATAGACGGAGAGACTTGAAGTTCTACCGTATTCCGAGAGACCCGGAGAGGAGAGCGAGATGGACTGCTGCAATTCGACGAGAAAACTGGGCTCCAAACGATTACCACGGATTATGTAGTAGTCATTTTATATCTGGTAAGATGCATTTAATATATATTTAGAGGGTTTTGGGCTGACAACCACAATTAAGATCATTGCGAGGGTAATCGCCGACAACATACAGTTTCAAATTTAAGATGCTTATTTCTTCCACCATCATTACATTTTGAATAATATATAGGTGGTATCAAGTGAAAGAAGCTGGCCTCATCTACGGATCATCAGTTAAACAGGTGTGTCCAAACCTTTTGCAAAGGGGGCCAGATTTGGTGTGGTAAAAATGCGGGGGGCTACCTTGGCTGATTTACATAGAACATTATATTTAAACAAATTTTAGCAAGCCCTTCTGTTTGTCACATTTGCTTTATTATTTTTTTTAATTCATAATTTCAACAGTCTCGTCTTTGTGGCTCTCTCTTTCGACACTCGGACTCTTGCGAAATACTGCTGCTGTGAAAAAATTAAACTAGCTTCAAGTTGCTATAATTTCTCGCTGCGTATCTTCCCTGTAATGTTGTCGTACATGTCAGCGTGTCTTGTTTAGTAATATTGCGTCACATCGAACTCTTTGAAAACAGCGACTGTCTCTTTGCAAATGAGGCAGACACAGTTGTTGCGTGTTTTATTGAAGAAATAGTCCAATATCCACCTATCCTTGAAGCGTCGGCCATCGCAGTCAACTTGTTTTTTTTTTTTTGATTGTCGCCATTTTAGAAATCACACAGGGTAATGTTGCTTAGAGTGCTGCTCTTAAAGTTTTTCAAACTTTCGTGAGAATAGGCTGAGTTTCTGCGGAAAAGATAGTTGTAGATATCAGGGTAGCAGATGTCAGGCAGAGACGGCAAAGACAGTGGGTCGAAAAATATCGATTTAGGCATCAAATATGGATCTGGCGAATGGATAGACTGAAGCTTTTCCACATAACGCCTTTTATGCAACGCATCCAATGAGTTTACAGCGTCTGAAAGCACCGGGGCTTCCATGAATTGCTCTATAAACTGAACGACTAATTGAAACTATTGAGAATAGGGCTAAACAGAGACGGACAATATGGCGGCCGAATACAGCGACACGTCATTCTGTGACGTTGGTGAGTAGGGTCTATAGAGGGTGAAAGACGTCCAGTAAATTTGAACTCCCAGTGAATGTGTTTACTTAAAACCCACAAAAGCCGTAATAATCACCAAAAGTCCTTGAACGCAGATTTTTTTTTTTCCAGAGGATCAAATGTCTGATTTATGAAACTCATCCTGATGCTTTTTTTTCCCTTTTGACTGGATGGCCTTGAATATGAAAAAAAGCAGACAAGACATCTTTTGTCCTTGGCAACACTGTCGGACAAGAAGTAACTAATATGCAATAAATGATTTCATTCGCTAGCGGAACAAAACAAAAAAGGTTATTTTTTTTCTTTCCCAGGGAGCTGTAAATTGAAACTTCCGTGGACTCTGAGAGCAGAGGAAGAAAGCTGTGAGCTGATTATTTTCTGTGCTCTCAGTGGCCTTGCTTTTTTCTTTGGAATGAATGTGACAAATAGCATGAAATTGTTCGACCCCCTGAGGAACAATCATAAGAATGGGGTACCTGGCTGGAATATGTGAATGAAATTGGCTGTTATTAGTCTGAGAGACATCTTAGTACACTGTGAACAGCACATATGTACTAACAGTACATATTTAAAAAATAGTATGACTTGAAAATTTTAAACGTTTAGAATTTTTCATTCCAGTGAAGAAGTACCTCACATTTCTGACTAGAAACTAGAAATGTAAGGTACTTCTTCATTCGGTGTGGTTCTCCAGAATCTTTTGAATGCAGATTCCGGAGAACAACACCACTATGATGATCCCCATTCAGTGTTAGCATTAAGGTAGTGGACTTGTTTTATCTTAATTTGATCGTGGACTTGTTTTATTTTAATTTGATCAAATTTAAAATCTTAAAAAATAAGGAAATGGCCAAAAAAGTTATGAGGCATGTTTTCTAATAAACTGACTTGTTGCATTTAGCGGCTAATATCTGGAATGTGCAAAGCATGTCAAACATGGGCATCTTTAGTCTTATTTTTTCTTTTAGTTGTTGTCTCAAAGCTTATGAAAGCTCTGCTTTTAAAAACACGCTGATGCACAACTTCAAGATGCAAACCTTGAAGTGTAAGTTTCTGATGTGAGGGATCACATTGCCTTCTAAAGGCATCATATCTCCCTTATACCTTGTGTATGTTCTGTCTGCTTAACAATTGGGTTACCACAAATTTGTATTTTGATAGTCAACTAATTACCGATTATTTTTGTGACTGCAGTGACCTCTCATGATATGAGCGCCAAAAATCTCACTGCATATTATTGACTTTACTACATGTGAATTTAAAATTAAGACTTTGCCGGTATAATGTTGTCTATAAAAGTTGTAAAGCAATAAAACTAACAACAAAAATGAATGAAATGAACATTTTTTTTTTTTGTAATCGGTCAAAATTGTTTTATTATTATTATTTTTTTTAATCATTCAGATCATGTGACTAGCAACTGAGAGACGGTCATTTGCTTTGCATAGCCAAAACAACCTGAGGCCATGCAAGATGAATATACGTAATTTTTTCCAAACCTAAGTTTTCAAAAGCGACAACACTTACAAAGCCAGAACCAAGGAGTGAAGATGTGGACCATGCAACGCCAGAGAGCACCACCAAAACGGTGAGCGGAGTTTCAGTTGGCCCACTAACGACGTTAATTGTACAACAGAGCCACCACCGGGCATAGCATATTCAATGGAAAACGATCTTGGCCAAAAGCATAGCTGTCCTAAGTGGCCTGATTTAAAACTCACCTAAAAAATGATGGGAAATAAACAAACAAACAAAAATTTTTTTTAAAACGGCTCATTTTCAACATTTTATTTTAAATATGTCTAGCTGAAATATTCAGTCAAAAAGGATGCGGCGTCTACTTCACCGTTTGGTAAGACAGAAAAACGCGCACGCTCACACATGCACGCTCACACACAGCTGGGACGCCTGTATGTACGAGCATGGGCTAAGCTACTATCCGACCATATATCTTGCAAGCAGGGGTCGCGTTAACCGGATATTTTCCGTCGTTGACCGGTTTTTTAAAACGGTGACGGAAAAAACTGAAATCCGTCCGTCATTTTGACAGGTTGCAATTCACACCCCAGACCACAGGGTGGCGAGTCAGCATATTAGCTATTGTCTCTCTTAATGCATGACGTCGTTGGCTCTTCTGTCAGAATATTGTAGCGTCACCGGGGTCTGGCGGCGGCACCGTGATTGACACATCAACGCGAGGTTCTTATTGGTGCACCCGGTGTGCCAGCGCGTCATCCAATCACCCAATCACATGGCGTCACAACTCCGCCCCCCTGACCGGAGCCGCCATATTGTGTGTCAGCTAGTCATATTTACACATTACCGCTACGTACATGCCTCCTATTACGGCGTGTTTTTCTGCTCGTTAATATTAATAATCAAAATGGTGAAGATGAGCGCGAGATGGACTGCTGTAATTCGACAAGAAGTCTGGGCACCAAACGATCACCACAGACTATGTAGTAGTCTTTTTATATCTGGTAAGATGCCTTTAATATATATTTAGAAGATTTTGGGCTGACAACCACAATTAAGATCATTGTGTGACGTTGGTGATTGGGGTCTATATCGTTGCCTCTTTTTCTTTGGGGGCGGAGTTGTTGGTAAGCAGAGTAAAAAGGGAGAAAAATACCACGACTTCCGTGTCTAATTTTTCGCCGCCAAGCAAGTGTTACAATATTAATTAAAAATGAATGAAAACTTAATACTATTGAATATGTCATCATTATCATTTAAAAAATTTAAGTGACGGGTAAAAATAGACTATGACCGGATTTTTATGACCCTGTCAGTCAAAATGACAGACAACGAAAATGTCTAGCGCAACCTCTGCTTGCAAGTTAATTTTATTGCTGACACTACATTTCGGGGTAATCAACATGATTTGCCCTCCCTGCCACAAAAGTCAAACTCCGCCTATGCTTACAAGTTTTTTCACTATATAAGTATAGTCAGGTGAGAAAATGAGTCACATTATGCGAGCAAATGTTCACGATTTGAGCGACAAGAGAAATCCAGTAAAGCCCCTCTCTCTAGGTATGTCCGAGTGCCTCAGCATCCCGCCAGGTGGCGTACGAGCTCGCTCTTTTGCCTTGTCTCCCCAAGTGTGTCGGTGTCCCAAGAGGTGGCACACGAGCCTCTCGCATCAAGAGAATCCTCCATCTGCCCACCTGCTGCCAATCCTCGTTGTGTCCGTTGATTGATCTTTGTATCGAAGTGCGTCTGAAACATTTGTGTTTACAAGTGAACATTAACAATGTCCCCCAGTTTACTGACACCCAAAGTTTTGTTTTGTTCATGGCATGCTATTTTTTACTTTATTGTTACAAGGTATGTATGGCTGCCCATTACAAATGACGCATTGAGGTAACATTGGGGATCTTAGGAAGTGTTGCACGCATTAACAGGAAATTCAGTTATTTCTTATAGAGAAAAAATTAATTCATGATACAAGCACATTCATGTTCAGTCGTGGAACGGATTGTGCTCGTACCACTGTATAGTTGAATGTATGTGATGGCTGATGGCAATCACTTGTTATATTACTCTGGGCTTGACATTATAGGAGGAAATGTCCATTGAAGCCGAAGACATTGCACTGGGAAAAGTTGAATTTAGAATATTTTGACAATTTAGGACTACAGAAATGCAAGAGTATCTACTGTTTTTTCCCCTGTATTTACTTTTTTTTTTTTTTTTTAAATAAAAAAACTACTGGAAATGTAAACACAATTAAAAAAAAATAAAACAGTTTTGTTTGTTTTTATATAAAATATAATATTTATAAAATAAGTAAAACTTAAATAATAATTAAAAAAAAGAATAACAGAATAATTGCAGCAGTTTTCTTTTGTAAGTTTTTTTTTTTTTCACAAGGAAAATGTGAAAGATCAATATCATGGAGAATATTTACCATTAAAACACCACTAGGTAACTTTTCAGTTTTGATCAAGTTTAGCCACACAGGTGGCGAAAAGCGGTAGTGTTTTGCCTTAAGAAAGTCGACATTTCCTATGAGGACCAGCGCACCGCACAGTCGTAAAATCCTGATCTACCGGTCACCTGCAGATGGATTAAGCAACATTTCTGTTTCCAGCGGCTGGGTGAAGGATGACTAGTAATGAGGTAATGAATCCAGTTGTTGCTAAACAATAACATATGACGATGTTGAAAACAGAAACGTATGATTTTGTACTGTTTAAACCCTCCACATCACCCGAACTCAGTGCTGACGAGTCACGTTAGCGGGTATAAGCCGGGCTAATGTTTATTCTTGAGGGTCATTTTATCCTAGTAGACTCCCTTTTTCATTTTTTATTTCTCGTCAGACAAAACTTTTATCTCTTTTGTTGTTCTGCCATTTTTGCAAAATTTGTGCAAAAGCATTCGCATCGACTTCTGTCTTTATAACGAATGGGGAAAGGGGGAAGTGACATATGCCGTAAACCAGTCAGCACATTTGTAGTTTTTTCGTGTGGCAGGGTTCTTGCCACCCTCCTCAAAGTAAATTAGTGCGCGTCAAAGCGATACAGACACCCTCAAGAAATAAATGAGGTGTCATTCAACTAGTTGTCAGTCAACATATCACAAATGTTATGAAAATATTTTTCAAAGGTTTAAAAGTTACATAGCGTTACTTTAAGAGGCTTAAGAGGATTTAATGATTAATCAACTATCATAATAACTATTGATTAATTTGATATTTTATTTGTTGTCGATTAATTGTGGGTGCTTTTTACCTGCCAAACTTAACTCATGACAGCAATAGATGTCCAGTCCATTTTGGACTGGGAGGGCTAGCAGCAATCTGTCATCACTCGTAATGACATCCGCATCAAAGCACAGAAAGCGCAACGCAATTTGGCTTCATTACATTTTAACTATTTTCCACCGGGGACAAGAACGCACCCGTCGCTCGGTCTCATCACGCGGCCGGGAGCGTGAATGTATCCGAGGCCGATCGGAGAAACGTTTGTCGCTTTGCTGCTTGACATTCATGGGGAGCGCCGTTTTCATTTTGCACAAAAATCACCGCATGTGACGGCAATTTAGAGCTCTCATTAAAACGACATAACTGCCTGTGAACTTAATGGCATTTCCGAGTGAAAGAGAGGCTTTAGAGTTTTAAGATTGCATTGAAATTGCTGCATGCCTGAAAAGCAGGAGGGTTCTGGGCAGCTTTGTCTGACAGCCAACAATATAAGGAAGGTGTCATAGTGCAGTACTCTGAAGCAAGGGTACAGTAGAAGATGGCATGTTAGTTTTAGGTGTGGGAACCTCTGGGTACCTCCCGATACCATTTGTTATACAAGGCTCACACTATCGATTATCTCACAATATGGTGATGAATCATTCTACGATATTTTATGATACAACTATTAAAGTGAAATGGAAAGGTTTATTTTCTGCACTGTCATGGAACATCCATCGCACACACTATGAGAATTTCAGTACCACATTGCTGTAAATAAAAACAACAACACTATATAATTGCACCATTCTTGTAAACAAATGAGTGTCTCTCTTAACACATATTCTGCCATTGACAAAGATAGACGTCCAATTCATTTAAAGTGGGAGGATTGGCATTCAACGCAGCAGTGTTGTTTTTGTCAGCGATGACTACAATGATAATATTGTGGCAATGAACATTTTTATTCATGACGATAACGAGTCGATAATGAGCTAAAAACGTGTTTTGGGAGACTAAAACAACGAGTCTAATGCCTGTTTACGAGACGAAAATCCGCAATAGTTTCTGTCACATGTTCACAATGTGTGACATTTTAAGTGTAGTTAGCCTGCATTGAGCAGTGTCGGTTTTGTCACTCTTGTGACCTACTACGCCCCCCACTCACCAGTGCAGTGTCCTCTCTGGTCTCAAGGCTTACATACACGGTTAAATCTTATCTCTTATCCAGAGAGAATATGCAATGTTGCTTTAGCCTTTGAAGGTCTGTGTTGAGTGATCATCACACACTGAATGTAACTGGTAGTATTAGCATAGCATTTGCGTTAGCATTAGGCTAATGCTAATGGCGAGCATCCTCATAAACTCTCGAACAACTTTTTTAAAATACAGTTCGCGGCGTCCAGGTGGCAATAATTAATTGAGCTTTTGTCGACAAAAACTAGACAAAGACAAACATTTTGAGATTACTAAAATATGACTAAGACTAATAAGTGTTATCGTCCAGTCTAATACTAAGACCAAAACAAAAGTAGAACGTTTTATAGACATTGATAACGCTAACGGTATAAGATTCAGGGGCGGAATGCTGTTCCGATATAACATTCAGGGCCGGAATGCTGTGACGGTACACGGTGCTTTGATTCCGAAAATATGACGGCAACTGTGAAAACTGGGGGGCCGGAGCCCGGGATTGAACACTTGATCTCAGAACTGTCAGGTGGACGTGATAACCACACTGCCACCGTGCTGCCACATATAATTCAGTTTTTGCCTTGCTTTGCCTTGAATTGGTTGTACAACCCCAGAGGCTCGAGAAATTTAGTTTGGAAGGGTTCAATTCTGAAACATCATGAGCAGGGGCGGATCCACAAGGGGTATAACAATTAGTCGATGTGGATCAATTCTATATAAATTAGTTTAAAAAAAAAACAATTGAATGGAATTCGATCATAGTACAAAATGATTATAATTTCAATATCCTGTTTTGTTAAAAAAAAAAAAAAATTCTTTATTAAAAAATTCTGAGACTGTGTTTTCTTGTGCAACAAGTGGACTCAAGCGAGAGCCAGGTGAGTGGAGTGGGCCGAGTTCTAGCAGCAATGAAGCCAAGCGAAGTCGCTCTCAGCCGGATTAAACGGGGACTGACTGAAGTCGCAGAAAAAAAGGCTAGGTTCAGAATGCAGGTCTTAATGCGAGAATCCGATTTGTTCTTGTTTTTCCAAGTCAAGTGAGCCATTAAATTGACGGTCTGAACACGACAAGTCGCATAGAAATGGACCATTTCAAATTTGATCTGGGTCACTGTCGTATGTGATTTCAATCCGATCTGGGCCACATTTTTCCATAATGTGGCGGCGGTCTGAACTGTCAAGTCTCCCAAATCAGAATTCATGCAGCAATCACGCCAACAAAGAGCGAGAGCGGCAGGCAGGACAGCAGTGATGTAACTGAGCATTAGCCTTAGCGCCTAGCTTGAACTTGGCTTTTAAGCAGGAGGTGGGCTTGACCACAGTTTTAAGAAAAATAAAATGAAGAAATGGATAAGCCTGATTATGCTCAGGCAATATTTTATTATTGCTTAGACGGCAAACTGACACACACACATAAGGCCTATGTGTGTACGTCATGCACGCACAGCACGTGCATGCATTCTATCAAGCTATATAATCTCTTATATCTATAATATCTTTTGAATAAAAGACTAAACGGGGATTATTAATGTCTGTTATTTGTGTCCTCTTTTTTGAAATCAAAATATGATCACTCCGGAATGACGTACAGCCAGCATGTGTAGTCATTTGTTTTGATGCTCCTGCGCATGCGAGTAAGTTTGCTAAGCGCGTGTCGGACTGCGAATTACTGTAACGCGCATGCTTAATACTTGAATGGGCTCAATAGTCATGGGCAGTCTGAATGGGCAAGACAAAAAAACAGAGATATGTTAAAAAATAATAATAATAAAATAAAATAAAAAAAATAGAAATTGTGCATTAAGACCTGCAGTATGAACCTAGGCAAAGGGACAAAAAGAGGTACTAAACCACACCAAATGCACATGTATGCATTTAAATACTATTTACAGTGGGGCAAATAAGTATTTAGTCAACCATTAAATGTGCAAGTTCTCCCACTTGAAAATATTAGAGAGGACTGTAATTGTCAACATGGGTAAACCTCAAACACGACAGACAGGATGTGGAAGAAAACAGAAAATCACATAGTTTGACTTTCAAAGGATTTATTTGCAAATCATGGTGGAAAATAAGTATTTGGTCAATACCAAAAGTTCATCTCAATACTTTGTTATGTAACCTTTGTTGGCAATAACGGAGGCCAAACGTTTTCTGTAACTCTTCACAAGCTTTTCACACACTGTTGCTGGTATTCCATGCAGATTTCCTCTAGAGCAGTGATGTTTTGGGGCTGTCGTTGGGCAACACGGACTTTCAACTCCCTCCACAGATTTTCTATGGGGTTGAGATCTGGAGACTGGCTAGGCCACTCCAGGACCTTGAAATGCTTCTTACGAAGCCACTCCTTTGTTGCCCTGGCTGTGTGTTTGGGATCATTGTCATGCTGAAAGACACAGCCATGTCTCATCTTCAATGCCCTTGCTGATGGAAGGAGATTTTCACTCAAAATCTCTCGATACATGGCCCCATTCATTCTTTCCTTTACACAGATCAGTCGTCCTGGTCCCTTTGCAGAAAAACAGCCCCAAAGCATGATGTTTCCACCCCCATGCTTCACAGTGGGTATGGTGTTCTTCGGATGCAATTCAGTATTCTTTCTCCTCCAAACACGAGAACCTGCGTTTTTACCAAAAAGTTCAATTTTGGTTTCATCTGACCATAACACATTCTCCCAGTCCTCTTCTAGATCATCCAAATGCTCTCTAGCGAACCGCAGACGGGCCTGGGCGTGTACTTTCTTCAGCAGGGGGACACGTCTGGCAGTGCAGGATTTGAGTCCCTGATGGCGCATTGTGTTACTGATAGTAGCCTTTGTTACTGTGGTCCCAGCTCTCTGTAGGTCATTCACTAGGTCCCCCCGTGTGGTTCTGGGATTTTTGCTCACCGTTCTTGTTATCAGTTTGACGCCATGGGGTGAGATCATGCATGGAGCCCCAGATCGAGGGAGATTATCAGTGGTCTTGTATGTCTTCCATTTTCTAATAATTGCCCCAACAGTTGATTTTTTTTTTACACCAAGCGTTTTACCTTTTGCAGATTCAGTCTTCCCAGCCTGGTGCAGGTCTACAATTTTGTCTCAGGTGTCCTTTGACAGCTCTTTGGTCTTGGCCATAGTGGAGTTTGGAGTTTGACTGACTGAGATTGTGGACAGGTGTCTTTTATACCGATAATGAGTTAAAACAAGTGCCATTAATACAGGTAACGAGTGGAGCCTCGTTAGATCTCGTTAGAATAAGTTAGACCTCGTTGACAGCCAGAAATCTTGCTTGTTTGCAGGTGACCAAATACTTATTTTCCACTCTAATTTGGAAATAAATTCTTTAAAAATCAAACAATGTGATTTTCTGTTTTTTTTCCCCACATTCTGTCTCTCATGGTTAAGGTTTACACATGTTGACAATTACAGGCCTCTCTAATCTTTTCAAGCAGGAGAACTTGCACAGTTGGTGGTTGACTAAATACTTATTTGCCCCACTGTATATGCTCCACATTACTCACGCACAGGTTTGAATGCACTGTACTTGATGTGACACGCGACATAAATGGAAAGGAACTTCAGAACGGGCGTGTAGCAGCGATGAAGCAAATTTATTTTATTTTCCTTCATTTAATTATTTCTTTGATACTTCAGAATACCTCCAAACCGCAGACATGTTGGCAGTGAGCCAGTTGTGTTGCTTCTCTCCGTGTTTTGATTACGTCATCACAAGAGGACTATGGTTCTTTACACTTTTCGGTGGTAAACTTTCGTTTTTTTACTTGAAAACCGAAAATGCAAATTTAGCTATTTTCGGCACTGAATTTAAGTCACATCTGTAATTTTATTTGTATTTAAATATACAATTAAAGCATATTATTTATATGTGCAGAGGTTGCGCTAGACATTTTCGTTGTCTGTCATTTTGACTGACAGGGTCATAAAAATCCAGTCATAATCTATTTTTACCAGTCACTTAAATTTTTAAAATGATAATGATGACATATTCAATAGTATTTAGTTTTCATTCATTTTTAATTAATATTGTAACGCTTGCTTGGCGGCGAAAAATTAGACACGGAAGTTGTATTTTTCTCCCTCTTTTTACTCTGCTTACCGCCAACAACACCAGCAAAACAACTCCACTCCCAAAGAAAAAGAGGCAACTACATAGACCCCAATCACCAACGTCACACAATGATCTTAATTGTGGTTGTCAGCCCAAAATCTTCTAAATATATATTAAATGCATCTTACCAGATATAAAATGACTACTACATAGTCTGTGGATCGTTTGGTGCCCAGATTTCTTGTCGAATTACAGCAGTCCATCTCGCTCTCCTCTTTGGGTCTCTCAGAATACGGTAGAACTTCAAGTCTCTCCGTCTATCTTCTCTGTTACTGCAACCAACCGCCACACACGCCTTCGCCATTTTGATTATTAATGTTAACGAGCAGAAAAACACGCCGTAATAGGAGGCATGTACATAGCGGTAATGTGTAAACACGACGAGCTGACGAACAATATGGCTGCTCCAGTCAGGGGGCGGAGTTGTGACGTCATGTGATTGAGGTCTATAGACAAGTTTCCTGAGCGAAATACGGGCGCCGCCATCTTGGAAAATGTCTGCTTCGCACTTCCGGTCCGGTCGAGTAGCAGTGTATTAGCAGTGTACTAACGACGATAAAACTACGAAATCAAGCCAGAGAAACCCATGGAATCTTCAAAAATTGATTCAGCACGACCTAGATGACACGTAGATGAGATTGGATGGCAGTTCGTGTCACTTCGTTGATCATTCGCGGACAAAATTATTATCAACGGTCAGCCTGTGTTAACGTGAGGAATGGATTGATACTACGGCCATTAGTGACCAAAATGTGGTGAAATTACAAGTTATATTACATTTGCCGACTGCAGAAGGGCTGACATGGATTGTTTTGTTACAAGGAAATGCTACAAGGTTATGTACATATGATGTAAACACAAATAGTATGTCATTCTTTTTTTTATTGCAGGCATTGATCGCAATAAAACATTTAGACATGATTCAATTTCTTGTTTTATTTAAAACGATTGGTGCACTCCAAAACAGGTCAATAAATCATATTTATAAAAGTATTGCAAAAATAGCATACGAGAATGTGATATCAGACCGCAGAGCTCCGGAGCCTCGTGAACAAATAGCGACATCACGGAGGCCCTCGGTGGCATTTAGATGTGCTTTTTTCCCGTCCTCGGTAATTCCAGCTCCAATAGCATATACAGTATTTAAAGACGCTACCGTTCACAAGTTCGTAGTTGGATCACGGCGATCTCGGCGAACCACCGTCTGTCACAATTCCTGCCTCTCTCGGCCTCTCCCGGGAGTCGAGCTGTCATCATCATTGTGGAACGCAAACTATATATGTTCGATATATGTCCATCAACGTACAAGTCAAGTTGTCTTCTCTTTTATAACAGCATTTCCCAGCTGTAAACAAACGAATAAAAACTTGTAACACTTGGATTTATGCGGTGCATTCAAACACGATTAGCAACAGGCGGCTAGCAGCAGTAGCAGAAACTAGTTGTTGTAAAAATGATTAAACTTCGTAATTACAATCATCATCGTAATATCAATAGCAAAGGCAACAAGTCGTTTCATGCGCCAGGTTTTAGGTTTCGTATTTTTAGAGCACATTACCTTCCATAACAGCGGGGGCATGACTGCAGGAGCTGTCAGTTTTGTCCATCTCCTTCCCTCCCACCTGTATGACGATTACGAGCACCCATGGTTTGGAAATCGACATGGTACGAAGCATGGAGGCCTTGGCTTGGTTCTCCACCCGCCTACATCAAAATAACATTCCCGGGATCTTGTATAAAGACCTCCCAACTTCGATTCCACCGCCATTGACTTCAACGGCAAACAGGCAGAAACGGAAGGGGAAGGAAGACATAAGGAAGTAAACCGGAAGTACCTTCGAAACTTGTCTATACACAGGCGACAATCTAGTCCAACAATTGGATGACGCGCTGGCACACCGGGTGCACCAATAAGAACCTCGCGTTGATGTGTCAATCACGGTGCTGCCGCCAGACCACGGTGATGCTACAATATTCTGACAGAATAGCCAACGACGTCATGCATTAAGAGAGACAATAGCTAATTAATATGCCACCCTGTGGTCTGGGGTGTGAATTGCAACCTGTCAAAATGACGGACGGACTTCAGTTTTTTCCGTCACCGTCAACGACGGAAAATATTCGGTTAACGCGACCCCTGGTGTAAATATAAAATACTTGATGCTACTGTATTTTTCCCTCTTGAAAAACGTATGTATTGTTTTGGGGAGGTGCTGGAGTGAATTATTGTTTTTTCCATTCATTCCAATGAACGATCATTTTATGTTACGAGCACGGTCGATGAAGAAGCACTGTATTTCAATGGCTGACCTATAAAGGATGCAAGAATAACGGCCAACACAGCGAGTCATCAACAGCAGTACACTTTGCCCATCTCTGCAGGTGGGTGCAGCTTGTTCACGCAGGTGTTGATACGCTTTACATCGGGGTTATCAGGCGCCTATCCTCATTTCAGCATCTCTCCGGCGAGATGTCCTTGGCCTGCGTTATTGCGTATGCACACATCCTCGCTCTGTCCCGTTGCTCCCAGACAGATAAGAATAAGACTGCAGACATGCATTATTTGTAACCGATAGCATCCCTTAATGGTGTCTGCGATCCCCGTGGCAGCCCGTAATGGACCGTTTTTGAGATTCCCTGCATCGTGTCGCCGTGTTTTGATGCTGACGGAATGGGGACGAGGAGCGTCACCCGGGAGCAAACTTGAAGAAGGATGGGACCTTTCATTTAGTTGTCAGGACGCCGCCGCCGTCGCTCGCACTTGGCGTGATGCGCAAACACAGAGCGCTTGTACCCCGAGCAGATAACAACAGGAGGGGAAATTGTCCTTCAAAGGAGAAACGGCACATCTTTCGTCGCGGGTAACAAAGGGAAGACGAAAAATGTCACGCGGCGGAAGAAATACGCAGCGGCTCGTACATCAAACAAATCCGTTGACACCAATAATGTGAAAAATGTCGATTTGGGTTGCAGTGGGAACAAATCCGTCATTCCTTTGAGTATGTTTTCATAAAAATAAGCATTTAAAGATGGCATGTTATTGCATATTTGCCCTCAAATGTCTTAATAAAATTGTCTCCGACTTACTTTAAGTAAAGGAAAAGGAATTACAGCACACTTCATTTGCAATGGGTTGGCAGCGCCTTGCATGGCAGCAGCACCATTGGTGTGTGAATGTGTGCGTGAATGTGTAAATGTGGACTAATGTGAAGCGCTTTGGGCATGATAACCATGTCGATAAATATGCTAAGTACTCTCCATTTACCATTCTGAAAACAATGGTAGACCCCTACAGGGGTGTGTAGACTTTTTACATAGACACCCCGCAAACACACATACAGTGGTACCTCTACATACGATCACTTCGACACACGATCTTTTCGACATCCGACGTAAAATTTGAGCCGCCATTTGTTTCTACATCCGACGAGTTGCTCGAAATACGACGACATGACAGCACTGCAAACGAACGCACGGTGGATTTTCTTGTGTGAGAAATCAACACAGTTTTCAAAAAAAGTTGATACAGTTGGAGAAACAAGGAAAAAAGTGATGCTTACCTTTGAAATGAAGATGCAAGTTATAGAAAAATATGAGCTTGGGGTGCGCGTCCCTGAACTGGCTCAACAATACAGCTCCATGGTCCTCTTCCGACCACCGTTCGCCACTATTTATAAGTTAAGGTGACAATTATTATTGTGGTAACATTGCCAAGGAAATCGCCAGCTTCGTCACGTTTTTATCATTTATTTAAGAACTTATCCAACACAAAACGCCCATTGTCTTAAGCAGTTGACCGCTCTCAAGAAAACGAAAGTATTATCTCTACCGCACCGACCTATCTCACTGAGACGTCACCTTCGCGGTGCGTTCAGGGACAGTAAAAAGTGTCCGCCATATTAGAATCCGATTCGTTACATTATTTACAGGAATAATTATTAATTATTCTTCTTATTATTATATTATTCTGAATTATTTATTTATAACTTATTTGTTTTTCTATGTTTAATTGCCATTTGTAACAGTGCCAGCAGTATTTATTAAGAATTTAGTGTATGTTTTTAGGCTTTGGAACGAATTAATGGAATTATAATGTATTCCTATGGGAAAATCCTGCTCGACATACGACCATTTCGACTTACAAACAAGGTCCTGGAACGAATTAAATTCGTATGTAGAGGTACCACTGTATATGAAGTGGTACCTCAACATACAAATGCCTCGACAAACCATCCTTACGACATCCGACGTGAATTTGAGTTGTCATTTGTCTCGACATATGACAACATGCTCGAAATGTGACGATTTACAACAGTATCGCAATTTCATTGTTTTCCCGCAAGAGGGCAGCATGGCGGAATTTCTTGTGAGAGAAATCAACATGGGTCCCAAGAAGGTTGGTGCAGGTGATGAAAAAAAAGAAAAAGGTGACGCTTACCATTAAAATTAAAGTGCCTGTGACAGCATAAAAAAATCTTAAATAGCATTATTATGTGAATTAGAATAATATTTTGAAATGATTCGACTATATACAACAATTTGGCAAAGCGCAGATGACGAGAAATAGAGTCGAGCCCCCGCCTGTCATTATATGCTCTACCGTCCCAAACTGGAGGATGGCGTCGGCAGGGTCACTATTTCATCTCATTTAGAATTCAGTCCATTTAGGGCCAATTATTCAGAACGAGGAAAATGAGACGAAGAGGGCAGCAAACTGTCATCATTTCAGTCTCTCTACGCCAATATTTTAACAGGATATTCTTTATATGTAAGTATTTTCCCCAATTGCTAAATAAATTGTATGGTCATGACAAATAACAGTCTTGTGCTAAGTCGTGCGAGATAGTCCGGCTTTTGTCATTTCCCTGCCCCGGCTTTGGATAGCGTAAACAAATGAGGCGTGACAGCTAACCGACACACTAACCCGAACCGAGCGGCGTTTCCAAGTCTTATTCTCGCCTTTTGAAGCGAAAAATCACACAAAACTACCCGGCGCATATCACACGGCGGCGGGGTTGTTGAATGTCTTCACCGATCGGCAACCCCCCGGCAGCGAGCTACTGAATATTTAGGGTTTTTGTAAGTTTTTCTTTTTAGTAAAATTTGAAATAAAATCAATTAAAAGATAAATGAGTAGTAACCATTTTTCCGATTTTTTTAAAAACTACAAATCAAATAAATGAACATATAAGAGGAAAAAAATGAGGTAACCCTACTCATTTCATAGGTGCCAAACTTTACTAATCGGCTGCCATTGATGGAGACAGACTGCCAGTTGAACTCTGCCGCCCCAATAGAACACTCCGCTCTCAGAATGCAGGTCTACTGGTAGTTCCCAGTGTTTCTAAAAGTACTGTCGGAGCTAGAGCCTTTAGCCACCAAGCCCCTGTTTTATGGAATCAGCTTCCAGCTAATATTAAAGAAGCCGAGACAGTCTGCACATTTAAGATTAGATTAAAAACGTTCCTCTTCGACAAAGCTTATGGTCAGGCTAGTTGAAGTCGGAGTATACTCTCAGTTTAGTCTAAGCTGCACTAGAAGCTATATACCCTACCCACCGACGTCACAAAACCACGTGCTCGCTGTATGGTTCCGCCCACTTGTCCGTCATTTTGTCTCTGTATTAGCATTGGTTTCAATTGATCGAGGAATTTAAAATGCATTTCATGGAAGACCCGGTGCTTTCTGATGCCGTAAACTCACTGGATGTGTTGCATAAAAGGCGTTATGTGGAAAAGCTTCGTTCTATACAGTCGCCAGATCCATATTTCATGCCTAAATCGATGATTTTTGACCGGCTGCCTTCGCCGTCTCTGCCTGACCCTGATATTTACAACTATCTTGTCCACACAAAATCAGCCAATTCTCACGAAAGTTTGAAAAACTTTAAGAGCTTGGAGGCTTATAAATGCTACGTTGCTGGTTGGGTGAAACAGGTCCTCGTACACGAAAATTCGGCAGGAATCTTGTGCTCGGAAGGTGAGTTACGAAATTTTCAATTCAAAATCTTTTGTTCTTGCTAACATCCACTGTCAAGTCTAATGTATTTCATGTCATTTGTCAATGGAGCTAGGGCTTTTAATGTTTATATGGATTAGCGATAGCACTCTCACTACATACATACGTGTATGTTGTCGGCGATTAGCCTAGCAATGATCTTAATTGTGGTTGTCAGCCCAAAACCCTCTAAATATATATTAAATGCATCTTACCAGATATAAATTGACTACTACATAATCTGTGGTAATCGTTTGGAGCCCAGTTTTCTCGTCGAATTGCAGCAGCCCATCTCGCTCTCTCCTCTCCGTGTCTCTCGGAATCCGGTAGAACTTCAAGTCTCTCCGTCTATCTTCTCTGTTATTGCAACCGACCGCCACACACGCCTTCACCATTTTGATTACTAATGTTAACGAGCAGAAAAACACGCCGTAAATAGGAGGAATGTACGTAGCCGTAACAGGTCAACACGATGTGTTGACGGACAAGTGGGCGGCACCAGTCAGGAGAGCGGAGTTGTGACGTCACGTGGGTAGGGTCTATAATGCTGGGGAAAGTACAGCCACTGAGTTCTATCTCCTTTTTCTCACTCCACCTACCACTTGTCTTACTTTATTTCTATTTTCCAATGGTAATATCTAGTTGTCTAGTCTCTTCATCACTAGTCACCCGGTGTCCCCTTTCCCCCCTCCCCTCTGGGGAGGGGCTATTTTTCAGCTGCAGCCTCCTGACTCTCCGGACCCCTGGCTGGATGGACGTCCTCGTTGCTACCCAGTCTCATCTGGCTAGATGGACCTCTTCTTGTTCCTTTACTCCACTGCATCTTTACGGACTGTAACTTCGCCTGCTAATTCCCATTAGGAGTCCTGGTGCTTCCTGTCTATCCGTCCAGGGAGTGGATCTCTCCTGACTGTGGTACTCCCCAAAGTTTCTCATTTTCTCCCAAAGACTCTGGAGTTTTTGGAGTTTTTCCTTGCCGACATGGAGGGTCTTAGGATGGGGGATGCCCAGGACTTGAACTTTATTTATTCATCTTTGTTGCTTCATTTGAGACAACCTTGTTGTGATTTAGGGCTATACAAATAAAATTGAATTGAATTGAATTGAAATGGATAGGATGTCTACTGCCATTCAATCGCAGCCAAAAATGTTAAACTGTAGATAATTGCTGAAGGAGACTGTATTATTTCCACACTGCTTTTTTAAGCAGAGTGTCAGGACACGAATGTCTCGAAAAGAGCAAACTTCCAGCAAGAGAACGAAAACGGCACAATAATTGGACAAGTTGCGCTGGGATGAGAAGAATAGGTCGAACGGGAATTTTGAATGAGCCTCTACGTTTTAACTGCTCTCCTTGTCATTTGAGACCAATTAGATATTGTAATATGACAGCGCAACTCCATTTACCACCATGGTGGAAATCCTCCTTTCTAATTACACCCTCCTTTTAAACCCCCCCCTTCTTCGCTGCACGCTTTCTCTCCGACACACATCTGAGGAGAGAAGGCGTATCTCTGAATTAATAATACGACCAGAGGAGCCACGCGAGTACACAAGCTGGCAGTGGAAATCACACAGCATCAACATCACAATCACATCATATAAAACCGAGGCAGAAGACACTGAGAGCATTGCATGCTGCCATGGGACCTTCACTTCCCATCAATCTCCTGCCTTGACACACAACTTTTACACTTTTTCAGCCATCTGAGTTCACAATGGGTAGAAACTGCTCTCTGGTCATTATCGCTGATAGAGGAAATACAGTCCACTTCCAGAAAATCAGGAGTAATTGAAAATTATGATAGCGATGATAGCACTAAACCACGTCCGCTTCTTGCTTTCAAAGGTCACGCTAGGACAAATGTTTGTAAAAGCCACCAGTGTCTGAAATGCATTTGTTCAATAAAGACAATCATGTCTTGGAGCACAGCACATCACTCCTGCAATTGGTTCAAATTTCCATGAGTGCACAATGGAGCACACCTGACTTTTAGCTGCATCACTGAAAACTTATCAAATTTAAGAACAAATTCAAATGAACTACGACCATCCTGCTCAAGAAACATACATAAACAAATCCAAAGAGCATGCATCCCTTTTACTGGCTCACTCAGGATCTCCAGGCAATAATAATTCCACAGTTACTCAACCATCCCCGAGACAAACATTTGGAAAAAACTGGGCAAGATGAATGACGAAGGTCAAACAGAAACGTTGAACCTGAGACTCGTGGAAAAACTGTAAAGCTTCCGCACCGTTCCTCCGCACACCGCTTCCATGGCATCTGCAACTTCTCTGTTAGCCCCATTTTGCTCCACAGGGCTGAGGAGGAACAGGAGCTTTCCTGCCTTGGTAGAAGCTAGTATGGCTATGAAAAATCCAGGAGGTTCCCTTACTAATGATATCCTCATTCCCCATTCAATACAAGGCTCAGAAATGCAACTGGCATTGCATGCATTTGGCTTAAGACAAAACAAAAGCAGATCACAGTGTTAAATCTCTTACCACAAACCAAAGACAAGCCAAACCACCAAGCCAAAAAGCCCTTGGTGGTGCTGTACGTGCCGTGGGCACGGATTCCAGTCCTGACCTGGATGAGGGGGAATCGGATCGCGGCGTGGATCCATGCAACACCGGCTACATTGGTGTCGTGACCCGTATCGGCAGTGAAGGTTTTCGGGGGGTGAGAGTAACGGGTACACGCGAGTCTGTTGTGTGCGGTGCTTGGAAATCTCCCTAACGATGCCTTCAAGTGGGTGCACTGGTAGCTAAGGCTGCTAGGCCGGGCTTTTGGCTTAGCGGTTAGAGCACTCGATTGCCGTGCTGGACACGTCGTGTGCGTGAATACGAGTCCTGACCAGGACAAGGGGGATCGGATCGTGTCGCACATCAGTGCATCTACTAGCACATTACATCCCTAGAGTAAACCCAAAACATTTCATTCTGATCGTCTACGAATTTTAGTTAGTGCCCTGACCAAATGAATAAGAACAACAAAGCAGGTGAAATCTTGTGCCCTCCCTCCAGGCGGTCTAGTAATGTACAGTATATAAGCCACACCTGAATACTGTACAAGCCACTGGTGACCACATTTTAATGAGATATTTGCATAGAAAGGTCTTGCACAGTATGATTTGATTGCTAAAAAATGTATACTAACCAAATTAACATCATCAACACGAGTTGCGCCCTCCTCATACAAATTTTACATCCATTCATCCACTGATTTTCTCCCGCTTATCCAAGGACTGGTCGTGGGGGCAGCAGCTTCAGCAGGGAAGCCCAAATTTCCCTCTCCCCAGCCATTTCATCCAGCTCTTCTTGGAGGATTCAAAGGCGTTCCCAGGCCAGGCCCTTGTATCCGTAGACTCTGCCCACCCAAAGACAACTGGGTATAGTACTAACGGCAGTCTGGGCACCACGTATGGTATCCCATTCATATAGTACTGATGTGTTCTAAGTTTTAACCTTTGCGTTATTACCTCCTCTTTCACCTAAAAAAAAAAAAAAAAAAAAATGTTGGTTTTGTTCCTAGGGGGCGCCACACACATTTACGGATATTTAGATTTTTTTTTTCTTTTTTCATCATTTTTTATCATTTTATGAACTTTTTCACCAATGTTCACCTGGCTGTTGAGTTTGGTGAGTTTTGAAGCACTCTGAAGGGGTCAAAGTAGGGCTCAAAACGCATCGGCCGGACAAAGAATGACTGCTAGGGGGCGCTACATAGTTTACAAGGGGCATTCAAAAAGTAATGCACTCAAGTGCATTGCTCGTACAGGATTTTACCAATCTTGTTTATATTTGGCACAAACATGATAGGACACACCATTTTGCGATTTTTATATGTGTTTTTCTTATTTTCAGATGTTTAAAGCTTAAACTAACTCATCAGCATAAGTTTTGTTGTCAGGATTGACAGAGGTGGATGGGCGATCACTCAGCGGCTGATTTACCCACCTCTTCATGGTCTTCAGTACTGTTTTTAAATTGCTGTACCCATCGTTTTACAGTACTATATGGTAACATCCTTGTGGACATTTTCCAGCCGGTTGTGAATCCTCAGAGGGGTTTCTCCCTCTGCAACAAGGAATTCGATTACAGCTCTTTGTTTCTGATGGGCTTTAAGAGGGGCAGCCATTTTGGAAGCTAGTTTAAACTTAAAAAAAAACGAAAAGAAGAAAAACACGTATAACAATCGCAAAAAGGTGGGTCCAATCATGTTTGTGCCAAATATAAACAAGATTGGTAAAATGCTGTATGAGCAATGTACTTGAGTGGATTACTTTTTGAACACCACTCGTATTTGGAATTTGTCTTAGCATTGTATCAAAGATTGCACCTGTCTTGACCTGCCTGCCGATTATGGTGCATTTTGAAGCATTCTAAGGGGGTCAAATTGAACTCAAAGCGGCTGCGGAACAAAGAATAACTATAATAATAATAATAACAAAACCGAGCAACCGCAATAGGTGACCTGAAAAAAACATTGTCACCTGTCCATACTGTTCGGTTATGGATGTGTTCTAAGTCAAATCAAATCAAATCAATCTTTATTTGTTTAGACCAAATCACAACAACAGTTATCTCAAGAAGAAAACAAAACATGTTTTAAGGTGCAGTAACCCTACGCTGGATTTCGACCTACTTGAGCATTGTAGCTTTAAGACTAATGCCCACCCACACCTGGCGTCCTGGTAACACCACTGCCAAGATACTTGGACTCCTCCACTTGGGGAAGGGCCTCATCCCTGACCCGGAAAGGGCATTCCACCTTTTCCCGACTGAGAACCACGGTCTCAGATTTGGATGTGCTGATTCTCATCCCGACCCCTTCACACTCGGCTGCGAACCGTTCCAGTCAGAGTTGAAGGTCGCAGCCTGATGAAGCCAACAGAACTACTTCACCTGCAAAAAGCAGGGATGCAATACTGAGGGCTCCAAACCCGACCACCTTAACATCTCGGCGGCGCCAAGTTATTCTGTCCATGAAAGTTATGAACACAACCGATGACATAGAGTAGCCCTGGCAAAGTCCAACCCTCACCAAAAGAGATCCGACTTACTGCTGGCTACGCAGACCAAACTCTGACAACGGTCATACAAGGAGGGGACACCCCCGGATCAGGGATTCGGATACCCCATACTCCTGGAGCACCCCCCACAGGACTCCACAGGGGGACATGATCGAATACCTTCTCGTAGTCCACAAAACATATGTTGACTGGTTGGGCGAACAATCCACACACAAAGTTCAACACAGTTCATCCTAGTCATTCAAACTGTGGTTTATTAACAGCCAGTCTGAGACAATAAAAACACTTAACTTTCCAATGCAGGTCGCTACATTTATAAAGAAGACAAAAATGAAATTCACTTTATTTTGACTTCTTTGCTTGGAGTCCTCCCTCTTAAAATCCCCATAACTTGTGGTTAACGGCTATTTCAGTGCTAGCCATAGTATAGCTTGGGTGCAGAGGTGGGTAGAGTAGCCAAAACCTTTACTCAAGTAAGAGTAGCGCTACTTCAAAATAATACTCAAGTAAAAGTATTCATAAAAAAATGTACTCATGTACAACTAAAAAAGTATCCAGTGAAAAGAATAATCAAGTAATGAGTAACATTGTGAGTACGGTAACTGCTTGTTTTTGTTTGATTTTTAAAAAATTTTTTTTAAACAATGATATTTTTTTCTTTCAGTACAAAATTATCTATATTAACTTTATTCATAAGGATACTGTACAGTAAGCCATTACATAACACCATTAAGCCAAAAGAAATACACACACACACAAAAAAAAAAAAAAAAAAACATTGAATTTTGGCGAGAGAAAAAAAAAGACAAATGAAGCATTGTTTGCCCAAAGAGCATGAGTGCCCTCTAGTGGAGAAAATAGTTCCTAGTTGGAATGGTGAATACAGTAGTTCCTTCATAGTCACGACTATAAAGTTAAAATGATCATATCTTCTGTTTTCCGTGGTCAATCGGTGCCAAATAAAAACTGGGAATAAAGTTTAAATCTGCGCTTTCGAGTCATGTTTAGGGCAGCGCTCTATGTCAAATACAGTGGTGCAAATAAGTATTTAGTCAACCACTAATTGTGCAAGTTCTCCCACTTGAAAATGTTAGAGAGACCTGTAATTGTCAACATGGGTAAACCTTAACCATGAGAGACAGAATGTGAAAAAAAAAAAAAAAACAGAAAATCACATTGTTTGATTTTTAAAGAATTGATTTGCAAATCATGGTGTAAAATAAGTATTTGGTGAATACCAAAAATTCATCTCAATACTTTGTTATGTACCCTTTGTTGGCAATAACGGAGGCCAAACGTTTTCTGTAACTCTTCACAAGCTTTTCACACACTGTTGCTGGTATTTTGGCCCATTCCTCAATGCAGATCTCCTCTAGAGCAATGTGATTTTCAGTTTGTTTTTTTTCCCCCCACATTCTGTCTCTCATGGTTGAGGTTTACCCATGTTGACAATTACAGGCCTCTCTAATATTTTCAAGTAGGAGAACTTGCACAATTGGTGGTTGACAGCTTGGGTGCAGAGGTGGGTAGAGTAGCCAAACCTTTTACTCAAGTAAGAGTAGTGTTACTTTAAAATAATATTACTAAAGTAAAAGTAGTCATCACAAATGTACTCATGTACAAGTAAAAAAAGTATCCAGTCAAAAGAATAATCAAATAATGAGTAAGATTGTGAGTAACTGCTTGTTTTTTGTTTGATATTTTTTTAAACAATGGTATTTTTTTTCTTTCAGGACAAAATTATCTATATTAAGTGTTGTTATAATGATACTGTACAATAACACATAACATAACCACATTAAGCCAAAGAAATAAAACAAACAAACAAACAAACAAACAAACAAACAAACAAACAAACAAAAACATTGAATTTTGGCGAGAGAGGGAAAAAAAAGACAGAAATGAAGCATTGTTCGCCCAAACAGCATGAGTGCCCTCGAGTGGAGAAAATAGTTCCTAGTTGGAATGGTGAATACAGTAGTTCCTTCATAGTTGCTATTATGAAATTAAAAGGATCATATCTCCTGTTTTCCGTTTGCCTGGCTCTGCCAGACTATTCTCCCTGTATTTTTCAAACACTGAGAGAAATAGTCTGGGAACCATCCCATTAACGGCCTCTCGAGCAGGTACAAAATCAATCGACAAATCAGATTCGTTTATTTGCGTGACGTGTTCTTAACAAGCAACGTCACTCTTGCGCGTCGAAAGTCGTCTCCACAACACAGATGGTCAACGGGAGAGCCGAGAATATGTTCCAATCCACGGTAAAATCAGTTTTAAATTACCAAAAACACATCGACACGAGTCATTAACAACAGTCTGTCTCGCGCTAGCCATGTTGAATAAACTCCGCTCTCTTTATATGTTTACTTCCGCGCGCAAGTCCCTCGTCCTTCCATCGTCAGTTTACTAACGTCACGTCTGCCCGTCGCTGATTGGTCCACTCCGCCGTCTGTTTGCTGTGCCTTGCTCCGCCCTGGAAATTGTATCCGCTTGAATGGTGGCCAGACTCAATAGCTGGAACAGCGGTGAGTCTGGTGTACCAGGCAAGTTTTCCGTGGTCAATCGGTGCCAAACAAAACTGGGAATGAAGTATAAATCCACGCTTTCGAGTCATGTAGAGGGCAGCGGTTTTTGTCAAATACTTCATTTTTTACGGTGCTTTAAAGACACCACGTGATTGAACAGGCTGCCGTGAACATAGAACGGCAAGCTTGCATCAGAAAAGTAAAAAGCATGGCGAGTAAAACCACTCTTAGAAGTACACTTTCCTCAAAAAGTTACTTAAGTAAATGTAACGGAGTACATGTAACGTGTTACTACCCACCTCTTTTTGGGTGCGTGGAACATACTTCTAAGGCTATCACCGCTCACATTTACTTAGCAAAGAGCAACCGATGTTACAATTAGAGATGTCCCGATCACATCATTTTCAAAGTATCGGAATCGGCAAAAAAATATCGGCCATGCCTTTTTTTAATATATATATATTTTAATTAAATCGTTTTCCAATTGTATTTAACGTTACAGACATAATATGTTACACTTATCCAGAGTCTTTAGTTTAGGCTTAGCGTAGAATTATCATAAATATCCTGAAAACGGCAGCATTATTAGATTGGTAAATGAGTCACGTTAAAGTACTTAAAGATATTAGTATTTGTGCTGTACGACCCTTTCACTCGATGTCGCACTCAATTTGTTGTCAAACACAAATTGTTGTGACACCTATTTACCCTACAAAGAGAGACAAAATTCGGCATTAATTGAACAGAGTGAATTTTGACAGCCTTTGAAACCATCTCACCCTATGATTAGAAATGTCATAGGAAGCAAGGTGGCAGTATCTCTTTGTCTTTACATCGTAACTTAATTCCAAAAGCACAGATGGTATATCCATTGTTAGCAAGACTCACAGTCATGGTTTTACTTCCCGTCACGGTTCCACTTTCCCATCATGCCTTGGGGCATGCTGCAGTATCTGAACTGAAAGCTCAACAAATACACTAGATGGCAATGTTTAGTCACAATACACAAAGTCCCAAGTCTTTCTATCCGTGGATCCCTCTCACAGAAAGAATGTTAATAATGTAAATGCCATCTTGAGGATTTATTGTCATAATAAACAAACACAGTACTTATGTACTGTATGTTGAATGTATATATTCGTCCAAGTTTTATTCATTTTTTTCTTAATGCATTGCCAAAATGTATATGATCGGGAAAAATTATCGGGAATGATCGGAATTGAATCGGGAGCCAAAAAAAACAATCGGATCGGGAAATATCGGGACCGGCAGATACTCAAACTAAAACGATCGGGATCGGATCAGGAGCAAAAAAACATGATCGGAACAACCCTAGTTACAATCGAGAAAACTTGTTTGGAGTTGCGGAAATATGATGCTCATTTTCATCCACGACCATTAGAGCTAATGAGGTAAATGACTCTAGACGATACAAGATCTTGTAAAAATCCATAAATAAGCTGCTTCATTATTAAAGCTGGAGGGTTTAAAGGATAGGGGAAAAAAATGGTGATTTTAGACTGAAAATTACGGTAATCGAGCACACTCTGGTTGGAATGCTGTTCAATGATAATTTAGTTCACTTGCCATACTTATTTTTTTGTTTTTGGAGTCTGCCACCAGCCTTCCAAAGTGTTGTAATATTTTCTAAGTTGCACTAAATATAAGTATGCTGCTGGGACTCCAACTTTATATTTGATCCATAACAACAACCATTCAGGGATTATGCATAGTACATCGTGATATCAGCAAAAAAATAGTTGGCTAACACAGTGAGTGGCCTCTCATCCTCTGTGACCTTGCCCCATCAATCACTTTTATTGCTTGCACTTTGTTTCCAGACTATTAAATAGATACATGAAAGAAAATTATGCTGCCACCGACCCCAAAAATGCAACGGCCATTACAAATTCCTCCATAGTTTTTAGACGAAGCACGACCTGATAACCTCAACAACACTGAGTGCTTTTACTTCCTGTCAGACTACAACATAACAAATATGTTTAATCAAGAACAATGGAGGTGGTATTGATTTTATACCCTAACTATTCTATCCTCAAAGACGGGAAAGTCTGCATTTAAACTGCACCAAATCCAATATTTAGTCATTAGCTCAATGCGGGGAAGACTGTAATAAATATGGTTTTAGTGAAGTGCTACATGACTTTCAGTTTCCTTTGACGCACATTTCTGTTGGACTGGTTTGTCGCTGGTTAGAGGATGTGGTTTCCTACGAAGAAGTACCCAAAAACAAAGGATGAGAGACCCAGATTGCATGTTTTTAATTTTTCCAATACAAAACAGCAATTGGGCTAATTTTTCCTTTTTTACTCGTCAACGCAAGCGTAAAGGCGATGTTCAGAATTTTTGACATCAGGCTTAGTTTCCGAGTTAGCGAGGGTTTATTTAGCCGGTGCAATTGATTTCAACAAATTCCGTGTGGTTTGTCAGTTATTTGTTAGTTTCAGTGCTCCGGTGTGGCTAAGCTAGCGTGAGTCAATTGGGCTGGCTTAGCATGCCAATAAAAAACAACATTTGCACACATGAAAATCACGATGACCCATGCAATCAATAGTGTTGGCTATGTTTTCAGGATAAAGTTATGCATGTCAATAATTTCAGTACGAACAGCAACATTTGTAATCCAGCAGCTCTGCAGGGTAGCAGGGCGGAGTGATATCAGTGCTAGTGTTGCACTGATACCATTTTTTGGCCCCGATACCTGGCTGTGCAGTATCGGCCGATACCGATACCATACCGATACCACCCCGTTTATATATATATATATATATATATATATATATATATATATATATATTTTTTTTTTTTTTTTTTTCCAAAGAGCTACATAATTGGATGTGAAATCATTGCTATCAAGGCTTTGTCAGGCTGTTGCTTACCTTTGCAAAATAGGAAAAAGTACACTAAACCCTAGTAGACAATAGTTGAATAAACCTTTGGCTCTCAAAGGCTAAAATAGTGCTAAATTTGTGAAATTAATAAAACATGTATAATACTAGCCCAACAGTAAGAAAGTAAAAATAAATTCATAATAATAAACTCTGAATGAACTGAATAAACATTTTTGAAACGTCTCAAAGTCCAAACAGTGCAACTTTCATGAAATTATTGTCACATTCTGCTGCTGGTTAGATTGTGTTTTGTTGCTGGGCTGGTAGTGGGGGCGTTCCTGACATCGCACTTGAATCCAATGCAGGCTCATCAACGCAGCATTTAAGCACGGGTGATCTCAGAGAAGGCTGCCGAGATATTTGCCTTGCTGATCGCTATTTGACATCTGGCACAATAATCTCGCTACATTTGCTTGTTACGCCCCTGCATTGGGTTTTTCTGTTAGTGTGCTGCTCTCGTTTGTAACCGCTGCCTATCGTCTTAGTTAACCTTCTAGTTAACCTTCGAGTTTGTCCGTCGACCTGCTGTCACGGACTCCTTTTGTTATTTCCACTATCCCGCGATCGCGTGTTATTTTTTGTTTGCAATCATTAAATCCTTTTATGTATCACCCGCTTGTTGTCTGCTTCGAGGTTCAACCTTGTTTCCGCATTTGCGGACGCTAACAAATATAAGTAATAATATTTGACCACAGCATCCCGTCTCTCCTTTTTTTCGGGAGGTGGGAGTCCCTTATTTCTATTTCTGAAAGGTGGCAACCCTACTTTGGAAACACTTCCCAAATTACTGCGGCATTTTTTTCAGTAAAAGACAATAAAAGTAAAGTAGACGAAGTGAACTGACCAGAGATTGTTGCTCCGGTCCAGCGGCCTTCTTCCTCTGGATAGCAGTCCTGCTCTTGCAGGCTCAAACTCGTTGTGTTCGTTCACGTTTCGTCTTCAAATGTTTTATCAACTTCGAGGTATTGAAACTGGCCGATTTAACTCCACATCTCCAAACTTTCAGGCCGCAAATCTTGCATGCAGCCATTGATTTTAATCGACGGGATTTCTATTTGAAAATATTTCCTGACCGCCGCCATATTTCCTGGTTTGTTTTTCGTCCATATGAAAAAGCCCCCTTTTGATTGGTCAGGAGTGGCTATTGGCCCGCTCTCATTGGTCTGGAGCAGGCCAATAGCGATAGCTGCTTGGTGTTCACGTGTCATCACACAACACAGAGACAGAGTGTAGTAAGCGCCAGGAGGAGAAAAAGGCTGTGGTCAAATGTTATAATAATGGACCGGTAAATGGTATCGGGGCTGTCTTTGTTGGTACTCGCCGATACCGATACCACCATTTCGGGCCGGATCGGCGCGCCCTGCCGATACTAGTATCGGTATCGGTGCAGCTTTAGATATCACATCAGTTTTTTTCACCGCTGATTTTTTAATGTCGTAGCCAGCAGAAATCAACCAGTTTATATTGTTCCTCGTTCTTCATAGGGATTTGTGGAAACTTTGCTTAGCCCATTTCGTCTGTCTGTTTCCACAACCTCTAAATGCACATTTCGCTATGATGCCGGCCGTTAGTTAATTCAGCAGACTGATGCTGTATTCGAGGAAGGTGGGAAGTCAGTTTCCAACCTCCGATCTGGAAAAATATCATTGGAACGGCTGCACTACTTGATCACTTAAGAGAAGGCAGATTTGCTGGAGGTCAAAATGTCTTTTGATGGTCAAAAATAAAAAAACAACCATCCGAGCGGGATAAATCTGACTTCTCACATTGCTCGAATGCAGCGTGAGCACGCGTGGCTGAAGCACTGCTCTCTATTGTGGTCATGTTACGCATCTAACAAAATAGTCCTGCAGAATGAAATGAATTACGGCAGTTTGGTGTGACATTGTTTTTGCCGCAGGGGTGTTTTGGAACAATGATTTCATTTTGAATTTATTTGACAATGTTAGATCTGTTCGAAGATCTATATTATTTTTGATTGGTATGCTAGGTTAGCCCAATTGACTTGCGCTTGCTTACCCACTCCGGAGCCCTTAAACTAACAAATAACTCCACCAACCAATGAAACCCCCACTGACTGCAAAATTAAGCCTAATGTCAAAAATTCTGAACTTCCGCTTTAACATAAGAGTCATGTGCAGGCAGGCACGTTACTGACTTCACAGGAAGCACCAGTTTGGAAGACAAAATTAACAAAGGAATAGCAAAGAAAGAAAAACCTATTAAGTTAAAATGATCATATCTCCTGTTTTCCGTGGTCAATCGGTGCCAAATAAAAACTGGGAATAAAGTTTAAATCTGCGCTTTCGAGTCACGTTGAGGGCAGCGCTCTATGTCAAATACAGTGGGGCAAATAAGTACTTAGTCAACCACTAATTGTGCAAGTTCTCCCACTTGAAAATATTAGAGAGGCCTGTAAGTGTCAACATGGGTAAACCTCAAACATGAGAGACAGAATGTGGAAAAAAAACAGAAAATCACATTGTTTGATTTTTAAACAATTTATTTGCATATCATGGTGGAAAATAAGTATTTGGTCAATACCAAAAGTTCTTCTCAATACTTTGTTATGTACCCTTTGTTGCCAATAATGGAGGCCAAAGGTTTTGTGTAACGCTTCACAAGGTTTTCACACACTGTTGCTGGTATTTTGGCCCATTCCTCCATGCAGATCTCCTCTAGATCAGTGATGTTTTGGGGCTGTCGTTGGGCAACACAGACTTTCAACTTCCTCCACAGATTTTCTATAGGGTTGAGATCTGGAGACTTACTCCAGGACCTTGAAATGCTTCTGAAGAAGCCACTCCTTTGTTGCCCTAGCTGTGTGTTTGGGATCATTGCCATGCTGAAAGACCCAGCCACGTCTCATCTTCAATTCCCTTGCTTGCTTCCTTTACACAGATCAGTCGTCCTGGTCCCTTTGCAGAAAAACAGCCCCAAAGCATGATGTTTCCACCTCCATACTTCACAGTGAGTATGGTGTTCTTCGGATGCAATTCAGTATTCTTTCACCTCCAAACACGAGAACCTGTGTTTCTACCAAAAAGTTCAATTTTGGTTTCATCTGACCATAAGACATTCTCCCAGTCCTCTTCTGGATCATCCAAATGCTCTCTAACGAACCGCAGACGGGCCTGGACGTGTTCTGGCAGTGCAGGATTTGAGTCCCTGGCGGCGCATTGTGTTACTGATAGTAGCCTTTGTTACTGTGGTCCAGGGGTCGCGTTAACCGAATATTTTCCGTCGTTGACCGATTTTTTAAAACGGTGACGGAAAAAACTGAAATCCATCCGTCATTTTGACCGGTTGCAATTCACACCCCAGACCACAGGGTGGCATATTAATTAGCTATTGTCTCTCTTGATGCATGACGTCGTTGGCCTTACTCTGAAAAATGTCAAGGCAACTGAGTGTCCGAAGTTTCTTCAAAAAGCCCCAAAACGACGATGGTGTTGATAAAAGAGGTGAAAAAACAGGGACTGCACAAGCGGGCACGCAATTCAAGTCCATGCGCACCAGGAGGAAGGTGTGAAACTACGTTCAGGCCACAGCAGGTGAACTGTTAATTTCATTGTTCCATATGCTACATATGGTAGGCTACCTAACTACTGGGGCCACAGCTGTTTTTGTCACTGCGGAGAAAAAGTTACATATTCATCTGCTTGATGTGTGATGGCACGGTGTGGATTCTCTGTTAAGCTTGTTCGGACAGAATATTAATTTAAAATGAATAAAACTAAATACTATTGAATATGTTGAAGCGGTATGCAATGTTAAGAGTCTTGTTAGCTGTAGGCGCACTATCCTAGACCCCTCACTATCCACTCGCGGGGGCCTGCGCTTGTCAGTGACGTTCCTTATTCTCGCTATATGATTATACAACTTTAACATTTGTTAATAATACGCTCTGTGTGTAGTATCATCCATCGCTTCTCCTTTTTAAATGGGCACTTATAAGCGAACGCAAGAAGTAACAACGGGAACATTTTTAAATGGGCATTTCACGGGAGAGCATTTCGACTCTTCGGCCAATCATATAGCGAGAGCGAGTGGATAGTGAGGGGACCGCGCGCGGCTCTTCAGTGTCTCTGTCACGTGACTGTCGTAGCCGGTAACGCGCTCGGCCAAATGGACACACAAGTACGGAAGGTGAATTATGCTAAACAAAGGGTCACCACAATGTCATTATCATCATTTTAAAAATTTAATTGACGGGTAAAAATAGATTATGACCGGATTTTTATGACCCTGTCAGTCAAAATGACAGACAACGAAAAAGTCTAGCGCAACCTCTGCTGTGGTCCCAGCTCTCTATAGGTCATTCACTAGGTCCCTCCGTGTGGTTTTGGGATTTTTGCTCACTGTTCTTGATATCATTTTAACGCCACGGGGTGAGCTCTTGCATGGAGCCCCAGATCGAGGGAAATTATCAGTGGTCTTGTATGTCTTCCATTTTCTAACAATTGCTGCCACGGTTGATTTCTTTACACCATGCGTTTTACCTATTGTAGATTCAGTCTTCCCAGCGTGGTGCACGTCTACAATTTTGTCTCTGGTGTCCTTCGACAGCTCTTTGGTCTTGGCCATAGTGGAGTTTGGAGTGTGACTGACTGAGTTTGTGGACAGGTGTCTTTTATACCGATAATGAGTTAAAACAGGTGCCATTAATACAGGTAACGAGTGGAGCCTCGTTAGACCTCATTAGAAAAAGTTAGACCTCTTTGACAGCCAGAAATCTAGCTTGTTTGTAGGTGACCAAATGCTTATTTTCCACTCTAATTTGGAAATAAATTCTTTAAAAATCAAACAATGTGATTCTCTGTTTTTTTTCACATTCTGTCTCTGATGGTTGAGGTTTACCCATGTTGACAATTACAGGTCTGTGTAATCTTCTCAAGAAGGAGAACTTGCACAATTGGTGGTTGACTAAATACTTATTTGCCCCACTGTATAAGGAAACCTTGACATACCTTTGCCAGGCAATTATCCCTGATTTTTCAGGAAACGCACAAAAGAGAAGCATTCATTTATTTTATTTTTTTAAATATTCACAAACATTTTTATCATTTTTCATACAAACTGACAGGATTTTTTTTAAAGGGTGAAGATATTTTTGGCTAATGTTAATAATGTACTGAGGAGTGAACTTAAAGCACATCTCAGAGCACAACAGTAATTTTTTTGGTTGACACACAACACTAATACAATTTTATTAAATAATACAATCTATACGCTAAACCTAGTTTGAAATTGTGAAGAAAATTACGGTAATTGTTGACTAATTATCTCATTGGCTGCCATTGATGGCGATTTGACTGGGAGGGGCTGGCAGTGAAATATGCACTGCCAACCCTTAAACTTTTACTCTTGCCGTTATCTCAATTAAGGTTCTGAGATCGTACGGCAGTAATTATAACTCTTGAACGAGCACTGGTTATCAAAGCTAGTCGCAAATAATACTGTGGGACTCCTGAGGCGCAAGACTGCAATTCCGACAGCAACTTGGCGGATATTAACTCTGTCAGTTCTGCAAAGGTTGTGAGCACTTGACTGACCGAAGAGACATTGTGTGCTCCAAACACACTACCTTTGTGTTCGTGCTTCTTTTCAAGCCTGTATAATAATTGTCTAGGGAAAGGTGGAATTTGCTGTACTTTAATGCTTGTATACTTTGGATCAGGAAGAAAACAGTATACTTTGGATCAGGAAGAAAATAGAAGACAGAACATTGGTTTGTGGTGTTTGCTGTTGCATGTTGGAGGTAATTGAAGACTAAATTATCAATGCGGGATGTGAAAGTGTGATTCTACATGTGTGTGTATGCATTATTTACATTTATATCTTTTATCCTGCTCATCAGAGTGCTCGGGTGAGGCAGATCTCCCACGCGACTGAGCGTTATGGATTATGTATGCATTACAGTAGTTGGCTGGAGGGGTGGGTAAGTGCATGATGAAGGGTTTCCCCCAGTTCTCTATAAACCTGGCGGGCTGACAGGCTTCTTGTCATCTTGCCAGACTAAAACAGTGATACAAAAGAACGTATAAAATTTAAACATATTTTAAACTGCATTTTAACTGTGTCTGGTGATAAGTAAAACTACAATTGCGACATCTTATGGTCGATAAGTGAACAAACCTGTTCCAGCCATTGTAAACGTAACATTTATATTTACTAGTATTTTAAAGTATTTTTTAAAAAAGGTTGGCTTTTCCACCACCAGGCTTTGCAAAATTACTGGGGGGAAACCCTGCTTTGTTTAAATGCCTAAAGCATGCTTATTTAACCAAACAAATAAATAACACAATACTTAAAATGATTCATAGACTTGACGATCAGTTAAAAAGACAGCTCCCACTAACATTGCGCCTTGCCTTCCCGTTGGAGGCCGGCCCAAGCAGAGCCGAGTTGGCTTTTACTGTGATAAACTCAAACACACGCTGCAGTCAAACGCCGGATTTAGGTGGAAACAGGACAATTTTTTTTACTGCATACAGCAGGAAGGATTGTCTCAACAGTGATTTGGTCGAGGTTCAAGGTAATTATTATATATAAGAGCCCCATGCATGCACTTTCAACTTAAAAAGCTCTTTGTTTTGTGACAGCCACCACAATGGATTATACAATAGTGTAATTTTAGCTTGAAATATTACGTAAAATGAATGATAACTGCCCGTTTCTTAGTTTTAACCAACAATCTAGACTGTTGTATATTCATATCTATAGAAATTCCGGTGACGTATTTATTTATTAACAAGAATTTTCAACTTAAAAAGTTCTTTGTTTTGTGATGGCGACCATGTTGTATCCATACACAGTAACGTAAGTTTACATTCAACTGATAACGTAACTTTCTAACTGGTAACTGGCCGATTTTGGCATATAAGCAGTAATTTAGACATCTCTGCGTCCATACACACAACAACAACAAAAAAAACACCTTTTACATGTTTTATTTTATGCAATATTTCAATCTAAAAACGATGAGTGCCAGATAGCCGGCAAGATGTGCCTCCGTGGTGAGGAAATAGTAACATCGGAATTCAACCTAAATAAGTTGTGATTGTATATAGAAAAATGCAAATTCTGCTTTTGTTGTGTAAAATTAAGCATGGTGCATGGAAAATTGAGTGATTTATTAGCTGTTGAAAACTTGCATTAAGTAAAAAAAAAAAAAAATTGCTATTTTGGACAAAAGCTTATACGATGTTAAATATTGCTATTGATTCAGAAAATATAGGTGATTACCTCTGCATTTGCAGATTTTTGTGCATCTGGCATAAAATTTGAGAATTTTATAGCCATTTTAAGTTATGCTATACTTTTATAAAAATAATTACAGTAATCGGGATTTTATTGGGGAACGGCATATGCCTAAGGGAGGTGCCTGTTTTCGGTTTTAGGTTGCTAGCGGCTTTGGTTTTGAAAATATTTAAAATTTAAGTTTTTGAAAATAGGCCCCCTAAGGATTGGCCCCAAGCCTCGTGTCCCATCAACTGATCGTGAAGTCTATGAATGATTAATTATACAACTTTAAGTTGAAATGCAACACACTATGCAGCAAGTTAACAAAATCATTGGTAACTGTTGTAAAGTTAAATACATTATAAGAGCATAAGAGCTCCCTGACGTTTTTCCACAGTTAAATCTTCAATAAAGTGGAAGGAAAGAAGCACGCCTGCATTGGGAAATAACCCAATTTTAAATTGATTTCTTAATATCGGCCAGTCTGATTTAAATATAATATGTGCATTAGAAGTGAAAATATCAGCCCTGATAATTGGCCCAACTGATAACCCCATGTTAAAAAAATTAAAGTGTGTTCCGTGCTTGTAACCATTTTATTTGTGATTCTTGGGTTTAAACTAAATGAAAAAGAGCCATTACAAAGGTAAAAGTTCGGTTTTGCTAAAATTTGAGGCTATATTCAAAATTTCTGAGTTCACGTCCTATTTATGCAGAAAATATTTCTGTCAAATATTATTTCTTCATGTTTCAGGTTAAACTAAGTCTAAGGAGGAACATGTACATACTGTATGGCGGAAAACACAGACAAGGCTAAAAAAGCAGTTTCTGCTCTTGCAACCCTCTTTGAAATAAACTGCTGTATTTTAAGCCAAGAGAACTATTGTGTTTGAAAGAACAATATGTCTTTGTGCTGCCATAGCAGTTTCATGGCGCTTTAAGCCTATTTTTATTTGGTCCGTTTTACCCTGGAGACCCCCATTTCCAGACACCGTGCAACTGCTTTTGTTTCAACCTAGCCGTAAAAAGAGTTATTTGAAATGTCTATCACTTTTAGCTTAGAATCATTAATTGATGTCTAATATTTCATTTAAAAAAAAGGACTTTATAAAACTATTCACTTGCATATTTTAAACTTTTAAACAAATTAAGTCGCAATGAAAAAAATATTGTCTGTAAAAAGGTCAAGGATATCTACCTCATAACTATCGCTTAATTGTATTTTTTTTGTTACTGTCATATTTTCCTGAGTATTTTAGATAAATAATCGATACGAACAAAGATAATTGAAAAAAAAAAAAAAATCTTTAAAAGAGTAAATATTTGGAAAAAGAAAATCTCGACCACTCCTTGATGTCTGCAATTTCTTCCCTTGTTATATTACCGTGTTTTACCCATAAAATCTCCCAAAAGTCCGGCTGTGGCCATTCACAGGTGTGCCTTGACACTCGGCGAGACATGCTACAGTTTTTGGAACGAGACATCCTAAAGTTTTTGGATCGCAACAAGGTAAGTACGCGATACCATCTCATTAAAATCATGGTGTTTTCAATTATGGTCTCTCGTGCTCTCACCTCGAGTTAGGGTTTAGGGTTTAGTTTTTTTTTTTTTAAATGCCATCCTGTTAACTTTTTTGGGAAACAAAATTGTTTTTATATGTCAAACCAATGAAACAAACTAGGAAATACCACTTAGAACATAGGGGAAAAAATATGTGTAACATGGTGTAATCGGTCTATCACTACTCAAAAGAGCCTTATCTCAAATGATCTCTCATTTAAATGAATGCAGATGATAAACAACATATGACTTGCTGCACCATTTGTGGTCAATCTTAAAAGTTTACAGTAAGATTTATGATAGGTAGCATTAGCATTGGCCTAGCATAATATAAGGGTATGCGGTAAGCAGCACTGTTAATAATGGTGTTAGAGTACTGGACTGTCTCAGGAAATTAGAATACACAATATTCTAATTTTTTGAGACAGTCCTGTGTATATATACAGGACTGTCTCAGGAAATTAGAATACACAATATTCTAATTTCCTGACTGTCTCAAAAAATTAGAATATTGTGTATTCTAATTTCCTGAGACAGTCCAGTATAGAATACACAATATTCTAATTTCCTGAGACAGTCAGGAAATTAGAATATTGTGTATTCTAATTTCCTGAGACAGTCCTGTATATATACACAGGACTGTCTCAAAAAATTAGAATATTGTGTATTCTAATTTCCTGAGACAGTCCAGTATAACTATATTTTTTTCCAGTAGTGAGTAATCTAATTAATTACATTTCTAATCTTTGTGACACCGTTACCGTTACTGAGACGGACGGGGCGCGTTACTAAAATTTAGTGGAATGAGGGGCAAGTGGTCTGATTTTATCACAGCTGCTTAAGAGAGATTAAAGCGGGAAGGGAGAGGAGAGAAGGGAGCGGTGATGCCATTGCAAACGTGATGATGATTGGCTAAGTGGGTCGGAGCGTTAGGAGAGCACACACAATCTCGTTAGCATTAGCATTTAGTGTGGCAAGCGTCATCTTAAACTCTCAGGCAACTTTTTTATTACATACAGTTCGTCACGTCAATGTGGGTACAATTAATTGAAAATAATGTACTGTTTTCCTACTGAGTGTGCAGTATCATCACCAACTTGGTGTTGTCCTTGTAGATGCTACAATATAATAATAATAATAGTTTTTTTTTTTAAATTACTAAAATACTCACTTGCCATATACTTCTCTTGAATAAATTAACCATGAACCTTGTGTGAAGTTTTTTTTTTTTCAAAACAACTAGACAAAAGACAGGAGAGGCAGAAAATTGAGAGCCTTACCTGCATATTGAAAAATATATCTATATTAGTTTATGATGATACACACAAGTCACGGTAATACGAACCTCGGTACGGGGATCAGGGTTCGGTACGGGTTCAGTACAACAGGAAAAACAAAAAGGGTTTTTTCCTTACATCATTTGAAAGTTAAAGTTTGTATACCGTTACAATCTTATATAAGTGACATTTAAAAAATATATATATATACTGTGTATTTTTTTGGGCTGTCAAATTTATTGCGTTAACGGGTGGTAATTAATTTTTTTAATTAATCACATTAAAATATTTGACACAATTAACGCATGCACGGAATGACCCGTTCATGCGCTGGCTCAAACAGTTTACAATGACGCCGTTTTAGCACACTGAGAGTGAAAAGGCAGAGAAATGCGAGTTTACACAGGTGTTCATTGGATCGCACCTTTTATTAGCTTAAGCTTTGGCAGCTGCTATTAGCAATCATGGTTGCCCAACTTCTCATCATGCATTTGGGCAGAGCAAGAGACGATTTTTGCCTTAACACGCTTAAGTGAACACAACACAGAACATATTTTATACCATTTGCAGCCACCACTTACAGTCATGGTTGCCCCACTTCCCATCATGCATTTGGACAGAGCAGGAGATTTTTTCCTTAACTCGCCTATTCCAACACAACGCAGAACATTCTATATACCATTTGCAGCCACCACTGACAGTCATGCTTGTCCAACTTCCCATCATGCATTTGGGCGGAGCAGGAGACGTTCTTTTTCTTAATATAAAATTACTATAACTTGTACTCAAATTTATCTTTTAAGAACTACAAGTCTTCCTATCCATGGATCGCTTTAACAGAAAGAATCTTAATAATGTTAATGCCATCTTTTGAATTTATTGTTATAATAAACAAATACAGTACTTATGTATAGTATGTTGAATGTTTATGTCCATCTTGTGTCTTATCTTTCCATTCCAACAATAATTTACGGAAAAATAGCATATTTTAGACATGGTTTGAATTACGATAAATTTTTAAACTGTGATTAACTAGATTAAAAATTTTAATCGTTTGACAGCCCTAATTGTTTTAAATGAAAAAAATCAGTTCAATTTAATCAGTTAATATAAACATTTTGATGAGAAAGATGTTATAGAATGTATAATGTAATAATGTGTAGAACTTGAAAAGTAACGTAATTAGTAACTAATTACTCTTACAATAAGGTAACTGCCTTACTTACTCAATTACTTTTTAGGAAAAGTAATTTGTAACTAACTAATTACTTTTTTGAAGTAAGCTTAACAACCCTGGTGGTAAGTACAGAAGTTTGGCAATAAACATCTACTCAAAGTAGAAATTAAAGCTTGTATAGTACACAGCATAACATACGATGCTTGCATTTTAATCTTCTTAATCATCTGGACCCACAAGTCAAAGTAAACAATTGAAAAAAAATTGTGATGTGTCAAAGAACCAATTATGCCTACTATATCTTTATTTACGATCTCAAAAGAGAGCCTTTATGAGCAAACAAGGAAAAGCAGGGAAACATCTGAGGCATTAGCTAGGATTCTCTCTCTCGGTTTTTTCTTTCTTTTCTCGTGAAAGAGTACAACAAGAGAGTTAATGATGGAAGTAGCTGTCAGGACTCTCAGCATCTTCAGCAGTCTGCCTACGCCACATCAACCTGTCTGCCTTAATGTTCTCTCACTACAGTCGAGCTCCAGAACCGACCGTCTTCCTTACCAACTTCCCCAAATCTAGCCGTCTACCAGTTATACTGTAGTACATACTTACATTACAATAATTCCTAAGATAAAACAGCATTGAGTAAACATCTTATGCAAAAACATTGTCCCCAAATTAGGCATTTCATTAGGCATAAATTCCTTAGCTAATGACTCGCTGTTGTAAACCAGCTGCAAATTGCATTGCTTTTTTAATTGTCACAGCGCGATTGAAGGAGCCTTTTAACGTCTTGAATCATTTTACAGATTGTTGTTGTTGTCTGACGTTAATTACGACGTTCCACTCGTAATTGGGCAAAAAAAGTGCAGAAAAAGACACTGAAAAAGTGTGAACCAGACGTGAGCGAAGCGGCAGAGCCACACTAACACGGAAGCAAATTTCAGTCGTCCATCAGACGAGCGGCTTAATCACCTCATCTGGATCCTGGATATTGGAGGATCAATTATTTACAACAGTGGCGGACTTTCTTAAGAGTCTTGGCAGGGGATCAGCGCCCAGGAAAATATAGTCTATTCCGTCTGGTATTAAGCCATTTATTCCTTGTAGTGGAGCACCAAAAGAATACTTGTCAGAATGGCTTCAAGTAGCACCGAGGGATTACTGTATTTTAGGAATCAGTTTTGTTTTCAGGAAGGGGTGGGAACATTTACTGCTGGCTAAAAGTATTGGCACCCCTGTAATTCTGTCAGATAATGCTCAATTCCTCCCAGAAAATGGTTGCAATTACAAATGCTTTGGTGGTAATATCTTCATTTATTTTGCTTGCAATGAAAAAACACAAAAGAGAATGAAAATTAAATCATTATCATTTTACACAAAACTCCAAAAATGGGCTGGACAAAGTATTGACACCATCAGCCTGATACTGTACTGTACACAACTTTAGACAAAATAACTGCGAACAACCGCTTGCAGTATTTATCAATGAGTTTCTTACAATGCTCTGCTGGAATTTTAGGGGCCGTTTACATGGTGACTCTCCGAGAATACGAAAAATGTCAAATTTGCATTTGCGTCTCCATTTGAACAATGTCGCGATTCCGCATGAAAACAATGTAGTTTTCATGCCAGGCCCTAGGGGGCAGTGCAGATTTACTGGGCGACAGAGAATGATGCACTTTGACCCCACCAAGCTCCCTCAGCCCGGAAAAAAAAGTATGCCTGCCCACTCGATGCAATGTCATTTTTCTTTTGCTCAAAAAGTCACAAAAATTGAAACGTTCAACATATTGAATTTAAAAATATTATTAAAACAGTAAATTAAAGCCGACATTCCGCCATATTTGCTGTTTTTAATGTTTAGTAGCACTGCTGCGCACGCCCAATGTGACGTGTACGAGTGCTGACGTTAACGACGCGGTTTCGCTCTGCAGGAGCCTTTGATATGCATGCCGAGGAAGCCCCCTTCAACCCCCCGCAATCGGATTCTTCCACTTTGAAGGCAGGATTCAGAATTTTTCGTCTTCGCCGACACCATATGCACGCGAGGCGAGTCCGCAACTCAGTCATTGCGTCTTTGTGTTGCAGAGTCGCCATGTAAACTGCCCCTTGGACCATTCTTTGGGCAACTGCTCCAGGTCTCTGAGATTTGAAGGGTGCCTACTCCAAACTGCCATTTTCAGATCTCTCCACAGGTGTTCTATGGGATTATGCTCTCGACTCATTGCTGGCCACTTTAGAAGTCTCCTGTGCTTTCTCTCAAACAGTTTTGTAGTGCTTTTTGAAGTGTGTATTGGGTCATTGTCCTGCTGACCCATGACCTTTCTCACACTGGGCCCTACATTATGCTGCAAAATTTGTTGGTAGTCTTCAAACTTTATAATGCTATGCACACGGTCAAGCAGTCCAGTGCCAGAGGAAGCAAAGCAACCCCAAAACATCAGGGAACATCCGCCATATTTGACTGTGGGGAGCGGGTTTTCTTTGAAGGCCTCGTTTTTTTCCCCTGTAAACTTTATGTTGAGGCCTTTTCCCAAAAAGCTCTACTTTTGTCTCATCTGACCAGAGAACATTCTTCCAAAACGTTTTTGGTTGACACTGTTGTACCCTCGGACTGCAGGACAGCTTGAACTGGTTTGGATGTTAGTCGAGGTTCTTTATTCACCATCCGCACAATCTTTCTTTGAAATCTCTTGTCAATTTTTTCCCCCCGTCCACATCTAGGGAGGTTAGCCACAGTGCCATGGGCTTTACACTTATTGATGACACTGCCCAAATTAGACACAGGAACATTCAGGTCTTTGGAGATGGACTTGTAGCCTTGAGATCTCCCATGCTTCTTCACAATTTTGCTTCTCCAGTCCTCAGACAGTTCTTTGGTCTTCTTTCTTTTCTCCATGCTCAATGTGGTACACACAAGGACACAGGACAGAGGTTGAGTCAACTTTAATCCATTTTAACTGGCTGCAAGTGTGATTTAGTTATTGCCACCACCAGTTAATGTGCTACAGCTAAGTAACAGGTGTCGTTAATTACACAAATTAGAGAAGCATCACATGATTTTTCAAAGGGTGCCAATACTTTTGTCCAGCCCATTTTTGGAGTTTTGGGAATTTGTAATTGCAGTACTTTTCTGGGAGAAATTGAGCATTATCTGACAGACTTGCAGGGGTGCGAATACTTTTGGCCAGCAGTGCACCTCCCAATTTAATTTGTGATACAAGGCTCTCTATAATACGTAATTATCTCACAATACGGTTATACAACAATTATCAATACATTGGTTAGGAAATCAATGTATGATATTCTATGATACAACCGTTAAGGGAAAAACAGACTGTTTATAAATTTAAACTGAAATAAATTTTTGCACCATCATGAACAATCTGTTAAAAACGTGTTTCTTCCTCACAAACTATGAGAATATTTAATTGCAACATTTCCGTAAGTAAATTCTGCGACACTATATGATTGAAACTAGGGCTGCAGCAAACGATTATTTTTTAAAAATCGATTAATTGGACGATTAGTTAAACGATTAATTGGTTCATCGGATAAATGTCTTTTTTCAATAACCTTTACTATTTAACTTGAAGTTCTTTTAGGCTTGTTGTAAATAACAATGAAGACAAAATGGATGACTATTTCCATAAATAATATTTTACTACAGCTTCCTGACTTAACTGTAGTCTACACTGTTTTCATTACGTAAAACTTGTTTTTAATAAAAGTTCTGAGTAGAAAAACATTAAAAAGAATTTCTTAGTACAAAAAATCAGACAAAAGTCCTGTTCGTTCAAATTTTTAAAAAGTGCTGTTGAAGGACATTTTTTTTTCTTGTGGGCAAAGCGCTGATATAAATTGCGTCAATGACTCATTTATTTTCTTTAAACTAAACAACAAAATCGAATAAGGAGGAGGAAGACTGTAATGAATCTGTTTTCTTTATCAAACAGTTGTTCATAAATACAGTGGGGAGAACAAGTATTTGATACACTGCCAACCAAATCCAATTTCAAAGCACACTCTTTTGTATGAATTTACAGTTTGAATGAATGAGTTTCTGTTGAAAGTAGACTGTTTTATGAATGGGTTTATGTGTGTGGTTTCTTTATAAAAAGAAATTACACAACTTTACTATCTTAGTACTACCTGGACTGGCATCCTGGAAGAGTGAATGGTCAGCAGAGGGCGTGACTAGCCTGTCAAACTGACAGGTGAGTCACACCTTCATCCATCAGCTGATAAAGACGCGTCACACTAACACCAGTGACTCTCTGATGAAGGTGGAAGTGTCCGCCGAAACATGTCAGTTAAACCAACTATAAATATTGTCTGGGATAAGAGGAAAATTTGACTAATCTATAAATGTAGACAAAATGAAGTCAATACAACTAACTTTACTATCTAACAATAAGTCAAGTGCTAATATGCTTCTCCAAAACATCATACAAATGGACACTTAAGACACTGATTAGCATAATCGCTAACAAGCTTAGCGCTCCGTGCTAAGTAGTAATGTCTCATCAACAAAGAATACAAACAATGGCATCATTTACTCACGTCTGACGGAGGCATACTAGATCTAACAAAACAAAAGAAAATCTAACTCTCAACACTTTGTAATATTATTGATTCAGCAACCCAACTTGAGCGTAGCAGTGAACTCTCTCTCTCTTTCCCTAATTACTGGTGCACGTGGAGCCTCACATTACACACAAACAAGGACCCAAACGGAACCACTCATAGCTGCCGGCAAAAATCGATTATCAAATTAGTTGGCAACTAATTTATTATTGTTATTAAATTATCAATTCATTGTTGCAACCTTAATTAAAACATTGTTGTTTCTTAACTCAAAAACTAAAAATCTGCAAGAAGTGACGGATATGGATAGATACTATTCTAGTAGTTGATAGCAACGTATTGGTGACTTTATTAAACAGTGAAATTAAACAGTCTTTTTAAATGACTTAAGTAGGGATGCCAGGAATTATTATTTTTGCGATTAGTTGATTTTTTTTTTTTATTTCCTGTTTCATTGTTTTTGTTTCTAATTGTCTTGATGATGTAATATGACATTTATCTATTATTTCATTTGTGATTTTGGGATTTTCATGGGATGTAAGCCACTTTGAATTTTTGTTTCTAATTGTCTTGATGATGTAATATGACATTTATCTATTATTTCATTTGTGATTTTGGGATTTTCATGTGATGTAAATCACTCAGAATTTTCCTTATGTTAAATTGTGCGATACATATCAAATTGCCTTACCTTGTTATTTATTGTTATATTATGCTGGGATTTACATTTTAGCTGGAAAAGTTCATTGGAAGCAAATTGTCCAACTATGAGCACAATGTAACTATCGTATTTTTCAGACTGTAAGTCGCAGTTTTTTTTTCATAGTTTGGCTGGGGGTGCGACATACTCAGGAGCGACTTATAATAATGTGTTAATAATTTCACACATATCATTTCACATGTTATTTTGGGGTTTTTGAGTGGCACTGATGGTTTGGTATACTTGTTAGCATGTGCTCTATGCTATAGTTATCTGAATAACTCTTAATAGTGATGTTACGTTAACATACCGGCCACGTTCGCATTTGGTTGTTCGTGCACCATGCAACATTATCATACTGTCCACTTATTCAACATGTTGTTCTCTATTGTATTTTTATTTTAAATTATTTTAAATTGCCTTTCAAGATGACATATCTGTTCTATGTGTTGGATTTTATCAAGTAAATTTCCCCCCAAAATGCGACTTATACTCCGGTGCGACTTATATGTTTTTTTCCTCTTCGACTTATTGTCCAAAAATACGGTATGTAACTATCATTATTTTCCAAAGTAAAAACATATGTTTGAAAATTCGCTTACAAGTAGCCAATTAGTAACTTGACGAGTTTATTCCCTTGACTTAGCTCATAACTCAAACTCTCACGAGAGAATGAGTGAATAAGTCATAGGAAATCAGGGAAAGTTTCACCCTTTTTTATATTTAAAAAGAAAAATATATTTCAAAAACTAACGAATATTCAAATGTTTCCTTTTTAAATTTGAAATATAAAATAAAACAATACAAAATGTATATACTTTTATTGTATTCTTTTTGTTTTCTTAATTAAAACATTACATTAAATAAGAGAAATAGGAGAATACTCATTATTTAGAGGCTCAGAAAAGAGGATGAGATAAAAAATTTTTTATTATTAAAATAGTCGATTAATTTGATATCCGATTCGTCTTCTCAAGGTTGATTAATTGTGGCAGCCCTCCTTTTACAATTCCAAGTTAACAAGTTTTCTAAACAATTCAACCAACATGAAATTAGTTCTTGATTATTTAGTGCAGCTGGACTTGCTAGTTAAGCTCAACATGCATCTCCACACAATGCCTTCACCAAAAAGTCCTAAGTGAACCAAATGACTCAAAGCAGAGACGCGCAACACTTCATATACACCACAATCAAACACAATTTCAAGCACTTATCTTGACAATGACAGCTTTTTTCCCCTCCAAAGCGCTCAGGTGTAATTTTCTCAGACAAGGTTTTGAGTAAACATTCATTTTCTGTTGTTATGTGCAGTATCTTCTACTACATCAGTAATTGTAAGGAAAAGTGCAAAGCCTTATCTTGTCAAAATCCATTTCCTAACTCTTCTACAAAAAGTGCCTTTCATTTTCTTCAGTCACCGGCTGCCTCATCTACTACAAATAAACTCCTACATAGCGAGCGACAGTTATTATCTCAATTCAAAAACTCTTCCGTTCACATATTAAAATAAAACAATGTTAACAACTTGTATTTTCAACTCAGTCTGCCTCTTGCCATATATCCTTTTCATTTTGTGTCAATATTCAGTTCCACTTGAATTTAATATTAATACCGTAATAGCATTTCAATACTTTTTAAGAAAAAACAATATTCTCGTTTTTGAATTCAAATTGAGAAACAACAGATATTCAATTCAGCTCATGACAATTGATCCATTTCTCAAATTACAAGAGAACCAGGAATTTTCAAAAAGGAGTTTAATAAATGCATTTCAAATAACAACTATAGTGGCGCCTTGATTTGCAGTTTAATTGCTTTAATCATCACGCAAAGCATCGCAAATCATATTTTTCAATTCAAATGATTGCAAATTCCAATAATGTGTTCTATTTTTAAAAATACACCAACAACATAATAATAAAAATGACAAGAATATACTTAAGTATTTTAATATTGAATATTGTCATTTTTTTCATGTGTTGCTGCACCTTTGGTACTTTATTATTAGCAAATTTGAAAAAAAACAAACAAAAGATAGGTTACACTATTTGAATGCTTCCTATGACAGTGACATAAGACTGATATAATCATGGCACTAGACTTTTCATAAATATGAATGAATGCTTATTAAAGACAAGCTCTTATTTATGTTCATGACAGTCTTATGCTACTGCCATAAGAAGCATTCAAATAAAGTGTTACCAAAATACTTTTGCAAAGCCATCTATTTTTGCATTTGAATTCAAATAGTGAAACAAGACATACTACAATCTTGACATGAGAGTTGAATCGTTTCCTCGACATAGATCATAACCAGGGGTGCACATAAGTGGTCCGCATGCGCGCATGCGTACTGGACGTAGACAAACGCGCTGGCCCTCAACGGCTTCCATACGCTTTTGCGTACCGATGGCTGACCACTGTATTTGCGGCGGACACGAGAAAATAACTTCTCAAAATGTCGAAGAGGCAGGCCACACTGAGTAATTACTTCCGTGTTCCCCCAACACCGTCAAAAGACAGACAGACGACAGAGACGTCACCGGAGCTACCGAAAAAAAGGACTTTTGCTGAAAAGTGGCTACAGGAGGTACCATGGCTAGAAGCAAATGATGCTCGCACGGAAATGCGGTACAAAATGTGCCGTGAGAATCCCAATGTCGCCGATAAGAGCAGCGCATTTTATGTAGGGTCAAAGAATTTCAGCCATCCAAACTTTGAAAAGCACGAAAAAAACAGAGCATGTGGCAATTAAGCAAACTATCGATGTCAAACAGGACCCCACTCGCCCTATGGACAAGTGGCGGAATAGGGCGGAATAAAGGTAATGAACAGCGACATGCACTGACAAACGTGTTTTTGCTCGCATTTTACAAAGCTAAACATGCACGTTCAATGACATCCCACTTTTAAAAAGGCTTGGAGTTAATGTGGGAGCTGCATAATGCCCTTTATTTTGAATTGGTGCTTTTTATTTCTTTACGTTTCACTTCAAAGTAATGGCAATTTTGTTGTGCCAGTTGATGTTAATCAAGCATTAATCGTTAATATAATTAATTAAAGTTAATTGGCTCGAAGTAAAGCTTGTCATAAATTTATCGCATCAGGCGGGTCGGCTCTCAAGCTCAATGAGGACCAAGTCAAATCTCCAGGTCCTCCTCTGAGAACCTGGGCAAAAAAATTATGTGCACCCCTGATCATAACGCAAATGACTAGAGGTGTGCAAAATTTCCGATTCTTAGATTATTCGCGATTCGGCCGTGGAAGATTCGAGAACGATTCACAAACATCCAAATTCCGATTATTGAAATATGTCAAGTAAAGCGGAAGTAAAACACACTCAGCGCGCCGCGCAGTCTTCAGGACGCAATGAGGAACGGAGCGAGAGTAGCTAAACATCATGCTTGTCATTACCCGGCCCCTCGGGTAATCAATAATCGATTTATAATCGAATCGTAGCCTCTGAATCGTAATCGCAATCGAATCGTTAGGTGCCCAAAGATTCCCACCTCTACAAATGACCCAAATCTTAAATTCGGAGATACAGTGAAGAAAATAAGTATTTGAACACCCTGCTATTTCCCAAGTTCTCCCACTTAGAAATCATGGACGGGTCTGAAATTTTCCTCGTAGGTGCATGTTCACTGTGAGAGATCATAATCTAAAAAGAAAAATCCAGGGATCACAATGTATGATTTTTTTTTAACGATTTATTGGTGTGATACAGCTGCAAATAAGTATTTGAGCACCTGAGGAAACGAATGTCAATATTTGGTACAGTAGCCTTTGTTTGCAATTACATAGGTCAAACAATTCTTGTAGTTTTTCACCAGGTTTTCCCACACTGCAGGATGGATCTTGGCCCACCAATCAGTCAGGTTTCTGGGCTGTCACTAAGAAACATGGAGTTTGAGATCCCTCCAAAGGTTTTCTATTGGGTCTAAGTCTGGAGACCGACTAGGCCATGCTAGAACCTTGTTATGCTTCTTACGGACCCACTCCTTGGTTTTCCTGGGTATGTGCTTCGGGTCATTGTCATGTTGGAAGACCAAGGCATGACCCATCTTCAATACTCTGACTGAAGGAAGGAGGTTGTTCCGCAAAATCTCACAATACAGGGCCCCAGTCGTCCTCTCTTTAATACAGTGCACTCGTCCTGTCTGCTACCACCCCCATGCTTCACAGTAGGGATGCTTTTCTTGAGATAGTACTCATTATTATTCTTCCTCCAAACACGGTTAGTGGAAATATGACCAAAAAGTTGTATTTTACTCTCATCTGATCACAAAGCTTGCTCCCATGACTCCTCTGCATCATCCAAATGCTCTCGGCAAACCAAATACGGGCCTTGACAATTGCTGGTTTAAGCAGGGGAACTTTCCGTGCCATGCATGATTTCAAACCATGACATTGTAGTGTATTACGAACACTAACTCCTGTTGTGTAGTTCTGGGCTGATTCCTCACCTTTCTTAGAATCATTGAGACCCCACGAGGTGACATCGTACATGGGGCTCCACTACGATTGAGATTGACCGTCATGTTTAGCTTCCATTTTCAAATGATTGCTCCAACAGTGGATTTTTTTTCACCAAGCTGCTTGGCAATTGCTCTGTAGCCCTTCCCAGCCTTGTGGAGGTGAACAATTTTGTCCCTGGTGTCTTTGGACAGCTCTTTGGTCTTGACCAGGTTACAAGTTTGAGTCTTACTGATTGTATGGGGTGGACAGGTGTCTTTATGCTGCCAACGACCTCAAACAAGTGCATCTGATTCAGAATAATACATGGAGTGGAAGCAGACTTTTAATAGACAGACTAAAAGGTCTTTCAGGGTCAGAATTCTAGCTGATAGACAGGTGTTCAAATATCTATTTACAGCTTTGTCGCACAAAGAAATTGTTGAAAAAAAATCATGGATTGTGATTTCTGGATTTTTCTTTTTAGATCATCTCTCTAACAGTAGACATGCACCTACAATGAAAATTCCAGACTCCTCCATGATTTCTAAGCGGGATAACTTGCAAAACAGCAGGGTGTTAAAATACTTATTTTCTTCACTGTATATAATTAGACAATACACATAAGAATGAATGATCAAGTTTATTGAATCTATATAACACAACTACAGTGGTGCTTTGACTTGTAAGCTCAGTTTGTTTCGTCAACACACTTGTAACTCAAGACATGTCTCAAATTATCTTTCTCCATTCAAATGAATGCAAATTCTAATAACGTGCTCTATTTTCTCATAAATACAAATACAGCAGTAACCTAGAAAAAGAACAATCCAAATCCTGTAAGTCTTTTAATAGTGTCAGTTACCATGTATTGCTGCACCTGTTGTAACTTACAGTATATCATTATCTTACATCATAGAATAATAACTAAAATATACATCTGTCAGTCTTAATATAGTCAGTGTCTCTGTACTGCAGCACCTGCTGTAAATTTATATATTAACTTATGTAATACAATAAAAATAATAATATACCGTATTTTTCGGACTAACCATTTTTTCATTGTTTGGCTGGACTTATACTCAGGAGCGACTTATATGTGAAATTATTAACACATTATGATATAATTTCACATGTTATTTTGGTGTTTTGGAGTGACACTGATGGTTTGGTAAACTTGTTAGCATGTTCTTTATGCTATAGTTATCTGAATAACTTAATAGCTATGGCCACATTCGCGTTCTGCCTTTGGCAATGTGTGTTCAATTGTATTATTGACTTTTTTTTGTATTGAAATGCATGCTTTTAGTTTGTTTCGCTTTCACGCCCACGTGGGGGCGCACTCGCACTTGTTTACGTGAAGAAGAGCGCTCACACGCCAGAAGAAGACTGACAGCTACGCAGCTCTGAGTGAGTAGGTGACTTAGTGAGAGAGAAACATGGCTGCGAACCTACGTTCATTGTTTATGCTTGTAAAATATCTCTAAAGAGGCAACGTGTGTATCTTTTCTGTTGTTGTTGTGTGTTTTCCACCAGCGATCGGACACTAGGAGCCAGTTGTGTGGTTGTTTGAACGATGTGCTAATGCTAGCGAACGCATGCTAACTGTTTGTGTCATTGCTGTAATAATCATTTATGTTGATGCGAACCTTTGGTATTGAGGACGAAATTGATTAAGCAAATTATACTGACGTCTAGCATCGTCACTAGGGAGTTTAGCTCGCTGTATAGACCCTACCCACGTGACGTCACAACTCCGCCCTCCTGACTGGTGCCGCCCAATTGTCCGTCAACACATCGTGTTTACCTGTTACGGCTACGTACATTCCTCCTATTTACGGCGTGTTTCTCTGCTCGTTAACATTAATAATCAAAATGGTGAAGGCGTGTGTGGCGGTCGGTTGCAATAACAGAGAAGATAGACGGAGAGACTTGAAGGTCTACCGGAATCCGAGAGACCCGAAGAGGAGAGAGCGAGATGGGCTGCTGCAATTCGACGAGAAAACTGGGCTCCAAACGATTACCACAGATTATGTAGTAGTCATTTTATATCTGGTAAGATGCATTGAATATATATTTAGAGGGTTTTGGGCTGACAACCACAATTAAGATCATTGCTAGGCTAATCGCCGACAACATACATGTATGTATGTAGTAAGAGTGCTATCGCTAAACCATATAAACATTAAAAGCCCTAGCTCCATTGACAAATGACATGAAATACATTAGACTTGACAGTGGATGTTAGCAAGAACAAAAGATTTTGAATTGAAAATTTCGTAACTCACCTTTCCAAGCACAAGATAGATTCCTGCCGAATTTTCGTGGACGAGGACCTGTTTCACCCAACCAGCAACGAAGTATTTATAAGCCTCCAAGCTCTTAAAGTTTTTCAAACTTTCGTGAGAATAGGCTGATTTTGTGTGGACAAGATAGTTGTAAATATCAGGGTAGCTAGCAGATGTCAGGCAAATACGGCGAAGACAGCGGGTCGAAAAACATCGATTTAGGCATCAAATATGGATCTGGCGAATGGATAAACTGAAGCTTTTCCACATAACGCCTTTTATGCAACGCATCCAGTGAGTTTACGGCATCCGAAAGCACCGGGTCTTCCATGAAATGCATTATAAATTGCTCGATCAATTGAGACCATTGATAAAACGGACACAAAATGACGGACAAGGGGGCGGAACAATACAGCAATCACGTGATTTTGTGACGTCGGTGGGTAGGGTCTATAGGCAGGACCGAGCCGTAGCGTCCTGGTGAGGACAGTATATTTGCATTTCATTGTTCATGCACTGTGCGCTTATTCAGTATGTTGTTCACTATTGTATTTTTATATAAAATTGCCTTTCAAGATGACATATCTGTTCTATGTGTTGGATTTTATCAAGTAAATTTCCCCCAAAAATGCGACTTATACGCCAGTGCGACTTATGTTTTTTTCCTCTTCGTTGAGCATTTTATGGCTGGTGCGACTTATACTCAGGCGCGACTTGTAGTCCGAAAAATACGGTAAGCATGTAAATCGGTGGTGCCCAAACTATTGCACGTTGGGCCGCAGTGGGTGCTGGGTTTCTTTCCAACAAGACAAGATGACACCTTTTCACCAATCTGGTGTCTTACAAGTGTAATCAGTTGATTGCAGTCAGGTGCTGCCTGCTTTAGCAGAAACTTTATCGGTTAAACCAGTGCTTCTCAATTATTTTCTGTTACGCACCCCCCAAGGAAGACGTAAATGTTTCGTGCCCCCCCAAACTCTGCTATCATTTGTCTATAATATTACTATTATAAGTAGGCTTCTGCCTCACATTGTGTCCTTTATTTCTATTAGAGAAAATAACAGAGATCAACTTATAGAGTATAACTTTATTAACATTGTTTTGTTTGTAACAGAAAACACTTAACGCGCATCAATTTGCCTGAATTAAAAAAAAAAAAAAAAAAAAAAAAAAAAAAGACATCCAAACTGTAAAAATACACTCAAGGTACATTTTTGACCATTTGATACTGAAAAATAAAATCAGTAAATAATAAATTCCAATTGATTGGAAACATTAACTCATGAGGACAGTATGCCAAAAAATTTGAATGAAAAAACAAAACTGAATGGAAGAAAAAAAAAAAAAATAAATAAAAAAGTGTCTTTGGACAATAGGACGGTTTTTATTTTCGCTGCTCTCTGCTCACAGTATCACCTCCAGTTTGCAATGGTGTGGGGTTATTTTGCACTGAGCATGCTAACGGTGCTCACTGGTTTACTTATATAACACTGACGAAGCAGGACGATTGTTGGCAATATTCGGCACGTTTTCGCAGAAAAACAACCAAGCGGCTTATCAATGAGATTGGGGCCTAATGTCTTTAAGGGGCGTCTTAATTGATTTGGCTTCCGGCTGTCTGCTATAATCATTTTTAGACATAGTAAACAGTGGTCTTTCCTCATCTACCACTGTATTAAATGTCAATGCCAAAAGGCAAACGGCCCGAAAAAAGCGCATTCTTGGCGGCCGAGGGAGAACCGTAGGTGAGGGCGGTCGTCTTAACGATCCCATGCCGAAAATGGCCCTTCTCGGGCGGACACGTGAGAACCGGAGAAAACGGTGGGTCGCTGCGTGAGTCCGGCCGGAAAACGGTTTTCAAAAACGGCGCACAGCTCTTCATATCCCTCTTCTGTGTGCTCTTGCTTACTTCAAAAATAATGCGTGCACTTTGAAAATGAGAGTGCCACTGCCACCCACTGAGTGGATGTGTACACTAGAAGTACCCTTAATTCTAGGTCGGCCAAAAAAGCATGTTCCCCGAGGTCACATGCGCCACCCCTGGCACTATTTGAGAAGTACTGGGTTAAACTGTCTGTGCTTAATTGCTAGGAACAAAATCCAGGACCCACAGCGGCCCTTGAGGGCCGGTTTGGACACCCGTGATGTAAATCACTCAGTATTGCTAGTTTCCATGTGTTGCTGCACTGTTTGTATCTTGCTATTATCTTTGGGTTGCCTTAACTCGGCAGCAACGCTGTCCGTTTAAAGTGACTCCTCCGGGCTGCAGCTAAGGTGATAAATGAAAAGCGCATAATAGCTTTGACCTACTACCACATTTATCTCGATTTTCAATTTGTCATTTAGCATCTGGGCTCCTCGACCAATTACAACATGTAGTCCTGCATTCTGGGAAAGCGGTAAAGCTGTCTCTCCACCTCACACGTGCAAATGTCGAGTTGTAGATGAGACAATGAGACAAAACTCAGATGAGTGATGAAAGTCCTCCACACTGTCTCGCCGCTCTGGCTCCCACATATTCCTTTTTTGGGTTTCATCCTCAAAAGCCATCTTTGAATTGAGCATATGGAAGCGAATTTGAATGAAAAGTGGAAGATGAAAATGTCGCCTACCTTGCGTGTCATTGATTTCCTCTGTGCTGCAAAGCCTATGGGGCTGAATTTGAAGTGATGAAAAAAAAGAGATAAAACAAAAACACGAAAAATGACCCCCCAGGCAAAATTGGAAGCTTTTTTGGTGAAGGTAGAGAAAAGAGTTCCTAGGTGTTCAAGCTGTGTCCTTGAGTCTCACGCACTTGCCGCCCGCCGCTAATTACCACATTGAGAACACACAGCTCTTTCTGACACTTCATCCTGGGTTGTTAACACAGTCCCTGGTAAAAATACTTCTATCATCAGTGCACTCTGAAGCGATAACAGTGCGAGAATTGTGTCAGAAATACTCATTAAGTCCACATTCCAGCAGCCAACATAATTATGAAACATCATCCATTAGTACAATTAGGTTACTACCAAACATGCTAGTGGTGTGCCAAGGGAGAAGTTATTAGGGCGGAATGTCTCTTTTATTTGGCACTTTCCTACTGAGATCAATGAGTAAAGATGACAAAGAAGCTTCCAGAGGTAAAAAAGACAATTTTCCAGCATAAAGGAAGAAAAAGACAGCGAATGAGGAAGGAATCCATTTAAACAGACTGGAATAACAAGTCACAACAGCTGCTGCATCACATGAAAACTGACAAAATTAACTTATTAACTGCCATTGACGGTGATAAACGTCCAATCCTTTTTGGACTCGGAGGTCTCTCATCGAACATTCAGCCTTGCATACAAAATAGACACAAGTGGTGAAGGGAATAGTTACCTTTCTCGCACACACCATATAACTGTTTGCATTACTCTAACACACGTAATATAATTAATCAGGGAATAATATCATTTCTCATATTTACTGTAGGACTGTTTGTATTACTCTAACAAACGTAATATAAAATAAATAGCACTTACACTCTTGTTTCATGAAAAGAAGCAGAATAGAGGGCATAAAAGATGCACAACGCCATCTTATCACAGATGCCCAACGCGTCATGAGCAAGATTGTCGCACCAACTCTTGCAATCAGTTCTCCCGGGCACTCCAGAACAAAGAGCAGAGCGCTCTGTCCTAAAACAAGTAGCATCAACCAACCAGGACAACAAGTTGATAGCGCGGGCGCCTTGGACTTCAAGACCTGCATCGGTCACTGTGGCAACTACGTCCCAGCCACAAAGGATGACGCACGAACCTGACCTGCCACACAGGGATGATCCCAAGACAACAACCAGCCACGCATTCGGCCCGGCCCACTCCACCGCAGCTTTCAAAAAGAACTGAACATTTAGATAACACTGTCGCTGCTTGGGAACATTTCTATGCAGCCATGTTTTGCCGACCCTGGATCCTGCAGGGTCTCTCCGTCGTCTGTTTTTGCATTGTTTTTGACCGTTGTCGACAAATAAATTGTCAACCTGTCAACCTGAGCCTTCTTCAAACTTTTAGAACATGGAGTCAGTGCAAAGTGTTAGCGCAGGAGGGGAAGGCGCAGAGTTTTGGCTCCTTCCGGTTGACTTGCAGGAGCAGTGCCAGCAGAACATCTCGTTCGACTGGTGCTGTTTTCCGCGGCTTGGCCGGGGGGGCCAAATTCCTTCAGTGGGTAGAGTAGCCAAAAATTTTACTCAAGTAAGAATAGCATTACTTAAATATTACTCAAGTGAAAGTAGTCGTGCGAAAAATGTACTCAAGTACAAGTAAACAATTATTTGGTGAAAAGAATACTCATACAATGAGAATCACTGTGAGTAACTGCTTATATTTTTGTTGGATTTTTTTTTTTTTTTTTTTTTAAAACATTAGTATTTTTTTCGGAGCACAGAGTAATCCATATGGACGGCTATTATAAGTGTACGCTACCATAACCTATTACGTAACCATATTAAGCCAAATAAATAAATGAATTAAAAAGAAAAAAAGACGAATTCTGAAAAAATTACAAAAATTAAGCATTATTTGTCCAAAAAGCATGACTGCCCTCTGGTGGAGAAAATAGTTCCCATTTTGAATAGTGAAGAGTTCCTTAATATTTCCTATTTTGAAATTAAAAGGACCTTATCTCCGTTTTCTGTGGTCAATAGGTGCCAAATAAAAACTGGGCGAGAGGTTAAAATCCGTGGTTTCGAGTCATGTTGAGGGCAGCGCTCTGTCTCAAATACTTCATTTTTTTCTCGATTTACAAGTTGATCTATGTTCCTACCCTCACCTTTGGTCATGAGCTGTGGATCGTGACTGAAAGAACAAGATCCTAGTTACAGGCCGCCGAAAAGATTTTCCTCAGCGGGATTCCTCTCCGGGCTCTCCCTGAGAGATAGGATGAGAAGCTCGTATTCCGGGAGGGACTCTGTGTCGAGTCGCTACACCTCCGCGTTGAGAGGACCAGTTGAGGTGGCTCGGGTATCGGGTTCGGATGCCTCCTGGACGCCTCCTGGCAGAGGTGTTCCGGGCATGTCCCACCGGCGGGAGGCTCAGGGGACGACCCAGGACACACTGCAGAGACCATTTCTCTCGACTGGCCTGGGAACGCCTTGGGATCCCGCCGGAGGAGCTGGTTGAAGTGGCTGGGGAGAGGAAAGTCTGGGTTTCCCTGCTAAAGCTGCTGCCCCCGTGACACAACCCTGAATTAAGCAGCAGATGATGGATGGATGGATGGATGGATGGATGGATGGATGGATGGATGGATGGATGGATGGATGGAACTGCCTTAACCTGCCCGATATGTCGATCCAGATTGATTAATTGCTCCACCTTTACTACAGTCTAGTTTTTTAAGTTTTCAGTTTTTTTCAATCTATAAATCACAATAAAAATAGTTACTGAGAGTGGACGATATGAGAAAATAAAGTGAATACGATTTTTGTTTTTTTTTTGTCCAGATTGCCCATGCCCCATTACTGACATACCTTATTGGCCCGAATATAAGATGGTATTGTTTTTGCATTGATATAAGACCGAAATAGTGAGAGTCGTCTTATATTCAGGGTCTATACATTATACCCATTCATGACGCTAGATGGCGCCAGATATCGTTGAAGCGAATGCTGAACTTGAGGAGTAATGTTCTGTCATGACGGATCTCAGCTACTCTCAAGTTTAACCAGTTTGCTTTATTTTATTGCAATGTTTTTCCTTATTCAGATTTGTTTCAAGACTATAGTTACAGTCAGACCTCACTTTGATGGTTAATGTAGTGATGGGAGGAAATATTATGTGATGCCTTAACATTAGCACATTATGCCTTTCTGATGTATGATTGCCCCTGTGACCTAGATTGTAACAACTTCTCCTTGTTTACTCCGCCACTTTGACGCCTGTTCCATAGTTAGGAGGGAATCTCACTAGATAACTTGTTTTGCACCATAGTACGCGCTTGGGTTCCATAGTTAGGAGGGAATCTCACAAGAGACCTTATTTTGCACCATAGTACGTGCTTGAGTTCCATAGTTAGGAGGGAATCTCACGAGATAACTTAAATAAACATTCTACTTTAACCGCTGGGAGCCTCAACTGGGGGGGAATCTCATACCCTTGGGGGGGGTCTCACGAGTTCAGGTGGTGCGTTTTCGTGGGGGCGAGGACTAGCCACCTGCGTCCCCGCGTCAGACTTGCCTATAAGGGTCGGGGGATTCCCCAACCCCCCCCGAAGTCTGCGTGAGGATGACGTACGTGTCGCTTGGCTTTCTTCCTTTGCCGCTTTGCCGGAGCGTTGGCTCCCTGCTCATTTGGCAACGGTAAGCGATTTTCATTGTTAAGGAAGATTTTGTGCTGTAACGGTAACGCGGGGATTCTGGGATTGACAAACTAAATCTAACGTCATCGTTACCACTTGTTATGCTTGTTTTGATACTTGTTGCTTGCTCTTGTGGGATTGTAATCAGTAAATCTAATTTATTCTGCATCTAATCAATCTAATAATCTAATCAATAAACATCATCTATTGAGCAAAAGTGTGCTGGTTGCTGACTCAATGCGAACCCGGAAATTTCGGAAAACATGCAGTTATTGCCATTTTGTTGTTTTATTTCAAAAGATTGGTTTATTTACATTTCAAAAACCTGAAGCCATTGATTTACGAATGTGATTGCACTTAACATATTTAAATGTTCAGATATTAATATTTGAATGAGGCAAAATAACATGTTTTTTCTCTCAAATATATTGTTATAATCATTTGTGTTTCAGATGTACTGTAATTATTTTCTGTATAAAAATTAATTTGGTGTTCAAAAAGTCTTTTTTCAAACTGGAGTCTTGAAAAAGAGGGGGTCGTCTTATAATCAGGGCCGTCTTATATTCGGGCCAATACGGTACTAACTTATTTTCATGTTTTCACTCTTTTTGTTTTTGATTCATGGCCTGGGAATGTTTCTCCTCCAAGTATTGCAATCATGAGTTACCTAAAGTATTAGCATAAGTAAGAGTGAAGTTTGAGGGGCATTAGTCAAGGTATAAAAATTTATGAACAGTTTTTTCTCCCCCAGAAAGTCTTGTTCGACCTTTAAAATTGTGTCACGTTTCATGCCTATCGGAGGTTACACCGTATGTGCATGCTGTTCAAATGAATCATTCAACAAAATCCAACTACATCTTATCCGAACAGGTTCTTTGTAGGTAGAAGAGACTTGTATATCTGACAACTGAAAATCAAGGTGACAAAAAGCAATATGGAGTATATTTTTGATAATTTTTTTTTTTTTTACTTTTGCAAGCTTTCAGATTTGATAAGCCGAAAAGTAACTAGACCTCAAACAAATCACAACAATGGTGTCAAAAAAGTGCTTCATATCCCTTCAAGCTGGCGACCGCGTTGAGTCCCTTGGCGTCGCTAAAGCCAAACCTCCGACGCTTTCCTAAAGCTCAGCTCTGCCACGTATTAAGCCCTAATGCCACTCGGCCGTCTATTCATTTGTTTGCCATGCATTCCCTGTCCTGCTTTGATGTCATTGTGGTGTCAGTGTTTGGAAGATTCCAGATAAAATTAGAGAGGGGTTTTAGCGGTTAAGCCTGTTATTTCAGGGGATTATTGGGCTGTGGTTAAATTCATATTTTTATTCTTTTTTGGGGGGCCGCAAACGGGATTATGTGACTTTGCTCTGCAGGGACGATATCAAACGGCCATCGCTGATACGCTTCTGCCATGAACCCCCTCCGATGTGAATAGGGACTGGCGCAGAAGAGCAAAAAAAGTAGGCCTAAGACTTTGGGACACGAAGTGAAAAGGGAACATTATGTATGATATGATAGGGTAATTCTGCTTTGTTTGTTGTACACTGCCTGACCTGCAAGGTTGTGGTGCAGTTTTGGCATCCCGCTTGTTAAAGTGGTCTCTTATCGCAGCTTGCTATGAGGAAACAGAACCCCCGACAGACTGTGGACAACGGAATGGATGCAGAGTAATTGTGTGAGTGCAGAGTTTAGAGCACACGAATACAATGGAACAAAAGGCAGATTAATGGCTTGGATAGTAGCAAACGCCAGATTGATCCCCCTATTTGAGTTGGAATTTTCAGATGAAACTGTTTGTACCTGCAATGGAACTTTTCCTCGCAATTTGTCATAAAGTACAAGCATTTGTTTTGTTTCTTTGTGTTTCTAGTTCTTGTCTTGTCATCTAATTAGGTTTTCGACTCCACTCCGTCAGCCCTCTGCCCTGTCCAGGTGTCCCTCATTGTCTCGTTAATTTATTTGTCTTTAGTTCCCTGCTTCTTGCTGTCTTTATCGGTTTAGTGCTGTTTTGTTACTTCCTCTGTCATTCCTTGTTTTCTTTGTTGAATTTAAACCTAATTTTCGGAGATTTGTTAGAGTTTTTGTACATAAACATTTTTTAGTCGAACCTTGTTTCAGACAGCAGGTCTTTTTTTCACACACACAACTTTTTTGTCATATGTGATCTCTGTGACAGTTTTACGAATGCGCACTCGCTAGCTGTCCACATGCTGAGCAAACTGACCCGCATGTGCAGAAGCATGACAACAAATGACAACATTTTAGGGTTGCCAACCGTCCCGAATTGGGCGGGACAAATCTCAGGGTGCCCATCATATGAACATACCTCCCATGCTTAGTAGGAAATTGTACATGAACTAGCTTTCCATTCATCGTGGTGGCATACCGGAGACGACGGGGAAGCGGGGAAGCAAAATAAAGATTTTAACGATGGTTTCATGCTACATTTTATTGAATACGTTTTTTGATGTACTGTACTTATAATAATACCCAAAAGGAGCTAAGCGTTATCTTTGTTTTTGAACCGTTTTCGGACCACCTATCACCTTTCGCCGTGGGTGACGTTCTGCGTTCCTACATTGGGTATACACGTTTACAGTATTATTCACTGCATTGCGTTAAATTTAAACTATTTGATTATCATCATTGAAGCAGGTACACTTCTGGCCAAAAGTATTGGCACCCGTTTAATTCTGTCAGATAATGCTCAGTTTCTCCCAGAAAAATGATTGCAATGATTTACAAAGAATTTAGAGGGAAAAAAACGAGGCCTTCAAAGAAGAGAACACGGTCCCCACAGTCAAACATGGCGGAGGTCCCCTGATGTTTTGTGGTTGCTTTGCTACCTCTGGCACTGGACTGCTTGACCGTGTGGATGGCACTATGAAGGCACCCTTGAAATCTCAGACCTGGAGCAGTTGGCCAAAGAAGAATGGTCTAAAATTCCAGCAGAGCGATGGAAGAAATTAATTGATGAATACCGGAAGCGTTTGTTCGCAGTTATTTTGTCTAAAGGTTGTGCTACTAAGTATTAGGCAGATGGTGTCAATACTTTTTTCCGGCCCATTTTTCGAGTTTTGTGTAAAATGATAATGATTACATTTTTTTTTTTTTTTCATTCTCTTTTGTGTTTTTTCATTGCAAGCGAAATGAATGAAGATATTACTACCAAAGCATTTGTAATTGCAATCATTTTAGGGGAGAAATTGAGCATTATCTGGCAGAATTGCTGTTACACCCCAGTCTAGAGGAATCAAGACGTCATAACAATTGCAGGGCTGCCAATAATTTTGGCCAGCACTGTATACGTCATCTGTAACATGATGTAGAAATGTTCCATATATTAGAACATCGTCATAGCATACAGAGGAATGCTACTCTGGTAATCACTGGGACATTGTCGTAGTATACGTAGGAATGCTTCTCTGATCAATTGTACCAGCCTGAAATAAATAGCCTAGGCTTGGAAAAAAAAAGCTTGGTTGTTTTGTGTGAGTAATTTAAAATGTGAAGGAAAAGACGCAAACTGTTTTCAAATTCTGAAATGACACACCCAATAGAACATTATTGGAGCATAGGCTTGCCACCCGTCCCTTGAAATACGGAATCGTTCCGTAATTAGGAATTAAAAGTTGCGTTCTGTATTGAACCAATACGGAACGCAGTTTATTCCGTATTTCACAATTGTCCGTGGATCGACCCCGCGCGACCCGCGGCTCCTGCGTGGCGGGCGGCGGTGCGCCCAGCCCATGCACATCTGTCACACACAAACACGCACTTGCGCTCATGAATGACCAATGGGCCAACAATAATGAACAAAAAGGGCAGGAGATATTAAAGACAGCAAGATAGTTATCTGCCTCCCGCTGCTGTCTGCCCTGCACTGCGCTCCACTTCTGGGTTCGTTACCTAGTTACCTCTCTCTGCTCAGTGCACCGCCCCGCGCATTTTCAAACTAACATGTCTCTTCAACATTAGAAGTTCAGGACACCCCACGTCATATTCAAAAGGGGAAACGTCTCCAAAAAATAGACTGGAGTGGCTCGATAGAGTCACTGATGATGATTATAACGCGACCTGCAAGGCAGGCAGGAAATTTTTTGCAGTGTCTCACGGAAGTGTAAAACAGCATGCTGCAGGGGACCTCCTCAAACGGAATATAGGATCCCAGAAGAGCCTTCGTCACAATTCTTTGTACCTGAAATATCCCCTGAGCTTGATTTGGTATGTTATTATGCTCTTGCATGTGTATAACATATAGGCTACATTTATATTTACCTTCATACATCTTGCATTGATAGGAGCATAGCTAGGCTATTTCAGTTGCTACTATGTTTGATTATTTTTAGGAATGTTTATTTTTTATTTTTTTATTTATTTTTTTGAAACATGCATTTATTATCAATCAATATGGAATGAATTTATGTACCCATAAAGAACATGTTATTTTGTTACGCTAACTAATGCTACTCATTTGGAATTATTCCTAATAGATTAACAGCAAATAAACACTGAATAAATAGTCCTAGTGCAAATATATGCTATCGATTGATTGATTAATAGTGAATTTGACATCATCCCACTCATACCCTCTAAATTACTGCAGCTGAGGTGACACAGGTATACCAAACAGTAAAACATAGCCAGCCAGAGCTACAATAGTGCTGACTGTGGACACAGGCTCAATCAGAAGATTTTTATGTGATTCCAAAATGGTGAAGAAAATGACTTTGGGGAGAACAAGCAAGAGGCACTGTTGAAACAAGTCCTGGGTCCAAAGGCAGTGGGTGATGTGGTTAAGATCTTAACGTCACCCATCCCATTCTCCAGACCAATGCCTCGAATAAATTGAGCAGGAAGATGTATCCCTTGCTGTCCAGTACTTCAGTCCAGAGTCTGGGCTCACCAACAAAATGCTGGACTTCATAGAGAATGCAGACAAGTCAGCTGCTGGAATTGTAGCTATCCTGGAACATTCCCTTAAGAAATTTGGCTTGTCAATGCATCACGTGACCGGATTCAGTGCCGACAACACAAATGTTAATTACGATATTCACAACTTCGTTTTCACTAACCTGCAGAAAAAAGAAAAAAAAAACAATCTGCTGCAAGGAAACTGCCATGCCCACAAAGTGCACAACACAGTTTTCTCATCTAAAAATACATACATTTCTATGCATTTTAGGAGTTTTGGGGATGCCCCTGTTTTTCGCCTGTTAGGCTTTGGGCGCGGGGTGGGGGGGGGTGGGGTGGGGGTTCCCTTATTTCTATTTCTGAAAGGTGGCAACCCTATTGGAGCATACTTAGAATGCTACTGTGATTACGTAAACTCGCATGATAGACATAGTTGTCAGACTGTCATACGGGTATGCTATTCTGATAAAGTACGCTGGTCTGGCAGAACACCGGAGTTTAGGAAGTTCTGACTTGTACCGCTGCCGTCAGTACCATTCAAAACTTCCTAAATTTCAGGATGTCCCCCGCAATCTGGGACTGTTGGCAACCCTATTATATCTGATGGCTGATTTCATTTTTTATGAAGTTTACCTTTTGGATGGAACATGCAGGCATGCATTTGGCAACCCTATTACATATGATGGCTGATTTCATTTTTTATGAAGTTTACCTTTTGGATGGAACATGCAGGCATGCAAGCCCAAACAAATATATTGTCAGTTTGCCCTGACTCTCGGCCACATAAGCAATAGATACTGTACATACGTTATTACGCTACGCATATTTTGTTTCTCCAAGAGGTAGAACAGGGGATGTACAAATTGGAGCTAGCGGGTTAGCCAAGCTACCTTCCCTTCACCACGAGCACACAAGCAGAGATATTGCCACATAAAGACATTGCTCTCTTTGGGAAAGATAGGATATACTGTATACACGCACCGATAGAAAATACGGCATTCTGTGGCTTTTTATGAAAAATTATGATCACCGTAGTCAAGGCAGCCTTCAGCACACGTCCGTCTCTGTCGTCCTCGCGTTTTGTACTCTCTCACTCTGTTGCTGACGTAATTGCTACATGAATTCTGATTTGGAAGAGTTCGGACTGAAGCCACATTCTGAAAAATATGGCCCAGATCTGAGTCAAATCGATGCACGAAACTGGCCTAGATCAGATTTGAAATTTTCCGCTTCTTTGTGACTCGTCCTGTTCAGACAAGAAAGTGGTTCACCCAAGTTGGATAAAGGCGAAAAAAATCAGAATTTGGTCACTTCAGCCTTTGATGTAACGATGTAGACTATGTTAAATGGACTTAAACTTGTATAGCACCTTTCCACCTACAAGGCACTCAATGCGCTTTGGCACTACAGGTAGTCCCCGGGTTACGACGTACCCGACCTATGTGATTTCAACTTTACGACGTGTGTCACGTCCGCTGTTTTTTCCCCCGGGTCATTTTTTTAAAGTTGCGTATCAATGTCTCGTCCGCCACCTCTCAGCATTGATGTTATTTGTCATTTAATTTAGCTATTCATTAGGTCTAATCAAAATGGTTGATCTCTACAGTAATTGCTATGGATATAAGGTATTTCATTATACAGCAGTATACAGTGCCTTGCAAAAGTATTCGGCCCCCTTGAACCTTGCAACCTTTCGCCACATTTCAGGCTTCAAACATAAAGATATAAAATTTAATTTTTTTTGTCAAGAATCAACAACAAGTGGGACACAATCGTGAAGTGGAACAAAATTTATTGGATAATTTCAACTTTTTTAACAAATAAAAAACTGAAAAGTGGGGCGTGCAATATTATTCGGCCCCCTTGCGTTAATACTTTGTAGCGCCACCTTTTGCTCCAATTACAGCTGCAAGTCGCTTGGGGTATGTTTCTATCAGTTTTGCACATCGAGAGACTGACATTCTTGCCCATTCTTCCTTGCAAAACAGCTCGAGCTCAGTGAGGTTGGATGGAGAGTGTTTGTGAACAGCAGTCTTCAGCTCTTTCCACAGATTCTCGATCGGATTCAGGTCTGGACTTTGACTTGGCCATTCTAACACCTGGATACGTTTATTTTTGAACCATTCCATTGTAGATGTGGCTTTATGTTTTGGATCATTGTCCTGTTGGAAGATAAATCTCCGTCCCAGTCTCAGGTCTTGTGCAGATACCAACAGGTTTTCTTCCAGAATGTTCCTGTATTTGGCTGCATCCATCTTCCCGTCAATTTTAACCATCTTCCCTGTCCCTGCTGAAGAAAAGCAGGCCCAAACCATGATGCTGCCACCACCATGTTTGACAGTGGGGATGGTGTGTTCAGGGTGATGAGCTGTGTTGCTTTTACGCCAAACATATCGTTTTGCATTGTGGCCAAAAAGTTCAATTTTTGTTTCATCTGACCAGAGCACCTTCTTCCACATGTTTGGTGTGTCTCCCAGGTGGCTTGTGGCAAACTTTAAACGAGAGTTTTTATGGATATCTTTGAGAAATGGCTTTCTTCTTGCCACTCTTCAATAAAGGCCAGATTTGTGCAGTGTACGACTGATTGCTGTCCTATGGACAGACTCTCCCCACCTCAGCTGTAGATCTCTGCAGTTCATCCAGAGTGATCATGGGCCTCTTGGCTGCATCTCTGATCAGTTTTCTCCTTGTTTGAGAAGAAAGTTTGGAAGGACGGCCGGGTCTTGGTAGATTTGCAGTGGTCTGATGCTCCTTCCATTTCAATATGATGGCTTGCACAGTGCTCCTTGAGATGTTTAAAGCTTGGGAAATCTTTTTGTATCCAAATCCGGCTTAAAACTTCTCCACAACAGTATCTCGGACCTGCCTGGTGTGTTCCTTGGTTTTCATAATGCTCTCTGCACTTTAAACAGAACCCTGAGACTATCACAGAGTAGGTGCATTTATACGGAGACTTTATTACACACAGGTGGATTCTATTTATCATCATCGGTCATTTAGGACAACATTGGATCATTCAGAGATCCTCACTGAACTTCTGGAGTGAGTTTGCTGCACTGAAAGTAAAGGGGCCGAATAATATTGCACGCCCCACTTTTCAGTTTTTTATTTGTTAAAAAAGTTTAAATTATCCAATAAATGTTGTTCCACTTCACGATTGTGTCCCACTTGTTATTGATTCTTGACAAAAAAAATTAAATTTCATATCTTTATATTTGAAGCCTGAAATGTGGCGAAAGGTTGCAAGATTCAAGGGGGCCGAATACTTTTGCAAGGCACTGTATGTGCGTTCCGCTTTCCTTTGTTGCACTCGGACTTGTTTGACATCATGCCAGCACTATTTTCTGTTAGTTTCTAGCGTTGCTTTCACGTTAAAAAAAGGGGGCTTGATTGCCAGTTTACATTTCAAGAAGACAGAGAAATGGTAAATGGCGCAGGCTCGGCGATGCCCCCCATGTTAGCTTGCTATTAGCCTGCTAGCTTTTTGAGCGGCGTTTGTTTTCACCGCTGGACCGGTGCCACTAATAGCTTTCCTTGTTGAATTGCCCAAGATATGGACCTAATTTCCCTCGATATTATTGTGCAGTGTGATGGAAATTTGAGTCGAGACTTGTTAACCTCATCTGCTAATGTTACCATGACAACTTGTGCACTTCTTGCCCTTTAGATTAACTAACGAAAGTTGACACAGGATGAGACTGACAGGTGTGAATGATGCACGTTAAGGATGTCATTTGACACATTTGACTTTAGCAATACCATATTTGTTTAACAAATAGCAAAAAACACATTATGATAATAGGTCATGTCTTAGTGTTAGACTCCTGTCAGTAACTAGAAGGCTTTAAAAGGGATACTTAAAGGGTTAATTCCGATTTACGTGAAAATGCAGATTACGTCGCCAGCGTAGGAACGGAACTCGTTCATAACCTGGGGAGTACCTGTATAAGGGGTGTGACAAAATATCGAAATGGTGATACAGTGGGGCAAATAAGCATTTAGTCAACCACCTATTGTGCAAGTTCTCCTACTTGAAAAGATTACAGAGGCCTGTATTTGTCAACATGGGTAAACGTCAACCATGAGAGACAGAATGTGGAAAAAAAAAACAGAAAATCACATTGTTTGATTTTTAAAGAATTTATTTCCAAATTAGAGTGGAAAATAAGTATTTGGTCACCTACAAACAAGCATGATTTCTGGCTGTCAAAGTGGTTTAACTTCTTCTAACAAGGTCTAACGAGGCTCCACTCGTTACCTGCATTAATGGCACCTGTTTTAACTTATTATTGGTATAAAAGACACCTGTCCACAACCTCAGTCAGTCACACTCCAAACTCCACTATGGCCAACATAAAAGAGCTGTCGAAGGACACCAGAGACAAAATTGTAGACCTGCACCAGGCTGAGAAAAATGAATGTGCAAAACGCTTGGAATCAACTGTGGGAGAAATTATTAGAAAATGGAAGACATACAAGACCACTGATAATCTCCCTCCATCTGGGGCTCCATGCAAGATCTCACCCTGTGGCGTCAAAATAATATCAATAACTGTGAGCAAAAATCCCAGAACCACACGGGGGGACCTAGTGAATGACCTACAGAGAGCTGGGACCACAGTAACAAAGGCTACTATCAGTAACAATGCGCCGCCAGGGACTCAAATCCTGCACAGCTAGACGTGTCCCCCTGCTGAAGAAAGTACACGTCCAGGCCCATCTGCGGTTCACTAGTGAGCATTTGGATGATCCAGAAGAGGACTGGGAGAATGTGTTATGGTCAGATGAAACCAAAATAGAACTTTTTGGCAGAAACACAGGTTCTCGTGTTTGGAGGAGAAAAAATATTGAATTGCATCCGAAGAACACCATACCCACTGTGAAACATGTGGGTAGAAACATCATGCTTTGGGGCTGTTTTTCTGCAAAGGGACCAGGACGACTGATCTGTGTAAAGGAAAGAATGAATGGCGCCATGTATCGAGAGATTTTGAGTGAAAATCTCCTTCCATTAGCAAAGGCATTGAAGATGAGACGTGACTGGGTCTTTCAGCGTGACAATGATCCCAAACACACAGCCAGGGCAACAAAGGAGTGGCTTTGTAAGAAGCATTTCAAGGTCCTGGAGTGGCCTAGCCAGTCTCCAGATCTCAACCCCATAGAAAATCTGTGGAGGGAGTTGAAAGTCTGTGTTGCCCAACGACAGCCCCAAAACATCATTGCTCTACAGGAGATCTGCATGGAGGAATGGGCCAAAATGCCAGCAACAGTGTGTGAAAAGCTTGTGAAGAGTTACAGAAAACGTTTGGGTTGTTGATTATTGAGCAGTCAATTTGCATTTTTTTATATTGGCACTGATATGCTGTTAACCCTAACCCCTTAACCCGAAATTCAGAATTTTTGACATGAGGCATAATCTTCGAGTTTGCAGATTAGACTGTGGAGTTGATTCAACAAATTCCATGCAGTTTGTCAGTTATGTGTTAGTTTCAGGGCTCCCGAGTGGCTAAGCTAGCGCGAGTCAATGGTGGTTGAAATCAACTCCATCGACTAAATAAATTAACTCAAAGATCAGGCCTTATGTGAAAAGTAGGATGGGGCCCAGTCTTTGAGCTCCCCGGCATACACCAGAGCGGCAGAAAAACTAACTAATAAATTACTTTTAAAGTAACATAGTTACTTTGATATAAAGTAAAGAGTAACTTAACTAGATTACTTTTTTAGGCGTACTCAGTAATTACATTACTAATTCAAGTTATCTGTGACAACACTGCTTGTCTAAGTCGTTTTAAAGCAATAAAATTGTTGGGGCAAAAAAATGCTACTTTCACTTTGTTACATTGGCCGGCAAACCACTTTTAGTGTTGTTATCAAAAGGAATTTTGCAGAAATGTATATTTCGGCCTACAATTTGAACTAAAGAAACATACTTTCTCGTCTCTATTCACAAAATATAATGGTCTGCAGGTCAACCACGGCGTATGAATACCAAACTGCATTTTGTCCAACCCACTCAAACACATAGCTGCTCTCTGTTCTGTTCGTCTGTCCTTTTAAAAGGTGCACAGAGAAAAAGCAGTCGTTAATGCCATATGCACGGATGAAGACGAAGATATTTGTTGGCAGAAGCCCCGTTGTTTTTGAGTAATGACACACATTAGCAATGCTGATAAATCCGAGAGAATACACCTGTTCATGTTACTCAATAATGTCTAGCTGGTGAAACTTGAGTGGAAAGTTGTTTCTAAAGTTTTTCTTATGGCTTATTTTGCCTTAGTTATTTCATATAAAGGTGGTTTTAAAGTATTTTTTAACAGTTTGATATGCATGCACTGTTGCGAAAGTCAACAAGATGCTACTTGTCAATTTTGAATGGAGTACATTTTTTTTTCATGTCGAGTTATGACTTGGGTGACTACTTTGGACTTTAAGTCAGATTGTTGTTAAATTACAATGTTATTACTTGTACTTTCTGTCAGCAGCAGTCTTTTGAATTATTGTGTGCTTTTTTATGTCATTGCTGATGTGCTTATGTGTTTTACCTAAATAAACACCAAGTTTGTTTTAATTTTTTTTATTTCCCTTATCCACCTTCTTATTTTCCCTTTTCCACCATTACAGAAAAATATATATTTTGGTATTGTTGGATCAATAATTTATGAATATTAAACACATCTTTTGTCTCTTCTACATACCTCTATCAAAGTAAATCTAACTGTTTATATTTCTATGTCCCTCAACACATTTACTTAACAGCACTTGAGATGAATACTGACAACTCTTCAGTGCGAACACTGAAAAGTTAAGCGGAAACATATATATTATTTATTTATTATTAGAATATGTGCTATTTGCCAAGCAGTCTTAACAAACAAAGTGTTAAAATAACAGCAAGTCTGCGATGATGAGCACGTAATATGAAAACAAATTAAGTATCCAGTGAAGCCATTATTGGCACTCAATTATCTGAAGATTTTCTATCAACAAGGCTGTGAGGTAACGTCCTTGCTGTATGTTGCCAAGCGACTAACAGGTTCCAACTGCACCAGGAAAGGTGTCGTCTAGACACAGCATAAAAAAAGACTGCGCTAATAGTTTAACTGGAAGATGCTGTAAAGAAAAAACATTTTGTTAAGGCAGCTAGTAAAGGTTTTGTGAAGCAATAGCTTCTTTATTTAGCTGTGTATTGATTTATGGACAGAGGTGGGCAGTAACGCGTTACATTTACTCTGAAAGCACAGATTTAAACCTCTCTCCCACTGACTGACCACGGAAAACCGGAGATATGATTTTTTAAAATTTCATAATAGGAACTGTGATGGAACTATTCACTATTCAAACTAGCAAGTATTTTCTCCACTAGAGGGCACTCATGCTTTCTGGATGAATTATGCCTTTTTTTCCTGTAGATTGTGTTTCTCTAGCCGGAATTCAATGATTTCAAATTCTGTGCAGTTTGTCAGTTATTTGTTAGTTTCAGGGCTTCGGAGTGGCTACGCTAGCGCGAGTCAGTGGTCCCATCTTAGCCTGTCAATAAAAAAATGCTATTAACAGATCTAACATAGTCAAATAAATTAAAAATGCAGATCATTGTGCCACATATCCATGTGGCCAAGACAATGTCACACCAAACTGCCTTAATCAATTTTTTTTCTGCAGGATTTTTTTTTTTTTTTGGATGCGTAATGCAACCAGAATAGAGAGGAGTGCTTGAACCACTCGTTCTCATGCTGCATTTGACGAAGGTGGGAAGTAATCAAACCTCCGCTAACTTGAAGATTAATGTTTAGATTAATACATACTTCCCAAATAGTGGAGTGCACCCCCCCAGGGGGCACAGAGCCATGCCGGGGGTGGCGCATGTGACCTCGGGGAAACATACTTTTTTGCCAAACGAGAATAAAGTGTACTTCCACATCTACTCAGTAGTTGGTAGTGGTGCCCTCATTTTCAGAGTGTGCGCAGTATTTTTGAACAGAATAAGAGCACACAGAAAAGAATTCAGTAGGAGACGAATAAAGACTAATCTGTTTATCGTGTGTAAAAATGTTTGCAGCGGACAGCGGGAAGTCAAATCAGTTAAGACTTCACTTAAAGACATTACAACCCGATCACATTGATAAGCCGCTTGATTGTTTTTCAGCGAAAACGTGCCGAACATTGCTAGCAATCGTCCGTCTTTGTCAATGTATGCAATGCAGTAAACCAGCATGCACTGTTAGCATGCTCAGTGCAAAATAACCCAACACCATAGCAAAGGAGCTAATACTGCCTGCAGCAAAAATTAAAACGGTCCCTCTGTCCAATGACACTGTCGTTTAATTTGAATGTATTATTATTGATTTTTTAAAGTTTTATTTGTCAGTATCAAATGGTCAAAAAATGTATCTTGAGTGTATTTTTTGCAGTTTGGATGTGACTTTTTTATTTAGGCAAATTGCGCCTTAATTCTTTTCTGTTACAGACAAAACAATGTTAATAAAAGTATACTTTATTCTAAGTTGATTGATATTACTTTTTTCCTTTGATATAAAAGGACAATGTTATGAAGAAGTGTACTTATAATAATAATTTTCGAGACAAATGGTATTATTTACAGTGGCGGCAGAGAGTTGGGGGGGCGCGAAATGTTTTCGTCTTCGTGGGGGGGCGTAACAGAAAATAATTGAGAAGCACTGGATTAATTTGATTATGTGTTGAAGATTAATGTAATAGGTTATAGTACAGTATAATAAGAACAGTTCATATACTATAGATGACTGTGCTGAGAAAAAAAACCCACATTGTTGGAAAAAATAAATACGACTTGGACTACGAGTTGGACTTTTGGGGGAAAGGTATCTTCCATAACAAATAACTTCAGTTATAAAAACAACAGGCTGCATATAGTGATGCACCATATATATCATTAAAATGATATAAAATGACATAGCGTCATGAGGTTCTCAAATTGCCGTATCCGTGTGACGCTCCCCCTTCTCCGCACTCTGCAGGGGGATCTCATTTACAGCCGCTACCTGCTCACTTGTCCTGCTTCCTTCAGGGTCATTTCGAAATCGGCCCCGATATGTCAGGAGATTATTTTATTGATTTAATGGCAGTGGATGGATACTTAATCAGGGCAGCCAGTGCCTACACATCAACAAAGTTGAAAGAAATGTGTCCTAATACATGAATATGGGAATTTTGTGTTCACGAAGGCAGATGTGGAAGCAAGACAGTGCCCGAGTTTTGCATTTTAACAAGTTGACACAGTTTAATGCTATGCTAACTCTGATGCAGGTCGGACTGTCAGTAGCAAAATTAGTGGCATGTTCACCACCGTCCACAACACTGATGTGTTTTTACGCTCAGGGACAGGTCCGCGCGTGCGACACATCGCTGCCGTCTGCCGTGCGAGTCATTTAGCTTTTTTCGCCTTTCCAGTACTGTCTCCTAGCTCGAGGTTCTAGACGGATCACGTGTCCATCCAGAGATCTACGAGTGGGCTCGCAAGATTCCCCACTGGAGGTTTTAATAATGATAATGCTCACATAACACATCCTAAGCATCTTAGTTCGGAGATATCTATTTGTCAATAAGCGTAACTGCTGTGCTAAGATGTGACCAGTCTTTGTACAAAGGCAAAAAATTGACTTGTACAGTACAGTAACCAAGTACTTTTACTTCATTACATTCCACCAATGCTACAGGGCCAGGTCCTTAATATACTGACAGCTGTTCAAAAATTTAATCCAATCTTATGTCTGAATTATGTATAAATCTAAATACCGTAATTTTCAAAGTATAAGGCGCACCTGACCATAAGCTACCACCCACCATATTTGACACGAAAACAACATTCTTTCATAGATAAGCAGCACCGGAGTATAAGCCGCAGCGGTCCTCACTGTATTATGGGATATTTACACCAAAAGATATTAACTGGTAACACTTTGACAGCGGCATCATAAGACTGTCATAAGACCAAATGAACCACCATGAAGCTTTGAACCAATTGGCTGCAAAGCTTCAGCCTCATCAAAGTTTATTTGGCCATCACTGCTTCCTTGGGGGAGACAGTCAACCTCTGCTGCCACCTGCTGTCAACACTGTTGTTGTCCAACATGCCTTCTAGCATGCATTGCAGCGTAACAATCAAAAATCAAGTTCTGTGTTAAGTATTGCTTCAGTTACTGTTCCATTTGTTTCATTAATTGCTAGTTATGGTATTTGGGAACACTTTTTTTGACGGTGGCGCCATAAGACTGTCATAAAACCATCATACTTATGAAATGACACTGCAATTAGCATTAATTTTGTGTCATCCGGCAAATTATCTCAATTTTGAATTGATGTAAAACATCCGAGCTGGACATAAATGGAGTTAGTGACGTAATTTACCAGATGACACTGAATGACATCTGTGTTAAGTATTCATTAATGCCCATGTTAGTGTCATGTCATAATTATGGCGGTCTTATGGCAGTCTTATGACGCCGTTGTCAAAGTTTTACCTGTCAACCTAAATAAATCAACAAATAAGCCGCACTGGACCTTTAGACGCACGAAAAAGTAGCGGCTTATAGTCCGAAAATTACAGTAAAACATCGTAAGCAGTTACTCACATTGTTACTCATTACTTGAGTTTTCTTTTCATCGAATACCTTTATACTTGTACTTGAGTATATTTTTTGGAAGACTAATTTTACTTGAGTAATATTTTGAAGAAATGCACTTTCTTGAGTAAAATTTTTGGCTACTCTACAAACCTCTGTTTACGGATTGATGAACAGCCGGTCAAGCCTCATTAAATAATGTCACGTTATTTGCAGAGTACTTTAGGAAGGGTTCCTTAACTGCTGTTTTGTAATAAATAAAAACATTCTATTCTTGTGTACATGACTATAGTGAGAAACCCAGCATACAGAATGAACATAGAGAACGTACAGAACTCTCTTTTTTAATTGAAGTTGACATCCTATTTAAAAGAAGCTTGGGGTCTGTGTCTATCTATCTGTGCTATCTTTGAAAATTAATTACTTTTTTTTTTTTTGTCCATAAGAACCAGAAGTGAAAAAATACATTAGGATAAGTGAAATGAAAAATAATGGCTATATGTAATTATTCTACTACCAAGGGGCTAATAATTTCACAGCTCTGTTTTTTTGTAAAGCTATATCATCCTAATTAGTCGGATAGAATTTTGAATGTACATTCTTGAGTTTGAATAATTAATGTGGCTACACATGTACAAAGTTTTCCTCTTTCTGGCTCACGGCAAATGTTTTATGTTCAAATATGTACACAATTAACTTAAAAATCAAGTAGTAAAAATGTGAATTAAAAACCCAGACTGCAATCCAATAGAGTATAACGTAGGGCTGTCATGATTTATCGACAACTAACCTATTCTCAAATAAATTGATGACTATTTAGGGAGTTGATTTACTGCTTAGAGACATTGTTGACATAAAAATTGTCCAAATTATTTCTAAGAGATTTAAACAAACAAACAAACAAACAAAAAAGATAAATATACTGTACATATTTATTTATTTCGGTTTAAAAAATATATTTAAAAATCAAATTTAAAAAAATGCAGATAAAATTTTTATGATAATTATTATTATTATTTTGACCATTTGTATTTATTTTTTTCTAATGCAAACATGGAAAAACAGTAATATTCTTTGATTTGTGTAGGTTTCCCATATGATAATCTTTGTGATTAATCAAAATGAGATATATGCGAACATCATCTTTTGATTTGGAAAAAAAATGATACTGAAATGGTCCTATAACTATATAATATTTTTCATAGTCCAACTCTTCTCAGCGGATCATTTTTGTCCCACTGCAGATTCACAGCTGAGATGTAGAATAAAAAAAAAATATATATATATAACAGTAGGGTAAATAATGTAATTTATATTTTACCGACTTTGTAAACTAATCTCAATAGTCGGTGACTATTAAAATCATCGTTTGTGATAACCCGAGTTGTACCTATTAATCAAATTAATCAACAACCTAAATCTAAAACCTCTTTTCAGCTAAACAAGTCAAATCACAAGTTAAACTTGTTATCATCACTCACTATCAGCTATTTAACAAACTCTCTCAAACTGCACATGAGAAGTCAAAGCCATATAGCAATGGGCAATTATGCTGATGCCAAACGGCTCAGCAGTATAATCACCTCATTGGGTTTAAATTTGACATTAGAGTAGCCATTTCCCCGAGCAGTGAAAAAGTTCATGGAAGGTTCAAATTAGGCCGCATGTGAACAGAATAGATAATTCTAGAAACTGGACTTGTTTCACTGCCATTGACAGCGAAAAACATCCAATAGCGTACCCCACGAATGCTATTTTTAGACCACAAGGCTGCATGACGTCACCATCGTAAACCGGAAGGGGGTCAACACAGCATGCTCGCATACAACCCACGCTAGTACTGCTTGTTTTCTGCTGGTAATCTTTCAAAAAAGAACATGCCGAGTAAACACTGCTGCTATGGAACTTGTACAAATGACTCTAGACATTATGACATATGAAAGATGTTTTCTTCATACGTTTCCCGAAGCAAAAAAAAAAAAAAAAATGTAAACAATGGAACAACTTGCACGGACGTCCAAAAGACAAGTTTAACGCCAGCAAGGTGAAGCCATTCACTTTCATATGCAGTAAACGTTTTGTTGGGGGCCGTGGTCATGACAATGCTAATCGATTGCCTGCCACAGCCTGCCCCGAAGAGGTAAGCCATTTTGATATTTTTACTTATTTTTTGGCGTGGTGTTTTGCCGTACTGCTTCTGTCTGACAATGAATGACCTGAAAAAAATTAAAATGGTATCTGATTGCCACAGGTGTTCCATTTTCTGTTGTAGAGAAACAACTTTAGTAAGGGGGAAGTGTAAATAAATCAATAGAATTAAGACTGATGAAAAACTTCAAAGTGTTCGTTGGCTGTCACGTAGTAGCATTTGCGATCGCTACACAAAAATAACAATATAAATTACCTCCAAGAACGGTCAGAGTCGCAAGACAACCAGAGGATATAATATATAAGAAAGACAGGGCATAAGGTGGTAAAGGATAACTTGTTGAAACAGGTCATTGTCAGTGGCGTAAGGCGATGCACAGAAGAAAGAGGTGTCAATAAAAAAAGCTATCTCAAGATCAGGTTGGCTCTTTTTCCCCGTCTTTTTCAGCTCTCGACACTCAAGCCATCTCTTTAACTGAACATTTGTATGTTTGTCCACATCTTTACCAGCGAATTTGGCACCAGGGACATCATTTTCGGACAGAATTGGAAGGTTTAGCTCAGTAAACATCTCATTCGTAAACTATTTACATGCATCTAGCATGAGGGACAAATTCAAGTTTGACCCTCCTAGCAACAGTTGCTAACGTCATGAATATTAATGAGCAAAGGTGACGTGTTACGTGCGGTATGCTAGTCATTTGGAATGCTAGCGTGGGTAGCGATCATTCGCTGCCAGCCCCGCCCACTCAGAGAGTAGACTTCAGCAGCCAAATTCCAATTCGGCACAGTGACCTTTGACCTCATTTCAGATCTTGCGTTTCATATTACAAACATATCCTGCAAGTTTGATTGTAATCCCCTGATTCACTCTCGAGTTATCTTTGGATACAAGCACACTGACATACAGAAGTGATTACATATCCTCCACTTCCGAAGGTTACACCAACTTGCGGAGGTACAGAAAAAAGTAGGGCTGTCAAAAGATTAAAATTTTTAATGGAGTTAATCACAGCTTAAAAATTAATTAATGGTAATTAATCGCAATTCAAACCATCTCTAAAATGTGCCATATTTTTCTGTAAATTATTGTTGGAATGGAAAGATAAGACACAAGATCGACATAAACATTCAAGATATTGTACAATAAGTATTGTATTTGTTTATTATAACAATAAATCCACAAGATGGCATTACCACTATGAACATTCTTTCTGTTAAAGGGATCCACGGATAGAAAGACTTGTAGTTCTTAAAAGATAGATTTGAGTACAACTAATAGTAATTTTTAGAGATGTAGATTTTTAGAGAAGTATCAGAATCAGCAAAAAAATATCGGCTATGCCTTTTTTTAATATATATATATTTTTTAATTAAATCATTTTCTAATTGTATTTAACGTTACAAACATAATATGTTACACTCATCCATAGTCTTTAGTTTAGGCTTAATGTAGGGTTCTCAAAAATATCCCGATAACGGCGGCAATTAATTTATTAAAAAATGTGTCACGTTAAAATATTTAACGCAATTAATGCATGCGCTGCACAACCCACTCACGTATTGTTGCGCTTAATCTGTAATGGCGCCGTTTTACCTATATAGAGAGATAAAAGCGTATAATGAGTAGATTGAATTTTGGCAGCCTTTGGAGCCTTTTTTTAATTGGCTAAAGCCTTACAATCCCTCTCCCTATGATTAGAAATATCATGGGAAGCAATGTGGGGAAGCAAGGTAGCAATTGATCTTTTTCTTAACACCTTATGTTATTTCCCAACGCAGGGAAGATATATCAATTGGTAGCACTACGCACAGTCATGGTTCCACTTCCCATCATGCATTTGGCCATGGCTACAGTATAATTTACTGAAAGCTCAACAAATACACTAGATGGCAATATTTAATCACAATATACAAAGTCATAAGTCTTTCTATCCGTGGATCCCTCTATCAGAAAGAATGTTAATAATGTAAATGCCATCTTGAGGATTTATTGTCATAATAAACAAATACAGTACTTATGTACTGTATGTTGAATGTATATATTCATTCGAGTTTTATTCATTTTTTTCTTAATGCATTGCCAAAATCTATATGATCGGGAAAAATTATCGGGAATGATTCGAATTGAATCGGGAGCAAAAAAAAAAGCAATCAGATCGGGAAATATCGGGATCGGCAGATACTCAAACTAAAACGATCGGATCGGGAGCAAAAAACATGATCGGAACAACTCTAATAATTTTATATTAAAACCCCTCTTAATGATTTCATTTTAATAAAATTTGTAAAATTTTCAATCAAAAAATAAACAAATAGCTCGCCATTGTTGACGTCGCCGAGCGGTGACGTCACATTGGGCTCCCTGCTGTTCTTCCACAGTGTCTTTAACTAAGTAAGGTAGTGATTGAAATACACCACAAGGTGTCAATGGCGAGTTTTAAATTAATTACAGATCTAGCCAAGGCAAAGTCTGAGTAAGTTTTATGTGTTTTTTGCATAGCTATTTTGATTGGGAAGGCCAGTTCTTTGCATTGAGCGCTTTTCTTTTTGTGAACATTATTTTTTGAGAGACAGGAATATTATTTTTGTTGTGCTTTCACTAAATGATACTGTAGCGACTTAACTGTTCCGCCCAAATGCATGATGGGACGTTGGGCAACCATGACTGTCAGTGGTGCCTGCAAATGGTATACAGTATGTTCTGCGTTGTGTTCAATTAGGCATGTTAAGAAAAATAACGTCTCCTGCTCCGCCCAAATGCATGATGGGAAGTTGGGCAACCATGACTGTCAGTGGTGGCTGCAAATGGTATACAGTATTTTCTGCGTTGTGTTCAATTAAGCGTGTTAAGAAAAAGATCGTCTCTTGCTCTGCCCAAATGCATGATGGGAAGTTGGGCAACCTTGACTGTTAGTCGTGGCTGCCAAAGCTTAAGCCAATAAAAGCCTGTGTCCACTTGCATTTCTAAACGGCGTCATTGTAAACTGAGGCAACGCATGAACGGGTCATTCCATACATGCGTTAATTGCGTCAAATATTTTAACGTGATTAATTTTAAAAAATAATTACATTAATTAATTAATTAATTAAAATTTGACAGCCCTAGAAAAAAATTAAGCAAACAAACCCCCCCCCATCCAAATTGGACTGTTTATACTGCATGAAATTATCAGATAGATGTTGCATATGGACAAAACCATTGGAATTGTTAATGTAGCATAAATATCGATCCTACAGCCTCTATAGCTATGCGTGTATGCGTGTTGTGCCTTGATTCGCTCTTAAGTTATCTTGAACACACACAGACATACAGAACTGATTAGATATCCTCCAATTTCATAGGTTACGCCTGCTGGTAGAGGTAAAAATAAAACAAAAAAAAACAGGCAAACAAACCCCCACCCCCCTAAAAAATAACAGGAAGATTCAGTGTATATACTTAAATACTGAATCCGCAATGTGTTAATATCAGCTAATGTCACTAGCAAACTTAGGCAATCCATCATCCAGGCTTTACAATTTTCATACATTATTTATAAAGCACACAACAAGCGGTCTTGCTTATACAGTTCTGTGCCTACAACCTGTCACAAAAACAAAAAAAGAAGTCAGTTTTGGTATTACAGATGATGTCATCAGTTCGTGAGCCAAAAAATGTCATTAAGCTTTACCCGGGCCGTGGTCTGCTGGAGACGTTCCGCATTGCAGGAGGTGTACTGGCTGGAAATATGAGCATGTCAAAATGACCTTTTACCAGAACTAGCAGGGACAGCTCTAATTGGCACTTTGATTGTTATCAGGGCAAAAATATTCTCCTGTGCAATGCAGTGTAACACATTTTAATATCCACCCAAAAAAAAAACTAATCTAAAATCAGAACTGTCTGGCTAAGAAAAATACAACATTTCCATGTTGTTTTTCACTAACTGTAGTCTATGATTTTTGTATACAAATCCTGACTGGTAATTTCACTGTTGTGCTGCAAAAACAATCAATACCGCAGGAAAATCAACTTTGCACTTCATGAATAGAACATGCAGTGCTATAATCGATATCATCGTGCAATACTTAAATTACACCAGGTCATACATCGTTTAGAAATGAGCCGTCAACTCCAACGTTCAATCAATACGACACATTATCCACTGAGATACAGTCTGGAGAAGTGCGGGTGACATTGGAGATCCAAAATCGTTTATCTAATACTTTTAACATCCGGCATACATGACAACCAAGGAGACAAAAATCCCATTGAGATCAATTAGATTTGGAATTTTTCTTCCCAAAGTCAAGCTGTCACCATTACTACGGTTAGAAACAATAAAACAGTCTCTCAACACCACCCATATTTTCTGCTTGGAAAAAATACAATGATATAAGCCTCGAGGAAAAAGGAAAACACGCAAAGTTAATCCTATCATGCTGGCTGAATTGTCGTCATCGCGGCTTTATCGCGGGAGTCTCTCGCTCTTGCATTGTGTTGAAAAGCAAATGAGCTGTTTCAGTGCTACCGGCAATGAAAGACGTCCAATGATGTGGTGTTTATAACTAGTAGACGTCCAATCCATTTGAACTGGGAGAGTGGCAGAGGTCTAGGCTGTTACGCTTTGGTGGCAACAATTGAGGATTTTATGCCAGCGGAAACAACATTTCTTTAGCCTGATAACTTCATGTGCGGTATCAAGGAGCAAAATGTATTTTTGGTGCCTTTATCTGCAATTGCTCATTTGTGTTAATTTCTTTATTTCACTTGTTGATGACGTGTAGTTCAGATGTGTACGGTTAGGCGTTCATTGTGCAGTCATTGGATACCAAGGGCATAGGTTTGATCTTGGTAGACACCATATAACAGCATAACTTCTTGCAGGGGATGGGACATTAATAAGAACAAACAGCGGTCAGGGCTACATTTCTCACCAATATGAAGCCAATTAATTGATAGGCTAAATGATTAATGCAAAATAAATCTGTATTGACTTATACTAACTTTCATACTGCAAATTTATTACGTCTTTATCTGATAGTTTTTCTTAAATCTAGTTGAATAATTTTCTCCATCTTGTTTTGAGCGTTAAAGGCTAGTTAACAAATGAATGTGTCAGATTCTTCCACTTATTTTAAGTAAAGATAACGACATTATTTGTTCTTATTTAGGACGCACATCTAAAAGTTGGTCATTTTTCACCTAGATCAAGAAAAAAATGCTTTCAAATAATGTTTTGAACAATATACTGTATATTCTTGAATTAAGAACATTTCTGACAAACTTTTTTATAGTAAATATACATGTACTTTTTGATTAAAATAAGTCTAAGCTTATTTTCAGCTAGGTATTTTTCTTCTTTCAAAAAATTTAAGTGAGTAAAATTTACTTGAAGCACTAGCAGATAATTTCACTTATTCTAGTAGATTTACACTGAAAAGTAGGACATTTAAAGTGGTACACCGTTCGATTCAAACCTTTGTTTTCAAAAACTACAAAAGAAACATTTTGAACAACTTCCAGAATAAGTGTCTGGATTTTATAGGCAAATTTAAATTGCAATATTTGAACACAAAATATATTAACATACACAAGAAATACAAACTTGTCAATCATCTTTTAATGATCCAGGAACGGAAGAAAAAAAAAAAAAAAAAACGGTACTGCGCATGTGCGTAATGTTAAAAATGGCCTTGAGTGCACCTGTTCCATAGTAAACACTGTAAGTTTTTGATAAAGAAAGGACTATTTACTTTTGTTTAATCGTGGACGAACATGTAGAAAAGTTCTCCTCAGACACATCCTGCCATGTGGCTGCACACAACTCAACTGCACGCACTCAAGTCATCAGCCAATCAAACTTTCGTTTGAGGGGAGAAAAATGGACTAGCACATTCAGCAAGTGATAAAGGGGTCAATGTAAGTCTGAAAATATTGAAAGTAATGTAATTCACTTAATAATGGTAGGGTTAATTCTAGGGGTGCAACAGTTCAGTTAGCCCACGGTTCAGCTTGAACCTCGGTTTTGGGATCACGGTTTCGGTTCGGTTTTGGTTTGTGTTTTGCTTTAAAAAAAAAAAAACTGCCTTTATTTTGCTTTTAAAAAAATGAAACAAACACTATTTTAAAATGTAAACATTTTCGACTGTTAAAATGCCTCTTAGCTATTTGGCTAGTGTAGTGACAGACTACTGAAATACACACACAGTAGTAAAAAAGTTACTTGGCAAAGTAACTGGTGATACCTTTCATGTTTTTTTTCATTAAAAAAAACCCCAAACAAACCCAAAAACATAGTAACCTTTGCTATGTTTGGAGGTCATTTAATGTTGTGAATCAACCGTTGATAAAAAGTTGATAAAATTGCCACCGTTTTTGCATTAGTTCCCTTCTGTCTACTTTCGACATGTGAAAATTTTAAAACTGTTTCATCCTTTAAAGATAGACTCAAGTCAAGATTTTGCCGATTTAGGAGTATTTTAGATAAAAAGTTGCTTATGTTCGCTCGGAAGGTTTCCTACAACAGATCCTTTCTGAGAAGTTTACCGCTCTAAAATGGCGGCTGTTTACTAACGCTACCGAGTCTGTCATTTCGCATGTAGTTCTATATGCATGAGATATCTAGGTGTAGATTGTATCCTGTCGGCTACAGTCAGGAAATATTGGAGCCACCTAGCCTAGCTTCGCGTTTGCTACAGCGTCTCAATAAACACTCTTCCCTCTCCATGTCTGACTTTTCTCGCGTCATTCAGCTAACGTATTAACGAACATTGTCTCGTTGCAGAAACGGTGACCAAATCCGAACGGATGAAAAAAAAAAAAAACGTAATGCAAGAAAAACGTGCAGATTTTGAACGTAACGTACGGCGTACATATTTAAAAATCAGTGCTCACTTGTACAAATTACGACGAGACCGTAGTACTTGTTATAGTGGACCGTCACAGTTAGGTAGTAGCACTCTGTAGCACGGGACGGCCAACTATCAGTGGTCAAGGCGAAACTATGTGCTTTAGCGAAATCATCTTCGATGGCTTTGCGTGCCATTTCATAAATGTCAGGGATTACGTTGTTGGAGAAATATGTCCGCGAGGGAACAATGTAACGCGGGTCAAGCGTTGCAAATAAATTAACGAAGCCCGCTGTGTGTTTTAACCGGTGTCATCTTCTGGGTTGTCCTGCCCTGAAAAAGTGATATCTGTGGGTGATGCCGGCTGAAGGGCCGGAGTCATGGTATAAAAGTGTTGCCATTGGCATGGGGAACAAGCGCTGAGCAATGCTTGCAATTTTTTTTTTTTCAATATTTTCTCTCCCTCCGCATTGTAGTCCACGTGGAAACCAAAATGTTGCCACACCGCAGATTTGAAAGAAGCCGGTACTTCCTCAAAATTTGGTCTCTCCACTCCTCCGCTCGCCATAGCTATTTATTATCTTTCTTGTTTCACTTTCACTTCGCTCGTAAGCGAGAGAAGGCGTTACTCGGCTTCTATTTCACAGGTGTTTGACAGCGATCCGACACTAACTTGCGGGGCGGGAATTTCTCCACACCGGTGCTTCACGTCACACACAGGCACACAGAGCTAGATCAATTCATTCCATAAGCGTTCAGAATACATTAATTGCAAAACCGAAAAAGGCGCGGTTCATAAAGGCGTATTGAACAGTACAGGGCGAACCGTACGGTTCGGCTTTGAACCGCAAACCGTTGCACCGCTAGTTAATTCTATTCTTACAACATGGGAAGACAATCTAAATTACCTATATAGTTGAAGTCATTATATAATGCAAATAAGGTTGCGTAAAACTTGGTGGGGACAGTTCGAGCATCGTGAAAAGTTGGTAGTGTTATGTCTCTACTGTCCCTATGCCAACCTACGTCCTCATTGGATACATATGCGAATCGATTCATACCCACGATGTGGGGGACAATGGCTCCTTTGCTGGGCTTCAGGTGGAGGGATGGGCTGCACTGACCATAATCCAAGTTTTTGGATGGTTATTTTGAGATTTAGGGGGTATTTAGGTAGCCTGGTACACCAGACTCATCGCTGTCCCAGCGATTGAGTCTAGCCACCATTCAGCGGATAAAATTTCCAGGACGGAGCAAGCCACAGCAAACAGACAGCGGAGTGGACCAATCATCGACGGGCGGATGTGACGTTAGTAAAGCGACGAGCGACTTGCGCGGAAGTAAACATACGAGGAGAGCGGAATTTATTCAACATGGCTAGCGTGAGACAGACTGTTGTCAATGTTTTTGGTAATTTAAAACTGAACCGCGGATTGGAACATATTCTCGGCTCTCCCGTTCGCCATATGTGTTCTTGTGGAGACGACTTCCGGCGCGCAAGATTGACGTTGCTCGTCAAGAACACGTCACGCAAATAAACGAATCGATTGGACGGATGATTTTGTTCTTGCTCGAGAGGCTGTTAATGGGCTGGGTCCCAGACTATTCTCACAGTGTTTGAAAAATACAGGGAGAACAGTCTGGCTGTGCCAGGCAAGTATTTAGGGGTACTTAAAGGGTTGATTGGATAGTTATTTTGAGATTTAGGGGGTACTTAGGGGTACTTCAAGGGTTAATTCTCAATTTACTCTGAAATCCGGGTTACGTCACCAGCGTAGGAACAAAACTCATTCGTAATACAGGGACTGGAACAAACGTCTTTTGTCCGGACACATCCATTTTATACATCCTGTTCGGGGCGTGCGGCAGGGTTTTATAAATTCATGTAAATGTCCGGTTTTCATTCTTTTTCACAGGAACAATTAGCATGTGTTGAAATTGACAGACTTTTGTTAAAATAGGACTGTTTTGAGGTTAAAGTTTGACTTGCGTTATTTCACTGGAAAGAGAAAAGAGCTTTTTGTTGAAGCTGGATTTTCTACAGAAGAGGTATTATTTAGAACACTATTTATTTGTGCAGTAAGAATTGAAAAGACAGCTATTATTTTGTTTGAGGATGATTCACTAATACAGAAGAGGCACTTTTTAAAAAAAAAATCATTATTTCATTTCCGTTTTTTTACTTAACTATTGCTCTATTATTTTCGGAATAGAATTAGAATTTGTCTTTGGTTATATAACGATTATTTTGTTAAAAAAATGATTCTTCTATCCAAACGCAGGGGGCACATATTAAATATATTAAAGTGATAAGGCATCTTTGAGTGAACTTCAAGTAAAATTTAAGTATCTCGAGGCGGGGCCGAATGTCCTCTTTTTTGGAAATCAAAATGTGGTCACCCTACCTGTAGTGGAACCAAGGGCGTAGAAGTTTGCATATGGACCGTAGGGATATCACACTACCAAATTTTCAGGATGCTCAAATTGTCCCCACCAACTTTTACGCTACCTTATTTGCACCATATAAAGAGTTCAGTTATATAGGTAATTTAGATTGTCTTCCTATGTTTTGTAACGATAGGATAGACAATACCGTTATTAAGTGCATTAATATCATTATAGTCAGACTTACATTTATCCCTTTTCACTTGCTGAATGTGCCGGTCCCCCCCCCCCCCCAAACGAATGTTTGGTTGGCTGAGGAGTTGAAGCCCCCCCGTCCTGCCACAAAGACATACAGACATACTCACACAGCCCCAACAGATTCATTTTGACAACATGCCGCGTCGTCCGACACCTTCAGAGAGGATAGATTTAAAAAAAAAAAATTTGGGGGGGGGGGGGGGGGGGGCGGCAGCAGCCACTATATGTAAAAAGACGTCAATGTTGTCAAAGTGGGAGAAACACCACTCATTTCTCTACTTAAAGTCCTACCTGCATCAGAGTTACCATAACATTAAACTTGCTAACCTGCAAAACTACTGCGGTCAGGCCAGCCCCCTCAAGGAACAACGAAGTCAAGCTAGCCGTCCCTTATTTGGATCATTGTTTGCATTATGTGCATTACGGTAATATCGTCCCAAACCATGTTGAGATCAAACCTACGCCCTAGAGTGCAACAATGCACTCTCAATTGTGAAGCTGCGCGAAATCAATGACCAGCAAGTTGCATCATGAAGAGTGAAAAGAAGCTAATTCTGAACAAAGGTTGAGCGTCTTGTAGTGCACATTTAGTCAATGACATGTATAGACCCCACTCACCAACGTCACAGAATGAGGTGTCGCTGTATCCGGTGTTGTGCCGAAAAATAGCCGCCCCGCGTGAAATGTCCCCCCTGACGGGAAAGCTTATTTATAACCCTTTATTGAATTGAAAACATCAAATGTTTTCATGGACGCATTACAGTAATGGATTCACGACTGTAAAATCAGTTTTAAATAATTAAATTAAACAAAATACTAGTACTGTATTTTAGTAACAAATCGTGGACTGGGCCACATAAACATCTTTGAACAGAAATGGATTAGTCTACAGGTTTTCACGACCATATCCCAATGACAATCACACTGGTATGACATTTATTAGTTCAAGAAGAGTAAAACAATAAATATTCACGGCACAAGAAAATCGTTTCCATGTCCATCGATTGGTAAGAAAAAGCTGTTTGTACAAGTGACGTGTGGGCGCTCAATAATAAAATAAATGAACAAATAAATAAAATAAAATAAATGCTCAAATAATGCGTTATAAACAAGCGTTCCCGTCAGGGGGGACATTTCACGCAGGGTGGCTATTTTTCGGCACAACACCGGCCGCCATATTGTCCGTCATGGTTTATCCGTATTCTCAATGGTTTCAATTGGTCGTGCAATTTATAGAGCAATTCATGGACGCCCCGGTGCTTTCAGACGCTGTAAACTCATTGGATGCGTTGCATAAAAGGCGTTATGTGGAAAAGCTTCAGTCTATCCATTCGCCAGATCCATATTTGATGCCTAAATCGATATTTTTCGACCCGCTGTCTTCGCCCTCTCTGCCTGACATCTGCTACCCTGATATCTACAACTATCTTGTCCACATAAAATCAGCCTATTCTCACGAAAGTTTGAAAAACTTTAAGAGCAGCACTCTAAGCAACATTACCCCGTGTGACCCTTTACTTCCAATTTTCTAAAATGGCGACAATCATAAAAAAAAAGTTGACTGCGATGGCCGACGCTTCAAGGATAGGTGGATATTAGACTATTTGTTCAATAAAACACACAACAGCTGTGTCTGTCTCATTTGCAAAGAGACAGTCGCTGTTTTCAAAGAGTTCGATGTGACGCGATAACGATATTACCGAAAAAGACACGCTGACATGTACGACATTACAGGGAAGATATGCAGCGAGAAATTATAGCAACTTGAAGCTAGTTTAATTTCACAGCAGCAGTATTTCTCAAGAGCCCGAGTGTCGAAAGAGAACGCCAGAAAGACGAGATTGTTGAAATTATGAATTAAAAAAATATAATAAAGCAAATGTGACACATAGAAGGGCTTGCTAAAATTTGTTTAAATATGTTGTTCTATGTAAACCAGCCAAGGTAGCCCCCCGCATTTTTACCACACCAAATCTGCCCCCCTTTGCAAAAGGTTTGGACACACCTGTTTAACTGATGATCCGTAGACGAGGCCAGCTTCTTAAACTTGGTACCAGCTAAATATTATTCAAAATACAATGATGGTGGAAGAAATAAGCATCTTGAATTTGAAACTGTATGTTGTCGGCGATTAGCCTCGCAATGATCTTAATTGTGGTTGTCAGCCCAAAACCCTCTAAATATATATTAAATGCATCTTACCAGATATAAAATGACTACTTCATAATCTGTGGTGATCGTTTGGTGCCCAGTTTTCTCGTCGAATTCCAGCAATCCATCTTGCTCTCATCTCCGGGTCTCTCGGAATACGGTAGAATTTCAAGTCTCTCCGTCTATCTTCTCTGTTGCTGCAACCAACCGCTACACGCGCCTTCACCATTTTGATTATTAATGTTAACGAGCAGAAAAACACGCCATAATAGGAGGAATTTATGTAGCGGCAATGCGTAAACAAGACGAGCTGACGGACAATATGGCGCGGAGGCGTGGTTGTGACGTCATGTGAGTAGGGTCTATACACAACGGTACACATCAGATCACTTATTTTTTGACATTTTGGTGGCCTCTGGTGTATTGTGAACAATATATTCCCGTATGGATTTTTTAGCACAACCCTAAAAAACAGTGCTCAAATTTTGAGGATCTCGTGTACATAATTCTATTTAAATCTAAGAATTGTATGATTTTAATATCCGATTGGATTTGTTCTCCCTCCCTCTCTCTGTTGTGAGCGCAGATGGACACAGGGATGTCCTTACGTCCAGATGGCTTAGTTAGGAGCCAACACACTTCAGTCTACCACATCTCGCTACCAAAAAAAAAAAAAAAAACCCTCAATCTTTTTGTCATGTAAATTTGAGTCACCTACAGTATATGTAGCTCACTTCAACACAAAGTTTGATGTTCACCAGCACATCTCCAAATGGATTTCTATTACGGATAAAGCTTTGGTTGCTTGTTAGAGCAGGGTAGCTGCAGAGATTGTCAGAGGTTAGGGGTTGCCAATCCCTCTCACTGAGCTCTTACAGTCTGGACTGAGGCCAGAGTCACATCCTCGCCTCGTTTCCCTCGTGCTGCTTTGGACGTTTTTGGCAGCGCTTAGAAGGACAGAAGAGACAGAGTAGCGGCCTTTATTAGCAGACGGAAATACCGATTTCAGCTTGGAGCTCTTTAACGTTTATCGGTTGATCTCAGAGAAGCGCTGCTGCTCAGCTTCTTGGTCACCTCGAGAATAGAAGAATTCCGAGTTTAGTTTCGGATTTCAACCTGATAACGTTCATGATTTATCTTCTTCATGTCACGCTGTTTTAATGCGGTCTAACGGGACAGAGGGGAACTGTCATGCTGTTTTAATCCTCAAAGGTTTTGTAATAACCTCAACTCTGCAACTTGAAATTTGGGATGCAAGGAGGTCCTTAGTTTAGGGTTAAGCTCCGATTCTATGGTTATCCGTTGTATGTTTAAACGTGACGAATCTACTGAAAGGTAACCATATTAACTGATATTTCACCAGGACAGAGTCGACATGTTAAACCTGACTAAATCCAGCCTATCATAATATGATCTAAATGATAAAACATGAGTCCATACATTTATTTTGCAAGCATTTAGACTTTATTCAAGACAAAGTGTTGGTGGTAATGTCATGGAAGTTTTTTTTTTTAAAGGAATACGTAGTTACCCCATTATGACAGAGTGTGTTGCAATTATGACCCCCCCAACACATACTTTGTTTTTGAATCGATATCAAACTGACCTGGTACAAATGTTAAATGCATAAAGTAGTGCTTTAACATAAAACTATTAAATCTCAGCTAGTTTTAATTCTGTATCACATGTAGTGCTGTACTGATACTGATTGGTACCCAAATTGCACTAAAATGGTGTAATCGGGGAGTCCAAAGAAATAACGTTCTGATGCTGTACATTATGTTCTTTTTGAGATCTAGTTTCCAATCGCTGGTCACTCTACCAAAGATGGCTGCTAGCTATGCACAGGTCCAGTCCAATCCAGTCTTCCTTCTGTTGTGAATTTCAATGCGTTTATCACTGGAAGACATCCAATCCTTTTGAAGTGGGAGGGTGGCAGCGAATGAACGTTTGTTCATCTTGGCGCCGTTAATAGAAGATCATGACTTAAGCAGTGTTTGACAAAGTCATGATAATAATTACTTTACAGGCAAGTGAGTATGCAGTAATTTGGTCTAAAAAGGAAAAAAAAAAGGATTTTAAAAAAGTGGTATCGGGACAGTTTTTTTATCTGGATTGGTCTTGGGCGCGAGCCCAACAATTGTATGGGTGCAAGACTACCCAAAAGTTAACAATGTATGTGTCAACGTGAAGTTGTATGCTTAGTAAATGACAATAGTGACAATAGATGGGACATATTCAAATAATGAGCATCGTTTTTGTGATATATATTGTCAAATTGCAAGGCATTACACGAAATGTCAGTAAGTAGTCCAACCCTACAAAGTTTCTGTCAATGGTTTATTGCAGGGGTCCCCAAACTTTTTCCTGTGAGGGCCACATAACTTTCCTTTTTCTCCTTCTCTGATGAGGGGCCAGGTCAGTTTGTAACAGAAAAAGTGTGACAATTGCATGAGTGCCTAAATATACAAATTTATTGTTTTTCAGACAGCCACAATCAAATAACCCTTTCTGGATTCGTCACGGAAGTAAAAAAGTAAAAAAAAAAAAAAAAAGCATAAAAATAATAATATAATATAATATAATATAATATAATATAATATAATATAATATAATATAATATAATATAATATAATAATAAATAATAATAACACTATTAATTAAATAGATAATAACCAAATAACTCTCTCTGGGTTCATCACAGAAAAAAGCCAGGAAATAAATAACACTATTGGGGAAAAAAAAAAAAAAAATTGTTCAGGGGGCTGGATCAAATGTGGAGGCGGGCCGGGACCCCTGGTTTATAGACCCTACCCACGTGACGTCACAACTCCGCTCTCCTGAATGGTACCGCCCAATTGTCCGTCAAAACATAGTGTTAACCTGTTACGGCTACGTACATTCCTTTTATTTACGGCGTGTTTTTCTGCTCCTTAACATTAATAATCAAAATGGTGAAGGCGTGTGTGGCTGTTGGTTGCACTAACAGAGAAGATGGAAGGAGAGACTTCAAGTTTTACCGTATTCCGAGGGATCCAAAGAGGAGAGCGAAATGGACGGCTGCAATTCGACGTGAAAACTGGGCACCAAAAAATCACCACAGACTATGTAGTAGTCATTTTATATCCGGTAAGATGCATTTAAGATATACTTAGAGGGTTTTGGGCTGACAAATAACCACAAATAAGATCATTGCTAGGCTAATCGCCGACAACATACACGTATGTATGTAGTGAGAGTGCTATCGCTAAACCATATAAACATTAAAAGCCTTAACTCCATTGACAAACGACATGAAATACATTAGACTTGACACTGGATGTTAGCAATAACAAAAGATTTTGAATTGAAAATTTCGTAACTCACCTTTCCAAGCACAAGATAGATTCCTGCCGAATTTTCGTGGACGAGGACCTGTTTCACCCAACCAGCAACGAAGTATTTATAAGCCTCCAAGCTCTTGAAGTTTTTCAAATTTTCGTGAGAATAGGCTGATTTTGTGTGGACAAGATAATTGTAAATATCAGCGTAGCAGATGTCAGGCAGACAGGGCGAAGACAGTGGGTCGAAAAACATTGATTTGGGCATCAAATATCGATCTGGCGACTGTATAGAACGAAGCTTTTCCTCATAACGCCTTTTATGCAACACATCCAGTGAGTTTACGGCATCAGAAAGCACCGGGTCTTCCATGAAATGCATTTTAAATTCCTCGATCAATTGAAACCAATGCTAATACAGAGACAAAATGACGGACAAGTGGGCGGAACCATACAGCGAGCACGTGGTTTTGTGACGTCGGTGGGTAGGGTCTATTGTAATACTTTATCTGCCATCCATCTGTTTTCTACAACTACAACTAGAGATGCTGATCATGTCATTTTCAAAGTATCGGAATCGGCAAAAAAATATCGGCCATGCCTTTTTTTAATATATATATATATATATTTTTTAATTTAATCGTTTTCTAATTGTATTTAATGTTACAGACATAATATGTTACACACATCCAGAGCCTTTAGTTTAAGCTTAAGGTAGGGTTATCAAAAATATCCCGATTACGGCGGCAATCAATTTATTAAATAATGTGTCAGGTTAAAATAATTAACTCAATTAAAGTATACACTGCAAGATCCTCTCACTCATCGTCGCGCTCAATCTGTAATGGCACCGTTTTACCCACATAGAGAGATAAAAGCCAGCGCTAATTGAGTAGAGTGAATATTGGCAGCCTTTGGAGCCTTTCTTCAATTGGCTAAAGCCTTGCAATCCCTCTCCCTATAATTAGACACGGTTGATCACAACATACTACTCAGCAGATTGGAACAGTGGGTAGGGCTTACTGACACTATTCTTCAGTGGTTCACATCCTATTTACATGATAGGGATTTCTTTGTGTCAATCGGAAAATTATCAGTCAGAACGAACCAAATTCACGTGTGGAGTCCCTCAAGGGTCAATTCTTGGACCACTCTTATTTAACATCTATATGCTTCCGTTAGCTCAGATAATGGAACAGTATGACATCTCCTATCACGCCTATGCAGATGACACACAACTGTACATTTCTGTGTCCCCACATGATTATAGTCCCTTAGTCTCCCTGAGTAAATGCATTCATCAAATCAATGAATGGATGTGCCAGAATTTTCTCCAGTTAAATGTGGGGAAAACAGAGGTGATCATTTTTGGGCCAAAAAAGGAAAGGTCAAAGATAAGCAGCCAACTTAGCACAATGTCACTTACAGCTACAAATCAAGTCAGAAACCTTGGCGTAATTATTGACTCAGACCTAAAATTTGATAGCCATCTAAAGTCCGTCACTAAATCCGCTTATTACCACCTAAAAAATATAACCAGAATTAAGGGGCTTCTGACTCAACAAGACATGGAAAAACTTATGCATGCATTCGTTTTCAGCAGATTGGACTACTGCAACGGTATATTTACAGGTCTTGATAAAAAATCAGTCAGGAAGCTGCAGCTAGTACAGAATGCTGCAGCCAGAGTCCTCACAAATACAAGGAAGCTGGACCACATTACACCGGTTTTGAAATCGCTACACTGGCTTCCAGTGAGTCAAAGGATAGACTATAAAATACTACTGCTCGTCTACAAAACACTTAATGGCCTTGGACCAAAATACATGCTTGACTTGTTAGATTCCTATGAGACATCTAGACCCTTAAGGTCGTCTGGAACGGGTCTTCTGCATGTTCCAAGAACAAGAACCAAGCAGGGTGAGGCAGCATTTAGTTATTATGCTCCTCACCTCTGGAACAAGTTACCCGAAGGTCTGAAGTATGCTCAAACCGTTAGCTCATTTAAATCAGGGCTAAAAACGCTTTTGTTTAGCACTGCATATCCATAACTGTCTATATATTTCAATCTACCTGCCTTCTATTCCTCTTGTGCTTATCTCCATTGGTGATTTCAATGATTATTATTAGTAGTAGTTTTTGCTTTATTTCTATTTTTGTTTTATTTTTATTTATTTATTTTTATTCTGTGATTAAATGCGATCTTTTGTCTTGGTTTTTACGTTGTGTTGATTTAAATGTGATTTTTATGGTTTTCATGTGATGTAAAGCACTTTGAATTGCCTTGTGTTGAATTGTGCTATATAAATAAATTTGCCTTGCCTTGCCTTGCCTAGAAATATCATGGGAAGCAATGTGGGGAAGCAAGGTGGCCATTGATCTTTGTCTTAACACCTTAAGTTATTTCCCAAAGCAGAGAAGATATATCCATTGGTAGCACGACGCACAGTCATGGTTCCACTTCCCATCGTGCATTGGGGCATGGCTGCAGTATAATTTACTGAAAGCTCAGCAAATACACTAGATAGCAATATTTAGACTCAATATACTAAGTCACAAGTCTTTCTATCCATGGATCCCTTTCACAGAAAGAATGTTGATAATGTAAATGCCATCTTGAGGATTTATTGTCATAATAAACAAATACAGTACTTATGTACTGTATGTTGAATGTATATATTCGTCCGAGTTTTATTCATTTTTTTCTTAATGCATTGCCAAAATGTACAGGGTGACCCAAAAAAAAGTTTACACTCAGTTGACTGCTTGTTTAAAAGCCATTGAAACATATCTAAATAGGTTGTCATGCTTAAGTGATACATTAAGGTCACTCAATGCAGCTGGTAATCTCTCGTCTCTACAATTCCTGTGCTTCTGCTGAAAATGAAGAAAACTTTAGCTGTACCTGAATTACTGCGTGCCGGTCTGACACCTACTGAGATTGCAGCAAATATGAGAATATCCAGATGTGCAGTCTACAAAGTTAAAAAAAAGCTGAAAGATACTGGAACAGCTTCACGAAAACCTGGGTCTGGAAGTGAAGATCTGTGCGGACCAAAAAGCTGATTGACAAGGTGATATGTGGCCACCCCAGAGTCCAGATCTCAATCCCCTGGATTATAGCATATGGGCAACTGTGGAGGACAGTGCCTGTAAGAAGCCACAAACTTCTGTGGCAGCCTTGGAGAGGTACATTGTTAGATCTTGGGAAAAGATGACAGCATCCTACATAAAGAAGCGTTCCGCAGGCGCCTGGAGGCTGTTGTGACACTTAAGGGAGGACACATTGAAAAATAGAGTGTACTGTACATGTTCTTTACAATAATGTATAATTTGTGATTCAATTCTAATTCTAAGATGAATAAACATGGCATTTAAGTTGTATTATGGCAGTGTAAACTTTTTTTTGGGTCACCCTGTATATGATCAAGAAAAATTATCGGGAATGATTGGAATTGAATCGGGAGCAAAAAAAAAAAAGCAATCGGATCGGGAAATATCGGGATCGGCAGATACTCAAACTAAAACGATCGGGATCGGATCGGGAGCAAAAAAACATGATCGGAACAACCCTAACTACAACACATTTCTTGATTAAGATTACAAGTCAGCTAAATCTGATCTCAGCTGACATTGGGCAAGAAGTGGGATACACCAGAAACAGCCTACCGCAGGGTATATATAGACAAACAAGCATTTACGCTCACTTTAATGGGAACCTCGGACTAAAAGACTTGTAGGCTCTAATAAGCCACAATTGTTCTCTTTCACAAAAAATTGTTATTAGAAACTTAAAATATTGCCAATGATTAAAAATTTGACCTACAGAGGGCGCCATATTTTTATACCTGAAATGGATGCTTGGGGTGATGATGTAGATTTTCACTGTTACTCCACGAATACCACCGGGTTACTGCAATTCCTTTTACGCGGCGAGAAGTCTAACACATGCGCTCATTGGTTAAAAGCGGCGAGTACTTACCATTTGTGTTTTTATTGTGGCTTTTATTATATTTTCATTGCTTCAAAATACTTTTTGCATGTGTTTCCCTCTCATACTTTTAAGCATTGTGTTTTCTTGTGGTACTTTTAAAGCAGATTGTTGACATGTAGCATACTGAAATCACCCCTATATGATATTACTACGTTTAAGTATTTTCTTAAGGCATCTTTAGTATGTTCTGTCTGTATGAACAAAACAAGCTGACAGCGCACGGTAGTATTTTGGGTGTCGAATTCGCCTCTTGTAGACGTTTCGCCGGTGTAGGACATTTTGGCAGAACGCCGTTTTTTTCCCTACTCTCGTCTCATCCAGTCTTTCCAATTCATTTTGCTTTTGCTGTTCGTTTTGTGAAAAACAACAGTGCTGTCATGCTCATTAATGTCCCTGTAGGGTTCAAATTGATAGGGCTGAACAGATAACATGTTCATGTCGCTAGAGTCATACCCTGGAAGCCCGCCAACGTAACCATGTGACCTCAACGCCCTGCGACGTCAACAACAATGGCGACCTACTAATTAAACAAATTTTACAAATTGTATAAAAACGAAAACATCAAAAGGGGTTTCAATATCAAATTATTTTTAACTCATACATAATAATGTTTATCTTTTCAAGAACAGCAAGTCTTTCTATTCGTGGATCCCTTTAAAATGTAACACAAAGACACAAATCCCAGAGGAAGCTTGAACGAGATTCGATCTAACATTCTCAAAGCTGAGAGAAACTAACTGAACCACTCATCTACTGTGTCTCACTGTGCAATCATATCTACATAAGTTACCTAATGCGCTTCCTTTACCCTGGGGCTAATTACCTTGCCTCAAGCAATACTTTTAATATTATTGCAGTTTTCCGTCATGTAAAACTGCACCAGAGGGCACCACGCTGACATACCGAGATGAGTTCATAATTTTTGTCCTTCCTTCTCTTGCAGCAGCATCAAAGTGCTGTAGTATTATCTTTGAAAAGGTGGACTTTTTTCTTTCCTGCTTATGCTTATGATTGTTTTTTGCAATCGGGGAAAAGCAAATGAAATGTCAGGAAGGTACGATCAACACTGTTGCTTTGATATAAGTTCAACTCGGGTGTGAGCACCCTTCTCTACCTGCACAATGCACAACAAGCAAGCTCAATGGCTCCAAGGCTTCCCCACGAAGAAGCCCCTCATGCCTAATACGCTCGAGCGGGACTCCGACCGCATTAGACACAAAGTTTCATTGACAATCCGAGCAGCGTGACTTCCTCAGAAAGCCGAGGGCCTCTGCGGCACCGACAAACTGATCACGGGGATGTGTTGAGAACGGAGAGGCGGCGCTAAATTTGAAGAGACAATAAGGAAGCGAGCGAGGGAAAGGAAACTGACTTGCCAGGATAATATCTTTGTTGCTCACTCCCTTGTCATGATGAGGTCTCAGCTTCCCCAGCATAATTAATGCAAGAATTGCTGTCATCGCAGGGGAACACTGGCACTCTATATAGCTGAGATGAAAAACCTTGTCGAGCATCATATGACACTTAACGTTATGTAGTTCTTTCATATGGGGCACGGACGTTCCATAGCATTGAGCAAACACTCAGAGTGATAAACAATAGTGATGAATAAAATGGAATTCCTGGTTGTTAATGTACCTAACATGATTGAACATAAAAAGTCTCCACACACCCTTGTTCATTTGAACTAAGGAGAACAAGATAAATATTTTATTAAAAAAACTTTTCCTACCATTGATGTAACCAACCCCTGGGTACCTTCCGACACGATACGATACGATATGCGATACAAGGCTCACGATAACAATTATCTCACAATAAGGCAATACAACAATTACTGATCAGGGGCGGAATTTAGGGGATTTGCAAGCATAAAGTGGGTGTGGTTGGGTGAGGGGAGGGTCAAAGAGAAAGGTAAAATAAATTTCCACTATCACCCCTCACGCCTCCCGGGTCCACTCGAGTTGTCGCGTTTATGATCATCGCGACTGGGCCCTGTTCACATTTGTTCCGCCACGGTTACCAATAGATGGTCAGGAAATCAATCTAAGATAAAACTATTAAAGAGAAAAACAAGCTATTTCCTTACGGAGCCCCCTGGGTGCCAGTAGAGAAAAAAAAAATCAGACCTAAACTGTACCCACAGTTTACTAAACTGTACCCACCGTTTAGCAATCTGTGGGTACATTATAGTAATCTGTACCCACCGTTTACTAATCTGTACCCACAGATTACTAAACTGTACCCACAGTTTAGCAATGACAACATTTAAGGCTTCTTTTATCCGGTCGCTGCTAATGCGGCTACTAAAATAGCTTACTGACAAATGAACACTTGTTGAATAAAGCACACACGGACACGAAAGCAGCACAGAAAATGTGCAAACACAACATGCCAAATAAATTGATGACACCTGAAAGTGAAATTTTAGACCGCTACCAAAGAAAACGTGCTCTAGTTACCTTTTAAAACCCTTTTGTTCGCCGAGGGCAAAACGTGCAGGTGCTTGCTCGGTCGGTCCCTTGGTGTTTGGAGTCCCCGCCAAACATCGGTGACTACTGTTTACGGGTCATTACTAAATTGTGAGTACAGATTAGTAAACTGTGGGTACAGTTTAGTAATCTGTGGGTACAGATTAGTAAACTGTGGGTACAGATTACTAAAATGTACCCACAGATTGCTAAACTGTGGGTACAGTTACTGTGGGTACAGATGACTAAAATGTACCCACAGATTGCTAAACTGTGGGTACAGTTTAGTAATCTATGGGTACAGATTGCTTAACTGTGGGTACAGTTTAGTAATCTGTGGGTAGGTAACCTGTACCCACAGTTTACTAAACTGTACCCACATATTAGTAAACTGTGGGTACAGATTACTAAACTGTGGGCACAGATTAGCTATGATTTTTTTCTTCTACCCTGGCACCCGGGGGGCTCCGTAACTTCTAAAAGTAAAAATGAACAATTTTTATCGTTTGCACTATCACGTACAAGTTGTCAAAAAATTGTCGTCCTCAGAGACAATGAGAATATTTCAGTGTAACATTTCTGTATATAAATACGCAACATTATATCATTTCAACTTTCGTTCTTCTTCTCCCCTGGCATATAAACAAGGGTGTGTGGAGACTTATGTCCGGGTTTAACCCTTTACCACTGGTCGTGTCGGTGGTGACACTTTTACGCATATCATCTTTGAAGCTTCGTCACGCTGTAATTACGTCACCCACATGCCACTGGTTGGTCTCATTTGAAAGTGCGGAAGTTGAGGTCCACGCCCAGTTTTACTTGAAGTCAATCGACCAAGTAAAATGGGAGATAATGTCATTTGAGTTTTATAGCCCACATACGGTGTATCACAAATGTGAGTACACCCCTCGCATTTCTGCAGATATTTAAGTATATCTTTGCATGGGACAACACTGACAAAAAGTAGTCTGTGTGCAGCTTATATAATAGAGTTAATTTATTATTTCCCTCCAAATAACTCAAAATATAGCCATTAATATCCAAACTTCTGGCAACAAAAGGGAGTACACCGCATGGGAACTACGTACATCCCTAAATGTCCAAAATGAGTACTGCTTGTCATTTTCCCTCCAAAATGTCATGTGACTCGTTACAAGAGGGCTGTCAGCATTAATGCAGAGATTGAAGAGGTGGGGGGGGGTCAGCCTCAGTGCTCAGACCATACGCTGTACTCTACATCAAATTGGTGTGCATGGCTGTCACCCCAGGAGGAAGCCTCTTCCTAAGACGGTGCACTAGAAAGCCCACAAACAGTTTGCTGAAGACATTTCAACAAAGCACATGGATTACTGGAACCATGTCCTATGGTCTGATGAGACGAAGATCCATTTGTTTGGTTCCGATGGTCTCAAGCATGTGTAGCGGCGACCAGGTGAGTAGTACAAAGATAAGTGTGTCATGCCTACAGTCAAGCATGTGTTTATGTCCATATTTCCATCATTTCTTGTCATTTTTCAAAACCGACGGCACCATGAAAAACTACATACCCCAGGAGCCATTGTGAGGTCATGAAGGACGGACATAATGTGAATATTTTTAGTAAACTGCAGAGCTAGGCGCCACTTAAAGAGAGGGAGGCGAGGTTGTGTGCAACGGCCGGTTGGATTGAGCGAGCGACTTTGAAACGAGCGCAAACGGCGGAGGAGTGGGCTGTGCTACTTGACCTGTGTCCTGTTCAAGGGGAAACTGAGTGACATGCCTGAAAAAAATTAACTGAACTAGTTTATTGTCAATATTTTTAAAGATTTTTTTTCGATGTTATATTTGATTTTTTTCACTATCAATCCTTTCAATTTGTATATAGATGTGTTTGTTCGAGAAGTTTGATTGTATAAAACGTGGTACCTCGACATATGATTGCTTCGACAAGCGATCATTTCGACATCCAATGTAAAATTTGACTCTGCATTTGTTTCTACAGCCGATCACATGCTCGAAATACGACGATTTATGTCAGCGCCAGATTCTTTGTTTTCCAGCGAGACGGACGTACGGCGGATTTTCTTGTGAGAGAAATCCACATGGGTTCTAAGAATGTTAGTGCAGATGTTGAACAAAGAAAAAGAGTACGACTTCTCATTGAAATAAAGATGGAAAAGATAGAAAAATATGAGCGTGGTGTGTGCGTTCGCGAACTGGCTCGACAATACGGTCGTAGAATGTCTACGATCTCGACGGTCCTCCTCCGACCTCCGCTCGCTGGTCTTTATAAGGTGACAATTATTATTGTGGTAACATGGCCAAAAAATCGCCAGCTTCATCAGGTTTTTTTATCATTTATTTCAGAACTTGTGCCACACAACATGCCTACTGTCCGTTGCAACTTAACAAAGTGAAAGTAAAAAGTCTATCACTCTGTGAAGTCAGCCACGCGGTGCGTTCAGGTACACCACGCAAAAATCCGCTACATTAGAACCTGATTCGTTACATTATTACAGATATTACTATTATTATCATTATTGTATTATTATTATGATTTTTATCAATAATTTGTTTTGCTCTGTGTAATTTCTATTTGTAATAGTACCAGCAGCATTTATTAAAGACTTATTGTAGGGTTTTCAGGCTATGGAACAAATTAATGGAATTATAATTTATTCTTATGGGAAAATCCTGCTCGACATACGACCATTTTGATTTACAAACAAGGTACTGGAACAAATTAACTTCGTATGTAGAGGTATCACTGTATATACTTTTGATAAGGTCATGGGTAAGGATGGGAATCGAAATCCGATTCCAATTCTGAACTGGTTCCTAGTGTTTTGAGGCTTCGACATCACAATGAAAAAGCCTTAACGGTTCCTTTAATGATTCCTAAAGACGCGTATTGCGTCATCACGTGACGTGGCATGTCTTGTTGTCCAGACGCATCGAACTAGCATGGCGCCAAGAATCACTTGCTCCAAAGTTTGGATACACTTTACCAGGGAAGAGGGTGAACATGAAAGGCTACGATGGATTAGAACGAGCATTGAAACCGTAAACATAACAATGACAGCACGTAGGTTCAAACGCTCAAAAGTGTGTCTTCACTTCACGAGGAAAAATTACAACAAAGCAACTTGCAGTCATTGCAATGTGGAGATAACTGCGTCGGGAGGGAATACGACTGTACTGTCCTAACCGAGACGCTAAGACTCAGTCCTGGCTATATAGCGACCCAAACCCAAATGATGATGAGACGTTTGTATAATATGCTGACTTTATTCAGTCGTCGTTATGACACCATCACTTGAAGAGTGAAACTAAAAATAGAAATGAAACAAATCAATGTCGTCCCCAGTAACAAACAGGTTCGCATCAACGTAAATCAGCAATGATTAGCTGCTAATACAGTAACAACACAAACGGTTAGCATGCGTTCGCTAGCATTAGCACATCGTTCAAACACCTACACAACTGGATTTCCCAGGGTGTCCGATCGCGAGTGGAAACACACAACAACAACACAAAAGATGATACATACAGGCGTTGCCTATGTAGATATTTTACATACATTAACAAAAAACTTAGGCTCGTAGCAGTGTTTCCCTCTCTCACTAACTCGCTCATTCGCTTGGATGCTTTGTAGCTGCACTTCTTCGAGTTAAAGCGCGCTCTTCTTCACGTGAGCGCATTCTTCTTTGCGTGAGGAAGCGCAAGGGCGCCCCCACTTGAGCGTGAAAGCACACTAAAAACTAAAAGGCATGATTTCAATATAATGGTAAATAATACACTTTAACACATATTGCCAAAGGCAGAAGAACAACCTATATGCCAATATATACCAACATTTTTTATTACTATTAGAAAAATGTTTCAGTAACAGTTCCTCGTTGTGAGTTTGTAAGGTTGTGACTTCTGAGTAAACAAACTCGATGCCAATCAAAACGTTTGTTCTTCTTTTTCCCCAAATTAGAATCGATAAGAGAATCGATAAAGAATCAAATCGTTAAGCAATATCGATAAGGGAATCGGAATCGTAAAAATCGTATCAATTCCCATCCCTAGTCATGGATGCCTTTTTGTGTTAGATGATAAATATGTATGTGTTCACTATTTTACACCGTTGCTCTACTGTATATTACCCATTTTGACCATAGTATGTAGAAAGAACAAAAACGCAGATGACCATACCAGCTGTTTCTGTTGAATTATCAAATATAAAACTATTAAGTCTCATTTTTTTCTGTTGAATGTTTATCCTAACAAGTTGGATCAATATTATCAAGCTTCAAAATGTTTCGTTGCGCGTGTTTGGTTGTCAACAGGACATCAATATTACAGATTTTGACCCAAAATTTTGGGATTTTTTTTTTGTCTTATTTGGGTCCAAATTTTGATTATAATTGGTCAGTGAAGAAAACCACAGTTTGGACACGAAGGTTATGGTGTCCTGAAAAAAAGGGACCCAACCAGGCTATTGTGAACAATTTTTTTTTTTCTGAAATAAGTATAAAGGCATGCAAATTCATACAATATAAGCCCAGGTGTTAATTCATTGCATGCCATTGACAGCGAAATATGTCCAATTCATTTAAACGGGTAAGACTGGCTTTGAATGCTAATGTTTGACTGCCAATGACGGACGTGTAGCGTGTAGCCAGTGAGTTCTAACATAGACACAATACTAGTGAAAAAAATTGGTCAAATGAAAATTCCGGTAGCAGCCGGTTGGTTCCTTTATGAAACATTGACACCTTTTTAAAACGATTTATCAGTTTTTGGTTAAACATTAATTACTGTGTTAAATGGTGACTATTAATTAAAAAAATAACAAACGGTGGGTTTTTCACATCTCTGTGGAAATATTTTGGCACAGTCTGGTTTGTTTTTTCGTTCATCAACAACTTTTCCAGGTCATGCAACAGAATTTAAATAGGAATTAAGTCTGGAATTTTTCCAGGCCACCCTGAAAACTCCATTTTGTGGGAAAACTCATTCAGGTGATCGTGTACACAGCACCTCAAGTCTTTCCTCAATTTCTCCGGTTCTCACCAATCAAAACTCCAACTTAGATTCTCAACTTGAGTTCCCTCGTGTTTACTGCGGTTATAAAGAAAATATTGGCTCAGCAGCATCCATGCAGTCATTATTGTGACTCCACACACAGTCCAAGGACTGACTGAAAATTCCGTGGAGACGAGCATCCGCCTTCTTCTCCCTTGTTTACTTTTCCTCCTGTCGAAGCTTGATTTACTCACCTTCCAGCCCAAGTAAAGCTATGCACTTGCCGTACATGACTGTGCACCTTTACTGCCCCCAAAGGGGTTGAGCAAGGTTATTTTGCAGCCCTGCAGAATCTTTCCTACGTTTTACTACTATATAGATTTTTTTTAATGCTACCATCGCTTGTTTATACTGTACAAAAGAATCAATACTATGCAGCACGCGATTTTGGAGGGATCCCTGTTATTTCCTTTACCCCAAAATTCATGAGGTACTAATATTCCCATTATTATAGGAACGACAGTGATTATAACCATGAAAAGAACTATAACATATTCACTTTTCAAAAATGGCTGTTTGGTCATTGACCCTAATATGCTCCAAACAATCTGCACTGAGCAGATGGAGCGGGGCATAAAGCCAGACACACAAATGGCATATCGTATAATCGCCATTCACAATAAAGCAGCCAAGCAGATCATTTTCAGTGTGGCCAGTGTTTGATTTTCTGATTCATCTTCCCTACAACGCATATATTCCCAAATACATCTCTAAGAAATCCAGTAAAATCTAAGCAGTTTATGATCTAAGCCTCACCCATTACAAGATAACAGAAAGATAATGATTGTGGCAGTAAAAAAACTTCACAACAAGCTATTGAGTACTAAAGTTTCACCTAAAACAGGAGTGTCCAAACTGTGCCTGCGGGCTAACTGCGACTAGCTGCGCAGTTTTCATTGGCCCACAGCAAATTCTGAAGATATCATTATAAATGGCCCTCACAAGAAACTTGAGTTCAGGCTACATTCTGCTGCACTTCTCAGCTTCACGACAACATGTTGAAATCCATGTAGGAAACTGAAATTTCAGTCGTTTCCATCCATCAGTCATCATCTACCGTTTAATCTGGTGTTGTGTCGCGGGGGCAGCAGTTTTAGCTGGAAGGTCGAGACTTCCCTCTCCCCAGCTACTTCAAGCAACTCCTCCGGCGGGATTCTAAGGCGTTCCCAGGCCAGCCGAGAGACAGCCTCTCCAGCGTGTCCTGGGTTGTCCCGGGGGCCTTCCGCTGGTGGGACATGCCTGGAAAACCTGTCCAGGGAGGCGTCCAGGAGGCATCCAAACCAGATGACGAGACGAGCCATCTCAGCTTAATTTCAGTAGTTTTACATAAATAAAAATGGATTGGATATATATTGCTGTCAAAGGTAACTTAAGAGGTAAGCTATGTGAGGTCAAGAAATTTATGAAACAAAACAAAACAAAAAAATCAAATTCTGGGAGCAAAATACGCACAGGCCACACTTACAATGATTTGAACACCCCACGATTTTGCAAGATTTGCAAGTAGTGATGGAAGGGTTTGAAATTTTCATGGTAGGTTGCTTGTCCGCTGTGAGAGGCAATATAAAGAAAAAAATCCGGAAATCACAGTGTATGATTTTTTAAACAATTTATTTGTATTATACTGTTTCAAAAGGGGGACTTTTTGAGTCAGACTTTTTTACCTGTTTGAGACGGTTAGCTGCATATACACACCTGTCCACCCCATACAATTAGGAAGAATCCAAATCCTAACATGGTCAAGACCAAAGAGCTGTTCAAAGACACCAGAGAGAATTGTACACCTCTACAAGGCTGGAAAGGATTACAGGGTAATTGCCAAGCAACACTGTAGGAGCAATTATTAGTAGGGCTGTCAAACGATTAAAATTTTTAAATGAGTTAATTACAGCTTAAAAATTAATTAATGATAATTAATCGCAATTCAAACCATCTATAAAATATGCCATATTTTTCTGTAAATTATTGTTGGAATGGAAAGATACGACACAAGACGGATATATACATTCAACATACGGTACATAAGTCCTGTATTTGTTTATTATAACAATAAATCAACAAGATGGCATCAACATTAACATTCTCTTAAAGCGAAATTACAAAAACAATCAATCAATCAACAAATAAACTAATAGCTCACCATGGTTGATGTCAATAATTACACCATGCTCACTCATGGTGCTGAAAGCCATAAAATCAGTTGGACCCAAGCACCAGTAGAGGGCGCCAAACACCAAAAAACAAGTAACAAGCGGACATTACACTCTGCTGTCATTTTAATCTGTTTGAGCGGGGCATGTGCGTTAATTGCATCAAATATTTTAGCGTGATTAATTAAAAAAAAGTAATTACCGCCTGTTAACGCGTTAGTTTTGACAGCCCTAATTATTAGAAAATGGAAGATACCAACACGACTGTCAATCTTCCTCAAACCGGGGCTCCATGCAAGATGTACCTCGTAGGGTGTCAGTAATTCTAAGAATGGTGATGAATCAGAACTACACAGGAGGAGCTGGTCAATGACCTGGAAGAAGCTGGGACCACCCTCTCACAGGTTACTGTTGGTAATACAATAAGATGTCATTGTTTAAAATCATGCATGGAACAGAAGGTTCCCCTGCTTAAACCAGCACCCACCCTGTCCCGTTTTAAATTTGCCAGCGATCATTTGGATGATCCAGAGGAGTCATTGGAGAGAGTCATGTGGTCATATGAGATTAAAATTTAACTTTTTAGTCTTAATTCCACTCATAGTGTTTAGAGGAAGAAGAATGATGTGGCATCTCAAGAACACCATCCCTACTGTGAAGCATGAGGGTGGTAGCATCATGCTTTGGAGGGTTTTCTGCACATTGGGCTGGACTGCACTGTATTTAGGAGAGAATGACCAGGGCCATGTATTGTGAGATTTTGGGGAATAATCTGCTTCCCTCAGTTAGAGCATTAAAAATAGGTCGTGACTGGGTCTTCCAACATGACAATGGGTGGGCGAAAGCAGACAACCAGAATTACCAAGGAGTGGCTTTGTAAATAGCATATCAAATTTCTGGAGGGGCTTAGCCAGTCTCCAGACCCAAACCCAATAGAAAATCTTTGGAGGAAGCTCAAACCTCGTGTTTCTCAGTGACAGCCCAGAAACCTGATTGATCTAGGGAAGATTTGTGTGGAGCAGTGGTGCAAAATCCCTGCTGCAGTTTGTGCAAACCTGATGAAAAGTTACAGGAAACGTTTGACCTCTGTTATTGTGATCAGAGGCTACTGTACCAAATATTAACATTGATTTCTCAGGTGTTTATATACTTATTTGCAGGAGGCAATTTCCAACCAGCCCATCATTTCTAAATGGGAGAACTAGCAAAATCAAAGGGTGTTCAATACTTATTTTACCGAGTGTACTGCATTTGAATGTATATCTTTCTTCTTCTTTTACAATTAATTTTGTTTTTTTGTTTTAATCATTTATATAGATTTTTATTGCCCATTGCAAAATTCATGTGGACAACATTGATACTTGAATTGGATGTCAAATGGGGGCCACAAAATGTTGTCCGTGGGCCGCAATTGGCCCCTAGGCCGCAAGTTTGCGACCACTGTCCTATATGAATGAAATGTAAAAAAAAAAATTTTTTTTTAATCACGGCTCAAAGGGATAAGGTCTAATTGGCATAATGGGGGCGTGACAAAAACCATGCTATAATTCTTGGGTTACTTTGACCTAAGAGTGCCACAGCAATTTTATCAAAACACCTGGGAAATATTTGTGGAAGAATTATTGAATATCTCATCTTTAACGAGAAATTCATGCGTATGACCTTTCCCCCTCTACGTAAATAATGCAAAAAAAAAACTATTGTTGTGGTTATTGCTTGTCCCTTTACGGTCTTGTGTGACCCAACTGGAGGGCTTCTTAGAACATCATAAAGTCGTTGCAATGAAAGAAACACTGATCACTTTTTATTGCTGTGGGAGTAAGAATCTGTTTGAAAAAATGAGTGCAATGTAACACTTGAAGAAAAAGATGAAGTAACATTCTTAAAAAAGGAGTATTTATCTGTGAAGCCAGCCTGGGGCAAAGGGAGAAATGAAAACAGAAGAGTGCAATATTTCAACTGTGTTTCTTCAATGACTGCCAGAACACTGGCACCAACCTGCAGGCGCAATATGTTACAAAACAAAAACTCAATTGAAAGTGTTTTCCATGAAATGGAAGTTTAACAAAAATGGCTAGTTTCAGATTTACTCCCCGAAAAATAATCACTGTGGATTTCCCCGATTTTTGAAATGCTCCTATGAGATTTCATATAAACCACATTTCCAAACAGACTGACCTTACCCCAATTCCAATTACTCACATAAGCTTGTTCCTCTAAACACATGGGACCGTCTGCTCCGTCATGACAGATTAGCTTCGTAGCGGTGCGGTACTCTAGTGGGCGCAGGGAGGAAGTCCCCCGCCAATCTGAACGTCAGATTTAACACTCATAGCCTCTCTGCATTCATCCTGACCTGGCTCGCTTCACCAAAACACACTGTCAGAGATAGCGCGGCCATGCGTGAAATTGATTTTGTACTAACAAACAAGGGGATCTGTTTCTCCCCAACGGTTAATCAAATCATCTCAGGATGAGAGTAAAATCATTAACTTGCAACTGTAAATCAAGTTGAGTGCCAACCTGCTGTCCCATTAACCCTGAAACCTGTTCAATAGCTAATTAAGGCAATTACTTCAAGCATGGCACGCCATTTAATCATGAATGACTAGCCCATTTATAGTTGTGGCTTCATTACCACTGCTGGTGCGCAGCGATGACCCTTCCATTCTGTGTGTACAAATGGTTAAATGCGACCGTTGACGTGTTCCCGCTAAGCCACCCGCCGACTGCATCATTATTACAGCGAACGAACATGTATACAGCAGGTGGTCTGTTCGATTCCGTGGTGTTCTCTCTACTGCAACCGCAGGTCTAAAGGAACCCTCCAGACAAAATGTGATATTTTTCACTGACAAACTCATATTGTGTATGGTAGAGCTGGGCGGTAAACCGAAAATTTACCGTCACCGAAATTCTTCACGATGACCGACGTAATTTTGACCATGTCGGTAAATTCGGTAAATTAATAAAACAAGAAAATAGTCTTTTCATCCCGTTTTGACTCTGTGTTGTTCGTCTATGCTCATTCCCCTTTAAGAAAGCAGTGAATGTACTTACGTAGGGAGTCACGTGATCATCAGGAAGCCAATCAAACAGAAGCCTGGTAAGCTAACGCTAGCAGCTAATGCTACAAGCAAAACGTGATGGAGTGTGGCTTAAGGGAGGTTCGCCAAACTTTCACCCGACATTTAATAGACTCTTGGTGGCATCCAGACGGGCTTTCACCAGCTGTCCTCCCTTGTTCTCACAATTTCCGGAGATGGTGCTTTCAGTGCTTTCTACCGGTAGCCAGGCCACAGGCTAACGCTAGCCGCTAACGCTACAAATGAACGTGATGGAGTCAGATAGCGGCTCTAACCTTGTCGAAACGGCTGAATTTAATGAGTGGATTGGGCATGGACTGCATCTAGCAATTACTATGTCGCGTTATTTTGTATCTGACTGTGTGTGATTTCTCTGATAGCTTTTTATGATGGTAAAGCATTCAGCATAAAGCACAAATGGCCCCAGCTATTTTTCTGTATGTGCTTAATTCTGTGTCATTATTGCTATCATAAAATCTTAAGTGTTTCATTTGCAGAAGATCAATATAGCTTTAATGTGTGTCTGTCTGTTTGGGGGTTCATGTATGTGTGCATTTATTAAAAAATGCACTGGGGGGGGGGGGGGGGGGACCCTGAAACCATAAAGTAGACACTTGTATTGAATAATTATGTCACAGCAGCCATTAACAATAGATTGTCTTTTTGAAGTGTACTGTTTGAGCTGCAAGTCATTTGTGTTACAATGACATGTTTGCACAGGCATATCGATTTTGACAATGTACATTGTTCAAGCCATACACTCTGTTATAAATGCTCATACTTGAATTCTTATTGTTTACAATTCATTTGTATAAACCTAATGTCTAGACTGCATGTACATTTGTTAAATATATCAAATTGAATGCTGGTAACTAAATCAACAAGAAACTGTTAATCTGTATTTCATGCATTGATTCAGATTTTCAAATTATATTACAGTCCGCTTGGACGACTTTATCGTCATTTATCGTTATCGAGATAAATCTGCTCCATTTATCGTGATACATGTTTAAGGCCATATCGCCCACCCCTAGTGTATGGACAAGTTTCCGAGGTACTTCCACTTTACTTCCATTCGTCTGCTTGCGACTTCACTTTTCCACGTTCTCTAACCAAAACAACAGTGGAGCTGGAGTGGCATCACTCATCAAAATCCCCTCAAAAAAGACAATTTGGAAATACTGCATCCATCTGCCATCATCACGACTTGGGAGGACATCATGTTCATGAAGGCAGATGTGGAACCAAGCCCGTGTCACCAAAAAGACTGAGGGTTTATGTAGCCATGTTGCCGGTGTTATGGAAGTTATGTTCTTTCTATCCCTGCATTTTCATGTGCCCGGTGGTCCAAAAACTCTAAAGCTAAAATATTGCGCATGAAACAACTTGTTGTCTTTGATATTGTTATAACTAGGAGTGGGAACCTCTTGGTACCTCACGATACGATACGATTTGCGATACAAAGCTCACGACAACGATGATCTGACGATATGGCGATACAACGATTATCGATACATTGGTCAGGAAATCATTCTAGGATATTCTACAAACAACTAATGAACAGAAAAACAAGATTTTGCTGTGAATTGGAATGAGTTTATCACTTGTAGACGTCCAATCCATTTGAACTAGGAGGGTGGCAGCGAATGAACATTCGTTCATTCGCTGCCATCCCTCCCACTTCAAACGGATTGAACGTCTATGGCCTTCAGTGACAGCCAATGAGGTAATTTTGGGCCATTTAGGGTCATTTATCACTTGATTTTCAGTTACTTCCTGTTGATTTTGGGGTATTTTATGGGTCACTTCCTGTTTATTTTGAGTTACAGAACAGGAAGTGACCTGGGAATCACCCGAATCAATAGGCAGTGACTCAAACTCAACAGGAAATGACCTGTAAATTCCCCAAGATGAACAGCAAGTGACCTGTAAATGCCCTGAAAATCGGACGGAATAACTGTAAATGCTCTGGTTTTGAATGAACAAATGGTCCCAGTCTAAATGATTGCGCGTCGAGCACCATCAATGCAGCCTTATAGTTAACTGAGACACTATTATGGTGGAAGATTTTGGAAGCAACTTGTTGGTTCCTTTTTTTTTTAAAACAGTGACACCTTTTTAAAACAATATCTCGATTCTTGGCAGGAGCAGATCGATAACCTTTTGGGATACAAAGTATCACGATATATCACCATTTCGATATATTGTCACACCCCTAGTTATAACGATGATGATTTAAATTATGATGATGTTTAATATTATTTACTACAACTAATGTACTGTTGTGGCTGCAACACATGCTATCTGCTGCTAGCATGTTGATAATCAGTACGTGTAGGATGGCACAATTATGTCAACGCATAATTATAATAAATGAAGGGAATAGTTACCTTTCTCGCACACACCGTATACATAACTGTTTGCATTACTCTAACAAACTTAATATAATCAATCAGGGAATAGTATCGTTTCTCATATTTATTGTAGGATTGTACTACTCTAACACACCTAATATAGACCCCAATCACCAACGTCACACAATCACGTGATCGCTGTATTGTGCCGCCATATTGTCCGTCATTGTGTGTCCGTATTGTCATTGATCGCAGTTTCTAAAGGTGGATTCACTTGCAAATTATGGCAGCCCCGGTGCTTTCAGATGCTGTTAACTCATTGGATGAGTTGCATAAAAGCAGTTATTTGGAAAAGCTTCGGTCGATCCAGTCGCCAGATTCATATTTGATGCCCAAACCAATGTTTTCTCCCATCCGGTCCCGTCCCGTGCGTCAGAGCTCGTCCTGAGACCACAAAATTTCCAATCATACTCCAGTTTATGTCACGATGAGGAGTCGGGTACCCAAAATCGGCACTGGCCCGAATATAAAACAACATTTGGTCAGCTGAGCGTCACCGTTGTCATGATTGTAAAATGAAATTTGATCGACAACGGGGCAGTGTGTGCCAAAAAATAGCTGCCCCGCGTGAAATGTCCCACCTGACGGGAGCGCTTATTTATAACGCTTTATTGACGCCAAAACATCAAATATTTTCGTGGACGCATTACAGTAATGGATTTACGACTGTAAGATCAGTTTTAAATAATCAAATTACACAAAATATTAGTAGTGTATTTTAGTAGCAAATCGTGGACTGGGCCACATAACCATCTTTGAACAGAAATGTATTAGTCTACAGGGTTTCACGACCATATCCCAATGACAACCACACAGGTATGACATTTATCAGTTCAAGCAGAGCAAAATAATACATATTAACGGTAGAAGAAAGTATTACAAGAATTACAGAGCAACGCGTTCCCTCACCGCAGAACTATCGAATGCTCATTGACGACGTAGTCACTTCGCCGTCACCGTAACGCGGGAGAACAATTCAGGCTTAAGAGTAGTGTTTTTCACAAATCTACTCAAGTAAAAAGTATGACTCTTTGAAGTACATTTTTCTCAAAAAGTTACTCAAGTAAATGTAACGGACTAAATGTAACGCCTTACTACCCATCTCTGGTTAGCATATCAATAAGCTATTGGGATCCTTCTTCCGCCCAATTTAGGTATGCAGATGAATTTGGGTTACGATTGGTCAGGGAATTCTTAAAAATCTGCTCCTGCCAGTCACGTTCAGTTATTGAATCAATTTTACCAGAGAGTTTCCACAATTTCTTATCCTTCAGAAATTTAAGCAGGATTATAATAATTTTCGGCATGTTAAGACACCTAGCCATTATGTGTCTTTGAGGAATTTTTACTTGGAAGTTCTGAATTAGGTCGAAAAAACACATCATGTTCAAAGGAAATAACTGGAAATGCGTTAAATTGCTTGGTTTTGTTGAGGGGTAAATTTTAGTTCTGGCATTTTTATTCACTGGCCTATTATAGGACCAAAGTGAAACCCATTCAGTTCTAAATATCCAACAAAGTACAAAAAACTAGGGCACACAAATAAAGTTACACGTATCGTCCATCCCATCTAAACAACACTTGTGTAATTACGGCCATGCCAGTGCTATTGGGTGAAGATTGTCCTCTCCTCAACACCCATTCAGTACAATAATGTAATACTTTATTCTGATCCGCACAAAAGCACTTCGCCAAATGGGGCCACCAGCGCACGTCACGGCCTGAATGTGGATGTCGCACGTGTTTTCTTGATGTTGCTTTTCTAGGTGGCAAAGCACTTTAGCTTCATTGTGGCTTTCATTGCTGAAGTGTGCCAAAAACGTTGCTGAGTTGGGGGATTGCTCCTTTTATTGCCGCAATGTGGCCTTTGTGACTGCTTGCATCTGACTGTGCAGTGAAACTGAATGGAGAAAAAGGATAGCTCAAAGCAACTTCTAGTCCATTTACTTCACTCTTTCCAACTGCTTGTGGACATATCTTGCTAAAACCCACTATTCCCTTGATAAATGGCACACAATTCCTCAAATAGTGGCCTCCCTTATAATAGACCTGCGCATCAATGAGCACAAGCAGTACAGAATTCGGATAGAAGTATTACAGAAGGACAGCTATATCACGATACTATCGCTATCGTCTGAAACGAAAATCTAGAAAAGGACATAATTGGATCAATTCTACACAATCGACCCTAATGGGCTATTTCTTACTTTGTGACTTTGCTGTAACAAACTCTCATCTATTTCATACAGCCATTTAAGAAGCTACAAGGAAAACATATAACTCAGCTCAGAAAGCTTTGCAGCAAGTTCATATAAGTACAGCTCTCAAAGCAATCAACGTTATTCTAATACCATATTAAAAGTGCCTCAAACTTAATTTGTGGTTTGCTTATTAATGTGGAGCGCATAATAATGTCCCGACTTAATAGAATAGCACTTGTTTGTTTCTGCCATATCCTTACATAAAACATCTGAACAAATAAAAATTCTTCACCTAATAAAGTAGATGCCTGCCTAAAATAGCTGACTTTTCCCGTAAGATTGGATTTACACAGCAGTTCAGAGATAGAAACGGCAATTTTAATGCATTAATCTCTAACACTGGAAGTCCCGGGGGGGGGGGGGGGGGGGTTTGGCTATAAAGAAAGACCAGAAGGGCGTTAGATGACCCTGATACCAAATTGACTACTTGGCTTTGTCAAACAATAGACCACTCAAACAAGCAATCAAGCTGACCACCCTCCAACACACTCCTGTGGAGTCGCTGCCTAGGTGTGAAGGGAGGTTGGGGGGGTTCTCTCTGGATAGCTGCAATTAGCAGCTTTAATATTTGCAAATCCATGGCTCCCTTGGCCTTCTCAAAAACAGAGGAACATGGAGATGGCCAGTCGCTGTGTTCTTCAATATGATTGACATGGCAGCACTGAATGCATATGTGTTGTTTCAGGCATGCACTGGAAGGCAAGAGAGATGGGTGGACTTCTTGGTGGGTCTTGTCAATGAATTGGCTCACTTTCATATGAGCTAAAAGTAGGCGCAGAAGGAAAAATTGCTTCGGCAACAACCTCCAACACCTAGCCCCGGGAAAAGGGTGAAGTGTCATGTGTCACCACATAAAAAATGTTTTGTTTTTTATTACACCATCCCTTGTATATAGTTTCTTTTGTTTTCTTTTTCACAAATGTTTCTTTATTAAATCATTCACTCCCAGCAATTTTCACCGGTGCAACCCCCTTCGCTCCCGGCCGTTTTACTGGATTTTGACCGATTTTGCAAGGCCCACAGAAAATTCTGTTCTATTGCTATATAAACATGGAACCCACCAAAAGAAAGATTAGACTCTGTTCTTTCAGCAGGAAAAAAAGTTCATATCTTTTTCCATTTTTTAGAAATCAGCATTAAAAAAATAGCTCAGTTTGAGCAATTTTTCAATTTCTGATGAAAAAAGAGATAAATTGAGCTTTTTGTAAAAGCATACATTTCGAACATAACTTTGACTTTAACACAGCTATTTTGTGCTTTGTGACATCCCAAACATCTGAATAATGTTTTCCCTCTACAAAATAACAACCAAGACAAATAGAGCTTTTGATAGCAAAGTAGCAATTTATTTACACATAACTAAACTATTGAACTGAGAGATGACACTGTTGTGGCCACAACAGCTGGGGTAACTTTTCCCTCATCGCCGCCTGTCTCATCAAGATGGATTTTGAGTCTTTCTTTTGTGGTGTCCACTGCCTCGTGGCGGAGTTCGCCTGGGGAACTTGTGTTCCTGGGGGGGAACTGGTTTGGCCGTGCGCGTTTCCAGCTGAGTCGCGGAACACTGGAGGCTGCGGGGGATGCGAACGGCCGAGCGCGGCGGCGCGGGCTCTGCTCGGCAAGCAGCACGGACTCAACGGCATCGTCTGCTGCACTGGTGGTCCCGGTCGTTCTGCTCGGTCGTCCATCGCCTGGCATCCCAGGCGTCCTGCTGGTTGTTCTGCTCGGTCATCCGCCGCTTGGCATCCTGGACGTCCATTCGGTCGTTTTCCTCCGGCGCCCCGGCCATGCGGCCCGGCCGTTCGTTCCGTTGAGTTGGGTTGCGGGTCTTACCAAATGCGCTACTGCCCTCCAGTGGCTAGTTTTATTGCTTTAAAATGGATTTTCAGCATTGTGCTTTGGAGCTAAGTTGCATCAGAACCTAGAGATGTCTCTTGTGAAAAAAAAAAACGTAAGATATGTATAAATACGTCTTTGGGACACTGAAACAATTAAAAATATAATGTATTTATACGTTTTTGGAAGCAAATGGGTTAAATAAAAAGTTTTTGTGTACAAAAAATGACTTCTGTTAGCCATCCATCATCAGCAATATAACAATTATAGCTCCGTACATACAAGAAACAGTGCAACTAAATATTCAGAGAGATTGAGACAGCTGTTCTTTCTCAGTGCTGTAATGTCAGACAGTCCTCCGCAACAAATCCCCGGCAAAAAAAAGTGCTCCGATATCTTCACAATTTTGTCAAATCGTGCACAATTTGATCACATTAGACAACCATACTGAGCAGTTACCAAACACTAAAACATTCGGTAAAAAGGTTGTCCGCCCGACTGCCTGCATGAGCGGTCAACTGTCCTGACCTGCCCTGCAAACACTCAACATGCTAATTGGAGCAATCCAACCCTGTGGTTTTGTGAGTGTGAATGGGAATGACTAATGAGGAACTCAATGCTCACAAAAGATATGCTGATTTGAGTCAGATGACCCTTCTTGGGTACAAAAGTGATTTGTATCAACTGATCCACGCTTGGTAGTTCTAGTATTGTGCAATACAGGAGAACTAGGGCAAGGCAATCTTTCCCCAAAAATAGATATATTTATATATTTATCAAAAGACAGGTGATATGATTAAGATTAAAAATACAGTATATAATATTTACTATTTATTTATATTATATTTTCGATATAGAGAATATAGAAATCAACAAAATCATTGGTCTTTTTATACTGCTCGGTAAATTTCACATCAACCAAGCTAGATTTTCTCCCTGTTTCAAAGTGTTTGTGTTCTAAATGGATTGTTTTTATGAGTCTCTTAAATAGAGATTAGTAGAGAATTATTGGCGTCGATATTTGGAAATTTAACGGATATCGGGACCAGGAGCAGCGTGGGGTTTAGTATCTTGCTCAAGGATACTTAGACGAGGTCATCAGGGCAAAGAATCGAACCCAGAATTTCTGGGTTGGTAGGAAACGACTACTCTACCAGAGAACCACGTCACCCCCTATTATTAGCTATTATTTTCTACTTGTTTGATTCAATAAACATGCTTTAGGCGTTTTGATGAGAGTTCAGTGTTTGCATCACTCAAATTTTTTACATCAATTTTTACACTTTCACTACAAACGAATATCTGCTCCAAAAATCGGTTATCGGCCCCTCTAACTATTAATAATCAGTATTGGTCCTGAAAAACGCACATTAGTTAATCTCTACTCTTAAATTAATTTACAATGAGAAAGGAAATGTCATATTTTTTAAAATACATTCTGGGTTTTATAACTCATTCACTGACATTGACACCGATCGACATCAAATACATTTGAACTGGGATAGCTAGCATTGAGTGATCAAATTTCACTGCCATTTACGGGGATCGATGTCCAATTCAATTTTACTAGACGTTTGGCAGCAGTGTTGTTTTCATCAACGAAGACGAAAACGAAAATATTTCCTCGACGAACCATTTTCTTAATGACAATGACATGACAGTAACGAGCTAAAAACGCGTCTTGGGAGACTAAAACATAATAAGACCAATGCCAGTTTTCGTCGGCTGAGACAAGAACGAGACAAAAATGCGCCGTAGTTTTTTTCGTCACATGTTCACAATGTGTAACATTTTTATGCGTTTTTAACCTGCATCGTAGCAGTGTCTGGTTGTGTCACTCATGTGACGTGCTGCTCCCATATCCCCCGCCCCCCCGAACTCTCCTATGTTCTTCCTCTCCAGGCTTGCTTGTTTTGAAATACATGGTAAGATGTCTTATGTTGTCAAGAGAGAATATGCAATCTTGCTTTAGCTTTGAAAGGTCTGTGTTGAGTAATCATCACACCCTAAATGTAACTCGTAGCGTTAGCATAACATTTGCGTTAGCATTATGCTAATGGTGAGCATCCTTTTAAACTCTGCTAACCTTTTTTCACATGTAGTTCGTGGAATTCAGGTAGGTATAAGGTATTCAAAATAAATGTACAGTTTTGCTGCTGAGTGTGTATTATCAACAGTTTGCCGTTGTCCTTGTTGGCGCTACAATATATGCCTGTCTGTCAATATTCATCTGAAATTGTTGGAAACATTGATGGATGGATTGATTGATTTTTGGACCAAAACTTTAGAATTTTACAGACGAAAATAATTTTGAGTAGCCTTCGACTAAAACTAGACAAAGACAAATACATTTTCAAAATGACTAAAATATGACTAAGACTAATAAGTATTTTGTCCAAAACACTTAGATGAAAATTAAAAGAGCTGCCAAAAACAACACTGGTTGGCAGCGATCCAATGATCAAAGTCAAAATGGATTTGATGTCTAGCGCCGTCAATGGCAGCCAATGAGTCAATTAAAAGGAAAGATCACCCAAAAATGTGATTTTTTTCCCCCTAACAGAATCTTATCAACAATTACAAGAGGTTTCACACCGATCTGAAGATAATTAAAATTGGTCTCTCGCCCCATATCCCCAAAAAATCGGAATTGTCTGCATAGACCCTGCTATGTAAATCCAACTTAAAGGTTGCACTGCGCTGTCTATGGTGCTGAACAAGACTCGCTCTGTGACATCCAGCTTGTCAGCACTTGAGGGAGTGACTGTGACACACCGACGCGCCCAGCACACCATCCTTGTGGACTGTCCAGAATAGGAGTATTCAGTCTCTTGTTTGTCTCCACAGACTCGGAGGATGTTAAAAGCTCGCTGATGTGTTTAACCCTTTCTTCCACTCGCACTGAACCTTAAATGCTCACAGGTCACACACGACATGAGATAAATTTGTCAATTAGGGCCAGTACAAGAACTTGATCAATAAAAAAAATCATTTTGGTGTAAGTAATGTTGTGATTGTTAAATGAACATATTATAACAGCAGAGTTTTTGCGGTCGGCCCTTCTCACACGCTTAAAGAGCATACGACAGGAGAAAAAAAGGTCTTAAATAGGATTATTATGTGAATTAGAATCATATTTTGAGACGATTCGACAACATACAACAATTTAGCAAAGCGCAGATAACAAGAAATTAGTCTTTTAATCTGCCGGTTAGCCACGCCTACCATTATATGCCTCTAGCGTCCCCAACAGGTGGATGATGTCAGCAGGAGACTGAGCTCATCGGTTTTACTATTCAGCCCATTGAGGGGGAACTATTCAGAACAAGGAAAATGCGACGAAGAGAGCCGCAAAACGTCATTGTTTCAGTCTCTCTACTCCAATATTTTTACAGGATATTCTTTTTATCCAAGTATTTTCCCCAATTGCTAAATAAATGGCATTGTCATGACAAATAACAGTCTTGTGCTAAATGGGATATGAAATGATAAAAAGGCACTTATTCAGGACGACATGGCAAAATTACTCCATAATGGTCACAACTGTCGACTTCACCTTTACTGTCGCACCTCCCGAACGATATTTTATGACACTTAAATTGGAAATATGTCATTTACCTTCCCCGGCTTCGGAGAATGTAAACAAACCAAGAGGCGTGACAGCTAGCCGGCATGCTAACCCGAACCGAGTGATGTTTCAAAGTCTTTGAAGCGGTAAATCACACATAACTAGCCCGGATTATTTGACATGACGACTGGGTTGTCGATTGTCTTCGTGGATCGGCAAACCGCCCGGGGGAGAGCAATTTACAGCTTGTTCCCCGGAGGAAGGCGGCTGCAGTTGTTGTGCAGCTAACGTGCAGCTAATGTGCATGAGGAGAGCTTTTTACATGCCTATCAATGATCAAACGTAAGTAGTCCTTTATTTAAAGAAAGTTTGTAGTGTTTACTTTATAATCGTTGTACTCGTATTTGACATAACACAAGCCAAGATGCTTACTCACTTCCTCGTAAGTCCAATGGTCTCACAGTAGTAGGGCTTGTTTTGGCCAATATCCACCAGTGAATGGGAACCTTTTTGAACCTCCAAAAAGGTGCACACGCCTCTCCCTCATACAGCTAGATTTTTCTGCAGCCGTTTGGCTGGCGTGATGCGAAAAATAAAGTATTAATCCGCTAAATCAGCTGAATCCTTAGTCCTCATACACAACAGTACGCTGTATAGTGAAGAGGACGCCTTCATTTGTACACGTCACAGCGCCCTCCTCCTCAAGTCACTCATTTTCATGGCGCGGGATTAAAAAAAACTAAATAAATATAGTGATCGCTTCCACACACATCCAAGCGGTCCATATCATTCTGGAGCATAAAATACCGCGTGTATTATGAAATAAACATGCATTTTCGTGTCACATGCACTTTAAATGTCATTCTCTTCCCTCCAGTTCACATCAACAGCTGGTGCTGACAGCGCAGGACCACCCGCCTGGTGTCTCTGTGTCCAATGGCAGACATGAATATATATTACTGGTTGGCCCGTCTGACATGTCAAGATGAGGGGAGATTCATTATGCCTCGGATGTCATTAAACAGCTCATGCTGTCTGTTACTATGTCATGCAATTCAGGAGAATATTCTGAAACCCTGTCGTGAAGCATGACAACTTGACATATACGGTACATTAACTCATTCACTACCGTTGAAGGGGTTGGCTGTTCAATCCAATTGAACCGGGAGGGTTGGCAGCGATCATTCGCAGGATTGGACGTCTATCGTGTCAAGTCAAATCACAAAAACATAATTGATATTAAAATAATAAATCATATTATCATTATTATTTACATTATACCATACCATACCATGCCATAATCTTCCGCTTGCTCAGAGTATTTAAATTACATCACACAAATGAATGACATTAAAAGAATAATTTCATAAAATAAGAGAGTATTTAAAATGTTATTGTGATTAAAACTAAACTTGGCATGCTGATTCCAGAATGGAATTTAGTTTTTCTCCCAGCACATCAAGTTTTTTTTCACCACAGCTTACCAAATTACTTACAATTATAACTATAGGAGCAGTATGAGAGGGCAGACATCTGCCTAAGCAGCCAAATTCAAAGCATTGCCATATTTCTGACCTCTGTGGCCTTTAACCCTTTCACTTCTCATCATATCACTTACCCTGCTAATTGCAGTTAAATACGCCAATCCGTTACCAAGTTATTGGGAAATTCATTTTCTGACCTCTGTGACCTTTGACCTCACAACCACAACATTTAATCACCTCTTCCGCTCCATACTTAAAACATATCCTGCAAGTTTGATGATATTCCTATTGTTCATTCTTGAGTTCTCTTGAACACAAACATACATACGGAACCGAATATAACCTCCGCAGTAGGTTTTACATACTGGCAGTCATAATTACAGTAGCAATATGCTTTGAAAAATCTAATAGTGGTAAACAAACATTGTTAGTCTTGCCTCTTTCTTTCTTATTTCACTATATGTTATAACAGTGGTACCTCTACTTACGAACGTTCAACAATACGAAATATTCATTTTACGTCACGCCTCAGTGGGAAAATATTGCCTCTTTTTACGAAAGAAATTTCAGGATACGAAAAGCAAAAATAAAGTATGGGCTGCTACTCGCGCCAATATAGTTAAAGCTGCTCTGCCATTGGCTATTGCCTAGCATCTTCTTGGCATCTAATTGGCTAACAGGGACCTCTATTGTATGTGTACGTATGTGCGTATCCCAGCATCTTCTTCACTATCCCTTTGGGCGATGAGGTGTTCCGACAGCTTTACGTGAGTGTATTAACTTTTATTCTTTATTTTTTTACCTTATGCACATCTCTCATTTTATGTTTATTGTGCAATGATCTAATTGTAACGTGTATTTGTTACATGTTTTTATGCATTTTTATGCTTTATAAAAGATTTATGTCTAAATTTTGGGGGGCTTTGAAGGGATTAGGGTATTTACATGGAAAGCGCGTCTCTACATATGGAATTTCAGTTTACGAAACAACTTCCAGAAACAATTTTGTAAGTAGAGGTACCACTGCCAGGGGTCGACAATATAAATGCCTGGATGTATTTGAAAAACCGTCAGGGCCACCAGAATGATCCAACCACTGGCCCGGTGGGGCCAGTAAAATTAATGTGTCAATTTAAAAAAATATATAAATCATTATTATTTGACTTTAATTGCCAGTGGTTCCGTGTTTTGATGACGTGACGCAATCCCAATCAAAGACAACCTTACAGTCTATGCAGCCAGCCATTACGCTGCGTGGGACGTAAACACACCTCGTTCGCTCGCTCGCTCCTGTGTGAATGCGCACAACCTAAATACTGCTGCTGGTTAATTGCCAGTATCTCATTACCCACCTAACCTTGAACTACAAGATGACATGTTTCTGAAACTCCCAGCACCCGGTCAAGCACTGGGGGAAAAAAGACCCCTCAAGAAAGTGAAAGTCACCGGATGACTTAAGGAAAAGCTAACTCCAATACGAAAAGAAAAGTGAGAAAAAGTTTCAGCGATGAGACAAGAAACAAGGTTTACTGTGAGGTGTGCAGCTCAATGCCCACATATGCAGACAGTAGGGATGGGAATTGATAGGATTTTTACGATTCCGATTCCATTATCGATATTGCTTAAGGATTCGATTCTTTATCGATTCTCTTATCGATTCTAATTTGGGTAAAAAGAAGAACAAACGTCTTGATTGGCATTGAGTTTGTTTAATCAGAAGTCACAACCTTACAAACTCACAACGAGATCAAAAGAGGCCCAAAGCCTCAATGTTAACTGTGGCAATAAGTGGCAAATACACAAGAATGTGTAACATTTTACTGAAACATTTATCTAATAGAAATAAAAAATATTGGTATATATTGGCAGATAGGCTGTTGTTCTGCCTTTGGCAATATGTGTTAAAGCAGGGGTCCCCAAACTTTTTCCTGTGAGGGCCACATAACTTTTCCCTTCCCTGATGAGGGGCCGGGGTCAGTTTGTAACAGAAAAAGTGTGACGATTGCAGAAGTGCATAAATGTAAAAAAATATTGTTTTTCAGAAAGCCACAATCAAATAACCCTTTCTGGATTCTTCACGGAATGAAAGTAAATAAAATAAAAATAATAATATAATATAACAATAATAATAACAATAATTAATAATAAAAACACTATTAATTAAATAAATAATAACCAAATAAGCCTCTCTGAATTCTTCAAGGAAAAGGCCAGGAAATAAATAACACGATTGAGAAAAAAAAAAAAATTCAAAATGGCCGGACCAAATGTGGAGGCAGGCCGTATTTGGGCCGCGGGCTGCAGTTTGGGGACTGCTAGGTTAACATGTATTATTTACCATTACATTGAAATGCATGCCTTTTAGTTTTTGTGGCACTTACACGCTCAAGTGGGGGCGCCCTTGCGCTTCCTCACGCGAAGAAGAACACGCTCACGTGAAGAAGAGCGCGCTTACACCCGAAGAAGAAATGCCGCATCCAAGCGAGTGAGCGAGTTAGTGAGAGAAGGAAACACCTCTACGAGCCTACGTTCTTTGTTAATGTTAATATCTGCAGAGGCAACGCCTGTATGTATCATCTTTTGTGTTGTTGTTGTTGTTGTGTTTCCACTCGCGATCGGACACTTTAAATCCAGTTGTGTAGTGGTTTGAACGATGTGCTAATGCTAGCGAACGCATGCTAACGATTTGTTATTACTGTTATTAGCAGCTAATCATCACTGATTTACGTTGATGCAAACCTGTTTGTTATTGGGGACGAAATTGATTTGTTTCATTTCTATTCTTAGTTTCACTCTTCAAGTGATGGTTGAATAAAGTCAGCAAATTATACCAACGTCTTCTGCATCGTCATTTGGGAGTTTAGCTAGCTGTATAGACCCTACCCACCGACGTCACAAAATCACGTGTTCGTTGTATGGTTCCGCCCCCTTGTCCGTCATTTTGTGTCTGTATTATCAATGGTCTCAATTGATCGAGCAATTTATAATGCGTGGAAGACTCGGTGCTTTCGGATGCCGTAAACTCACTTGATGCGTTGCATAAAAGGCGTTATGTGGAAAAGCTTCAGTTTATCCATTCGCCAGATCCATATTTGATGCCTAAATCGATGTTTTTCGACCCGCTGTCTCCGCCGTATTTGCCTGACATCTGCTAGCAACCCTGATATGTACAACTATCTTGTCCACACAAAATCAGCCTATTCTCACGAAAGTTTGAAAAACTTTAAGAGCTTGGAGGCTTATAAATACTTCGTTGCTGGTTGGGTGAAACAGGTCCTCGTCCACGAAAATTCGGCAGGAATCTATCTTGTGCTTGGAAAGGTGAGTTACGAAATTTTCAATTCAAAATCTTTTGTTATTGCTAACATCCACTGTCAAGTCTAATGTATTTCATGTCGTTTGTCAATGGAGTTAGGTCTTTTAATGTTTATATGGTTTAGCGATAGCACTCTCACTACATACATACGTGTATGTTGTCGGCGATTAGCCTAGCAATGATCTTAATTGTGGTTGTCAGCCCAAAACCCTCTAAATATATATTAAATGCATCTTACCACATATAAAATGACTACTACATAATCTGTGGTAATTGTTTGGAGCCCAGTTTTCTCGTCGAATTGCAGCAGCCCATCTCGCTCTCTTCTCTCCGGGTCTCTCGGAATCCGGTAGAACTTCAAGTCTCTCCGTCTTCTCCGTCTATCTTCTCTGTTATTGCAACCGACCGCCACACACGCCTTCACCATTTTGATTATTAATGTTAACGAGCAGAAAAACACGTCGTAAATAGGAGGAATGTACGTAGCCGTAACAGGTAAACATGATGTGTTGACGGACAAGTGGGCGGCACCAGTCAGGAGGAAGGAGTTGTGACGTCACGTGGGTAGGGTCTATAGCCAGGACTGAGCCTTAGCCTCTCTGTGAGGACAGCGCAGTCGTATTCCCTCCCGATGCAGTTATCTCCACCTTGCAATGACTGCAAGTCGCTTTGTTGTCATTTTTCCTCGTGAAGTGAAGACACACTTTCAAGCGTTTGAACTTACGTGCTGTCATTGTTATGTTTATGGCTGCAATGCTCGTGCTTACCCGTAGTAACCTTAGATTTTCACACTCTTTCCTGGTAAAGTGTAGTCAAACTTTGGAGCGAGTGGTTCTTGGCGCAATGCTAGTTTGATGCGTCTTGACAATAACACACGTCACGACGCAATACGCGTCTTTAGGAATCGTTAAAGGGATGGTTAAGGCTTTTTCATTGTGATGTCGAGGCCTCGAAACACTCGGAGCCGGTTCCGAATATGAATCGGATTTCGATTCCCATCCCTACAGACAAGTAAGTTAGAGAAAAGTTAACGAGTATGAAACCTATGCTATGAACATAACGTGATTATTCATCCGCGTGAGGACGGAGAAATTAATATCGACGGTCAAGCTTGAAAATCGTTAGCCATAACTGACTTAGTCATCTCTCTGACTTCTAAATTGTTGCCACAACTGAGCAGGGGGAGACTCCCAGAGGGTGGTAATGGGAAGACAGGAAAGTTTCGCCCAGGCAAGGGCTCTCCCGCTGGTTTGCTTCCCCCTGGAGCTCCCAAGAAAAAATGTCGAATATATTGGAGTGATTATGGAATGATTATCGATGTGATTACTGATTATGGAATTGGAATACGATTATTCATTAAATCTAACACAAAAAAAACATTTCATTCATGTTATTCAAGCAAATTGTTCTTTTTCGTGATTATTGACATCAATAAGTGACGCGTTGACTTGGGCCAGTGGTTTTGATAGTGGGCCCAGTGAACTTCAGGCCAATGGCTAATTCCCCTTATTGTCTACACCTGACTGTATTTAAAATTTTTCGTAAAACAAGCACATACTTGAAATAATAGCGAAAACTGAGATCAGTCTTTGAGTTAGCATGCAAAAATTTATTAAATAGAGCTATCAGTGTTGTACGGATACCGATAGAATATTGAATGGGGCCCCTTAAATACTGGCGTTGGTATCGGTGAGTACTAACAAATAATGCACCGATGCCATATGTACTCTTTGTGGTTTTATGGCGATTGGAAACAAAATCCCAGTTTTCAATGTAATGGGGTGGTATCTGTACTGTATTGGTATCGGCCAATACCACACAACCATGTATTGGAAACAGTATCAGGTCTGAAAAAATGGTATCGTATTTATAGTGGCTGTCAAACCAAACTTAAGAAGTTTTATTTATTTATTATTTAGGAGCATCAATGACAGCCAAAAAAGTTAAAGAAAAGTATGTATTAACATGCCAACAATTTGACATTGGAGTGGATTATTTCTAAATTCATGATATCCTCTGGGATATGCTGATTGGCTGACCAGCATGCCTGAATGGATTGTGTTTGATCTTGCTTTGACTTTGAGCTACGACTAATATTTTGATTGCACGCATAAATTAAAAATCAACAGTTGTTCCCCTTGCCTGGGCATTATTTGTCTTTATAATGTGACAAAACACCCATCAAAGCTGTTGATAAACAGGCCTCTGTTTGCTTTTGTTCGAGGGTCCCGTGGGATGTCACTGCTTTTAAACAATCAACACTAGCAGTCAAACAGGCGGCCATTCTTTCCCCCACCACCCCTTTCAGGCGCAAATGTCTGGCGGACGCAGACTCTCTACGGGCTGAACTTGTTGTTCATTGCACTTTTCATCTGCAATCATATCACATAAGGCACCGGCAGCGAAATATCAGGAGAATAAAACTCATGCGGTGATTGTAATTAATAAACTACAGGGGAACTATCATAAAACACTAGTCGCAATAAAGCCAGTTTGCTGCTTGCGCAAGAGGAATTACCAACAGCAATTAAGCAAATATATAGCGTCAATAAAGACCGGGTTGTAAATGAACAACGAACACAAACATCTAAGCAGCAATGGATTATGACGGTGACATAAACAATTCAAATGCGTAAGACAAACAAATGAGGGCTTGGCGTTTTCTCGCCGAATACACCAGAGGAACATTATTTCACCACCTTTTAAAACCTCCGTCCTGCTGTGGAAGCTATTACCGAGGCTATTATCGAGGCTTATGGTACAAGTGAGAAGCTGTGAGCGCAAGCCTATACAATGGCAATCCAGGGGCTACTAATCATCAATTTTGTATGATTCTGTAGATGTGATTTACCACTCAGTGCGCACACGTCTACAAACAATAAAGGCAATTTTGTTGGTCCATTCATGTCTGACACAAACGACTACAACAGAGAACTCACTGAAAAAGCTATAAATGAATTGGACCTCTATCACCCCCCAATGACAGCCATTGAGTTTATATATTAAAAATATTAAAGTCGTTAAAAGAGTAGAAAGGTTGTTGATGTGTTTCCTTTGATCACAGGTGTCAAACTCAAGGCATTAACCCCTTTCAGACTTATAGCCTGGTAAATTCCCATGTAAGGTGACATGGGATTTTCATGTGTCATGGCTTTCAACATGGGGAGATGTCCCGGGAATAATCCGGGTTGTATGTCTGAAAGGGGCTTCTGATTTATCACGTGTTGGCGACTCGACGCTCTATGTGCGAATAGGATAGAATAGAATAGAATAGAATAGAATAGAATAGAATAGAATAGAATAGAATAGAATAGAATAGAATAGAATAGAATAGAATAGAATAGCCCTTTATTGTCATTATACAGTTGTCCAATAAAATTATGCCGCATCTCCCTTTACAGTGCAGGACAAGTAAAAATCTTGAAAGTGGCTTGCAAGAATAAAAGTATAAAATTTAAATAAGTATAAAATACAGTATCACAAAAGTGAGTACGCCCCTCGCATTTCTTCAGATATTTAAGTATATCTTTTCATGGGACAATACTGACAAAATGACACTTTGATACAATGAAAAGTAGTCTGTGTGCAGCTTATACTAGTATAATAGAGTTAATATATTTTCCCCTCAAAATAACTCAAAATATAGCCATTAATATCTAAACCCCTGGCAACAAAAGTGAGTAGACCCTTTAGAAACTACATCCCTAAATGTCCAAACTGAATACTGCTCGTCATTTTCCCTCCAAAATGTCATGTGACCCGTTAGTGTTACTAGGTCCAGGTGTGCATAGGGAGCAGGTGTGTTCAGATATGTAGTGCAGCTCTCACACTCTCTCATATTGGTCACTGAAAGTTCCAACATGGCACCACATGGTAAAGAACTCTCTGAGGATCTTAAAAGACGTATTATTGCGCTACATGAAGGTGGCCAAGGCTACAAGAAGATTGCCAACACCCTGAAACTGAGCTGCAGCTTAGTGGCTAAGATCATCCAGCGTTTTAAAAGAGCAGGGTCCACTCAGAACAGGTCAAATGCTTTCTTTGAAAGATCGTCGCAGGAGTGCTGTAAGCATTGCTGCAGAGATTGAAAAGTTAGGGGGGGGGGGTCAGCCTGTTAGTGCTCAGACCATACGCCACACTCTACATCAAATTGGTGTGCATGGCTGTCACCCCAGGAGGAAGCCTCTTCTGAAGACGGTATACAAGAAAGCCCGCAAACAGTTTGCTGAAGACATGTCAACAAAGCACATGGATTACTGGAACCATGTCCTATGGTCTGATGAGAGTAAGATTAATTTGTTTGGTTCCGATGGTCTCAAGCATGTGTGGCGCTGACCAGGTGAGGAGTGCAAAGATAAGTGTGTCATGTCTATAGTCAAGAACTGTGGTGGGAATGTCATGGTCTGGGGCTGCATGAGTGCTGCAGGTGTTGGAGAGTTACATTCCATTGAGGGAAACATGAACTCCAACATGTACTGTGAAATATTGCAGCAGAGCATGATCCCCTCCCTCCAGAAGGGAGGGGATCGCAGGGCAGTGTTCCAGCATGACAATGACCCCAAACACACCTCCTAGATGACCACTGCTTTACTGAAGAGGCACAGGGTAAAGGTGATGGACTGGCCAAGCATGTCTCCAGACTTCAACTCTGTAGAACATCTTTGGGGGATCCTCAAGTGGAAGGTGGAGGTGCGCAAAGTCTCAAATATCCGGCAGCTCGGCAATGTCGTCATGGAGGAGTGGAACAGCATTCCAGTGGCAACCTGTGAACCTTTGGTCAACTCCATGCCCAGGAGAGTAAAGGCAGTTCTGGATAATAGTGGTGGCCACACAAAATATTGACCGTTGACATGTTGTATGTTAATATTGACAACTCTCACCAAGGGGTGTACTCACTTTTGTTGCCAGGGGTTTAGATATTAATGGCTATATTTTTAGCTATTTTGAGGGGAAAATAAATTAACTCTATTATATAAGCTGCACACAGACTACTTTTCATTGTGTCAAAGTGTCATTTTGTCAGTGTTGTCCAATGAAAAGATATACTTAAATATTTACAGAAATGCGAGGGGTGTACTCACTTTTGTGATACACTGTATGTATGAGGTAGTCCTAGGTTCAGGCAGTGCAAATAAATTGAAGTGAAGTAGCAGCAGTTGACAGTGAAGGCGTTGAATATTGCACTTTAATGTTGCACGTAAATAAGTGTTGCACTGGCGCGATTATAGAACCTGGATATAACGTCATTTTTGGTCGGCATCGGCAACAAAATAAACTATCGTCCAAAGATGGACGATGGACTGTCTCTTCCTCGGCTCTTCCATCAAGTAGCAATTTAATTTTGTCATGTTTCCTGTTAAATGTTGCTCTTTCCAGTTTGCCATGTTGATAATTGTGATGGGTTTGTTTCCCGCTTTTTGTCTTACTGCGAAGAAAGAGGAAATGACAATGGGCCTGCCATGATACTTAGGCCATCAGCCTTTGTGCTGTGACCCAGTAATTCAACGGCTGCTTTCACACATGCAGCGTCCCGGGTAAGACCTGGACTATTAAACTTAAACACGACCCGGTTAATCTCAGCGTAAGTCGACCCGGGAAATTGCTTTCACACATAAGGACGACCCGTTTAAATCCCTGGAATTAACCGGAGTTCAGGTATGTGTGAAAGTGGCTACAGAGGCCAGATCTGGCCCACCATGTCATTTTATGGTGATCGCAAAGGTAAATTTTCCTAACATAAATTTAAATAAAATGTTTTTTTTTTTAAATCATAGAATATCTAGGGTTTCTCCGTTAATTTTTTTTAATCAATGAAATATAAATAATAGTTTCCCCCCTTGTTTTTTAAAAAAAAACATTTAAATGTTTCTTTTCATCATAGAATATTTTTTCCCTTTTAAAATCTTTTAATCAATGAAATTTAGATATGTTTAATTTTTTACCTTTGTTTTTTCAAAAAACAAAATATAAATGTTTTTTTAAATCATAGAATAAAGCTTTTTTTTTCCTTTTAATTTTTAAAATCAATTAAATATATATAATATAAATATATTTTTTTCAAATTTGTTTTTGCAAAAACAAAAACAAAAATAAAGTAGAATATGTTTGTTTTTGGATTTATTATTATCTTTTTGTATTTAATTAGACTTAAAATAAGAGCATGTTAAAGTTAAAATTACTTTGTGGCCAAAATGGTTCATTTTTAAAGATATTCTGGTTCGCCTATCACTGTCAACAACAGCTAACAAGTTAACAAGCTTAAACTCAAGGCAACCTTACATTGTCTTTTAATTAACTCATTCACTGCAATTGAAACCAATAGATGTCCAATTATTTAGACTGGCTGTAAATCTTTCACAGTCATTGACGGGGCTAGACGCCCAATCCCTTTTGTCTGGGAGGGGGCGAATAAACTCCCACCCCCTCCCAGTCAAAATGGATTGGATGTCTAGCATTGTCAATGGTAGCTAACGTGTTATGATGATTACATGACCTTTCTGTTGACAAACATTCCGGCAAAATGATGTGGAATGACCTTGGAAACCTTGCAATGACTCATACGCTGTAATTATAGGCCTCTTTCAATACCCTCCTCTTTTATGTGCTACTTATGTCACATACTGCAGATGAAGCGACAGCAGGTAGGCTATTCTGCTTTGGCTGACCGAGCACCAGCTTGCCCAGCGCTGCAGGAGGCCGAGTGCTGCTTGCATGCTGGAAACTTGTTGTTAACATTCACTAGCACCTGAAAAGGGTTCTGCCTTGTGATTTTTGCATCAATAGAGCAGATGGATTGTTTCCTAGGTTTGCCTTTGGGACAAATTGGTCCAAAACAGTTCAATATTAAGATAATGAAACCTCCAAAGTCGTACACAATGTCTTCTGAATTCAGAATGTTGTTGACCTTGAGTGTCAAGGCCAGGGTGTCAAAAAGCATCTCTGCCATGGGCACATTATGTCTGACAGCTAAGGCTGTTGACTACGGTAATTAACGACTAATTGATGATCAGGTATATATTTTTGAGCTTCTTAATAATAAATGTCCTCTTGTATAGCTTTTATGTTGAATGATTAGGTTTTTTTTTTTCTTTATAGGAAAAAACAGTACATAAACTCTGGTTGATTGTACTTGAGATCTCATGTGTCGAGGACTACAGAAATCCATTTTAGCTGGAAAAATAAGATTTTAGCCCCCCAAAATTCAAACACTTGCTGAAGGCACATATTAAACATCAGACAACATTTACTGTTAATTTGCCCAAAGAAGAGGATTTGGACATTTTAGGTCAACATTGACTCTAGACGATTAATTGATCATAATAGCTGTCGATTTATTGGCTGAACATGGCAGCTGTACGGGTTACGGTTGATTACTAGGGATGCACCGGGATGAAAATTCCTTGGCCGGAAGTGAAAACAGACTGAAAACAGAAATCAATTATTATACCAAAAAAAAAAAAGATTTATGGCGTAAAACTCAGACAAGGCTGAAAAAGCAATTTCTGCTCTTGCACCACTCTTTAAAATAAACTGCGGTATTTTAAGCAAAAGAACTGTTATTGATAAAAACAATATATCTATATGCTGCGATAGCAGTTTCATGGCACGTTAAGCCCCGAACATTTTTTAATTTGTCCATCTTACCCTGGAGACCCCCGTTTAAAGACACCACACAACCGTCAAACGTCACAATGTAAAAAATATTGTCTGTAAATAGATCACAGATATCTACCTCATAACCATCGCTTAATTGTTTTTTTTTTTTTTTTTTGTTATGGTCGCATTTTCCCCGATATTTTGGATGACAAAAAAAATCGATCCAAACAAAGAAAAAATGACGTTTAAAAGGGTAAATATTTGAAAAAGAAAATCTCGACCACTCCTTGATGTCTTCGACTTCTGCATTGCAACTCGTTATATTATCGTGTTGTACCCATAAAATCCCCATAAAGTCCACCTGTGGCCAATCACAGCTGTGTTTTGACACTCGGTGAGACATGCTACATGGATTTTTTGGATCGAAACAAGGTAAGTACATGATAATATCTCGTTAAAATCATGGTGTCTTTAATTATGCTCTCTCATGCATGCGCTCACCTTGAGTTAGGGTTTAGAAGTTTATTTTATTTTATTTTATTTTTAAATGCTCGTTACAACTTCGCCCACTCCATGATGCTCATTGGGGTTCCTATGAAAAATAAACATACAATAAATAACGCACGTTAAGAACCAAACTTTAAGCCCCACCCTCTCAAATAAGTCCATCCCTACCATCCACAGAGCAACCATCGCTTCAGGACGGCAAATTTAAATAAGCAAGTTGCTTTGCCCCACCCTATATATGTCCGTGTAATCTAACTGTGGCAGCTCAAAAGCTAATATAATGTCCTGTCTTGATTTAAGGCTGGTAATTGTTGTATTTTTCAGAAATGTCCATTTTTCCACCAGAATCCAGGATGGAGGGATGTTTACACCTGGGGCGTAAACACGTCCAATTCACGTGACGGTGAAAAACCTCCATATGAGCTGCAGAAAAGCCAATTCTACCTCACAATTTTTTTTTCCTATTTAAAGTTACTTCTCTGCTATACTGTATATATCACATTGATATCTGTTCCTCTGCTTATTGTGAACATTAGCTACAGCACTGCCTCTCACTGGTAAAACTGCTTCATTAATCTCACATCCAAGAATGTTCTTTATAACGTAGGTCAAGTGAAGTCACTACAAAATACAAAGTCTCTGAATACATTTCAATGAACTATACGCTGACAGAACTAAGTTTATTTTTTTTTTGTTTCACTCGCAACTTATTTGGGAAGATGACAAGTGAGAGTCATAATTTAAGATGCGCGCAGGGTGCTAATCTCTTTAGTTAGATTGCTCACAGGGGGCAAGAACAGACAAGATCTACTGGTGGGAAGTGAATGTCGCAGGTATTGATTACATGCAGTCAACACTCTCTTGTGAGGGCATGTCATACGTGCTGTTCCACCGGAAGTGTGAATAGCTGCGGAGAGCCAGTGTACCCTCATTCACTGGACATGTTTTGTTGCAAGATTATTCACGTTTCCATACTTGGAACACCGCGAGTGAAAAAAATAGACCCTCCATTTGTCTCTACGGGACAACTCTACTGGTTCCCTTAATGTGAACACTCTTTTCAATTGTCTCAATGGTACTTTAACCAAGCATGTACATTGTTTGACCAGAGGGCTCCTTCCACTTCGGCTACACCAGGGTAATTCCAAATGCTGATGACCGGCATGCTCCCTCAAGGCTGTGTTGGCGGATGAAGTAAAAATAGGACTTTAAAGCCCGTTTTCTCCGCTCTGCTCTTTGACTTTTCTTTTTGGGAACATCCCCTTGTCACAAAATTAATGAATGTGGTGGCGGCCAACAATGCTACTTTTTCTTTGGGCTGGGATGGATTGTGTGTAAGCGAAGAGATTGGTTCCAGTGTTCCCTGTGGACCGCAGCCTTTGGTGTTTGGTGATAAATGCCTACTGTGTGGTAATATAGTATGATTAACGGACACAGCCCATAGCGCTATATCCCCTTCACCACTACCACCACCCCCAACAGCCCTCTCTCTTTTCGCCTCCTCACTGCACCTGAATCAATCATCTGCATGGACCTACAGTCTTGACTGAGAACAGATGTTCAATGCTCAGTGCCTCCGTTAGTAGTGGAGGAAAGTGGAAAAGACTGCCTTTAAAAATGATGGGCATTGGAATACTTTTTCTCAGGGAGAAAATTAATTGTTAACTATTTATTCTCTTCATAATGAACCTGTCAGACGTGTTTTTGGAATGTGATGGAATTAACCTTTTATGCGGAACTCGTTTAATTCAATGGCACCAAAAGATGAAAAATTAAGACCAGTTCTCCTAGTTTAAAGGGCTGATGAAGAGTTCAATTCTTGAGTGTTTTACACAGTTAAATTGTATTGAATGCATCATTCGCTGTGTCAAAACTCATATTACCAAAGGGAAAAAAAAAAAAATTTGAAATGACCGCGTAGTTTTTGACAGTGTTGGGCACGTTACTTTAAAAAAGTAATTAGTTACATTACTCACTACTTCTTCCAAAAAGTAACCGAGTTAGTAACTGAATTACTCTACAGTAAAAGTAACTAGTTACCAGGGAAAGTAACTATTTCCGTTACTTTAAAAAGAACTTGTTGTATGTCAAAGAATTTGACATTTTCTGAGCAGTATTCGAGTCAGTGGAATAGAGAAGAACAGACAGGTAGTTAACTTGTTAGGTGCTTCAGCAGATTTGAATTGCTTACCACAGATGTCGACAAAAGCTTTGCCCCGGGACATAAATTACACATTACATGCAGGTTCTTTCCTTTAGTTTCGAGAAACTTAAAATAGCGTCTATATCTCCACCTCTTAAAGGGCCATTTTTCTTCTGAATGCTCTGCCATGTGCACCCTGTGCATCTCTTTTGCGTGTGTGTGTTTGCTGCACGCGCTGTTCCGGTTTGCTTGTGAAATCACCGGCTCTGATTGGCTAACCACGACACATGACTCTAACCCTCAGCCAATCACAATCACTTCCATCGCATCTCTCGAGGGGCTGCATTCAGGTAGGCTCATTTCTCGACAATTCACGTCACCTTTAAAGCGTCTGCCGTCCTCAAGATGGAAGCAGAATTATTGCTGGCTGACAGTGGGAGATGGGAACGAGGTTAGCATCAGGTGTAGCAAACACAGAAGCGTTACCAAACTTTGGAAAGCATTGTCTAATTGAATGAGCAGGGACAAACAGCTTGGAGTCAGAAGTACGTGCGCTATTCTCGAACCTGATCGCACCCCAAGTCTTGAATGACAAATCAACAGAGCAGAGAGTCGACTCGACACGGCTGGTAGTTTCTTCAATTTATTCAGAGTGAGTAACGCACCGCTTTTGACCGTCAGTAACGGTAACGGTGTTGTAACGGCGGAAAAAGTAATTAGTTAGAGTACCCCGCTACTGAAGAAATAACGCCGTTACGTAACGGCGTTATTTATAACGCCGTTACTCCCAACACTGCCATAGCAACACCTTAGCAAATATGTAAACTAAAGTGCAATCACATTCGTAAATGAATGGCTTCTGGTTTTTTAAATGTAAATGAACCAATCTATTGTGATAAAACAACAAAATTGCAATAACTGCATTAACCATCAAAGTGAAGTCTAACTGTAACTGTCGTCTTGAAGCAAATCTGAATAAGGAAAAACATTGCAATAAAATAATGCAAACGGTTAAACTTGAGAGTAGCTGAGATCTGTCATGACAAAACATCGCTTCAATGATATCTGGCGCCATCTAGCGTCGTGAATGGGTATAATGTCTAGACCGCGAATATAAGACGACCCACTTTTTCAGTTTAATTTCAATGCAAAAAACACCAGTCTTATATTCGGGCCAATAAGGTAACTCACAATGTTACTCATTACTTGAGTATTCTTTTCATCAAATACTTTTTTACTTAAACTTTAGTACATTTTTGGATGACAACTATGACTTGAGTAATATTATTTTGAAATAACTCTTACTTGAGTACAATTTTTGGCTACTCTACCCACCTCTGGAAGCGCACCACTCCCAAGATGTAAGCCTCGAAATTGCGCGAAGACTACATTTTGCAAAAAAGAAAGCGTTTTGGTGACCCAAAATAAACTTTTTGTATACACAAGGAGCAGCTAGCAACAGGTATCTGGACTGCTTCAATTTCTCATGTCTGTCCAAGGCCCAAAAAAAAAAATCAAACGAACAACTAGTTTTAGGTGTGCGACTTTGGATGTTCCACTATATTTAATTGAGAACAAACCCCGTCAACCCACATCGAGGCATGACAGTCATTGCCTTAGTAATCATCAAACAGAGTGTCAAATACGAACAAGTTCATTCAAAACCAGGAAAGAGCTAAGCATCTGTTATGGTAAAAGAGGTGACGAGGCAGGCTGAATATAAAAGTGAGCGGCCAACATGATCAGACTTGATAATAAGAATAATATATCTTTAAAAGGCAAAGTTGTCTTGACAAACACAAGGGAAACCATTTCATTGATGGCCAGATTGCAGCGGTGGCATAAGCAGTCCAATCAATCCTCCAGTATTTTTGCGTGTGAGTCGATAGATGCAGGTTAGGCCCATTAGTCACGCTGGCACCCCACATCGCCTTCCCGAGCACTCTAACTACCTTTTGCTATACACTGCCCTTTATAGGCCCGTCAAAATGGAAATCAATTGTAATTCATGGCACTTGCTGGTAATATGTATGGCTGCATTTTCCATCTTGAAATATTTAACAAAGTCATAATCTGCTTCTTGATGACACCTGCAAAGGAGCAAAGGCCATTTGCTGCTGGCATCCCAAAGCAAGCGTTCTTTCTGCATTGTTCCTCGCCATGTAACTTATTAGGATTCACCGACATGCCCGGCATTACAAGAGGTGAATGCTTCCAGTGTGAGGACAATTTCCTCCCAGCAGCCTCCCAGAGAGAGAGTAAACAGGCTGGCGCTTGAGACTGGAAAACGGCAGAGGAGGTGCCTCTCGGCGTGATGAATGAAGCGAAGACGACTATCCATTTAGCCGTGATGAGAGCCCAACTGATCCCTGGATTTGTGAGCGGGATTTAAAGCTCTACCTTGCAGCCAGTCATGTAGCACCTGAAGTGGGCCCAAGTTGCGCATGGTGGCACTCTTATGATGTGCTGAATGGAAGAACATACAGAGTGTCGGAAAAGCTCCGTGACTGGTTTCACAAAAGAAATATTTCAAAATTCATGGTTTTTCATCTGAAAGTAATCCATGTAGAGTCCAACGCACTTTCCTAGCTTGCGCCACCTCAGCAACATTCGTCATGACATTGAACTGTCCGTTTCTTCTAAAATTGTTCAGCCACAACTCTTGCCTCTTTGGGTTGGAACTTCATCTTTTGTGACACCAGTCCTAGAGCAATTTCTGATATACATTGGTGGGAGACTCAAAATTTGAGAAACCCCACAAGCAAAGATTTTTTTGACATCATAGGTCAATAAATTTGTTTCAGGATTTTGCTTATACTCATCAGGTGTTTTACAGGGTTCTTCCACACTACATTCACTCAAGCATACCTTGATACAACTTGCGTCCAGCACAACAAAATGCCGTGGCTGGGAAGTGTTCTGTTGTAAGCCTTTCAATATGTGTGCTCCTGCAACGAAATTATGCACACATTTACGTCTGACTGACTAACGTTAGCAGTTAACGTCTGAGCTACAACGATATCTACTTGACGATAACATTAGCAGCCAGTGTTGTCAGTAACGCGTTAAGCCTGAGTTATGCTTCTGCGTTGCAGTGAGGGCGAAGCTACTATGGCGTCAATGACCATTCGATAGTTCTGTGGCAAGGGAACATGTTGCTTTGTAATTCACCGCCAAGCCGCTAGAGAGGTGTGGCGTAGTGTTTGTACGGTTTGGGGGGACTCTTTTCGACTTCCTCTAGTTTTCTTCCGGTTACACAATAATGCCAACGGAGATAAAACGCTTGAATGTAGATCTTCAGCTCATCAACATTGAACAACAAATCTTGATCATACTGTAATGTCCGTAACTAAGCGCGGGTCCTTTAAGAGGCGATCAGACTGGGGAGCCGTGACGTAGCGGGAAGCGAGTGGAAAGAACGGGAGAAAGCGAAAGTTAGCGGCCGCATGTTGCGGCAGCCCGCTATTATTTTGTCATTTATTTTATTGTTGACACAATAAAGTGGGGAAAGTCATCATAGACTTCTCTCCTTCTTCCCGTCATTCGTTGTCATAAAAGCACCGAGGCACTCTCAATCAGTGATGATGTATCAAGTGTGTGAACTGTTGTTGAAAATTAAACATCCATACAACTCTTTTGACACCAAACCTGTGCTTTATTCTTCACATACTTGAAGTGTGAAATTTAAATAAGTCACAGACTCACAGAAAACATATGTACAACAATAAATGATGAAGTGCATCAACCAAAAATATGGCATAAAGTGATAAAAAGCTGGCAGTGTTTGGCCGACTGTGCCACCGCTTCGGATGGCCATTCGCTTCCGAACACACATATGCTGTACTTGTCTCAGTGGTTCTTCCATTATTTTATGCAATCGCTGACCTTGCCATTTGGCAATCCTTATGTCTTGACGAGACGTTGTAGAAGTTGTCGTACTTGCTCTTCGATAATACTCCCGTCAGCTTGGTCCATTTTTGCGTGTAGCAAAACAATGTTTGAAAATGGCGGTGATTTTGCACTGAACCGGAAACAGCAGTCTGAGCGGACCACTCACAGTTCATTTGCGCCACGTCACCACACGTTGACATATTGACCAGTCAGAAAATTGTGGAGATGCACGTCAGGCTACGGCGAAGGGTCGTAAATCGGGTCTGCCTTGGCGGCGTAGGTCTGCCGCAGAAGCATAACTCAGCCTTTACGCATTACTGACAACACTGGCTGCTAATATTATTAGCAGTTGTTATCTAATCTAATAAAATAAAATAAAAACGGGTCACGTGTATTACCATGCTGTGTGAGCGCTGAGTCTGCAGCAGCGGCGGCCAACAAAACATAGCCTAGCTACCTTGTCAGGACTCGATAAAAGAGGCAGGGGAAATACTACAAACGGTTGCATTTGCTTACTGGACATACAGCCATTACATTACATTTTTGTCCGGTAAAGATGACAAAAATAACTCCGTGTGTTGCAAACTTTGCGCTGGCTCTAAAAGACTGACAACCGCTAAAAAACCCACATCCAATTCAAAGAACCACTTGGAATTACAGCACAGCGCTACCCAATTCAAAGCACAGCCTCCAGGTAACCAGAGGACTTCTACAGTTTGTAACCAGCCTTTACGCACATTTTAAAGTTACAGTTTGTACACATAGGCAGAGTTGACTTTTATGGGAGGGGAGGGGGCAAAACATACAAACCATCATTTGGATTGCATTGAATGAGGTGTGTCCAAACTTTTGGCCTGTACTGTATATACAGTGTATGGCGGAAAACACTCAGGTGACTAAGTTCCGCTCTGAGGCCCCCAATTTGGCCAACTTTCAAAATTATCCGATATGCACGTGTGATACATCATTGGAAAGCTTAAAATTTAAATTTTTGGGGGGGAAGAAAAATTTTGAACAGGAGGGCATTCTTAAAAAAAAAAAAAAAAAATTAAACAGCAAAACCCTATCTGGAGGTGACTTTAATTAGATATTATCGCATATTTACTCTGTTTCAAAAACTCCATGTAGCATGTATCACTGAGTGTCAAGACACAGCTGTGAATGGCCATAGCTGGATTTTTTGGCGATTTTATGGGTGAAACATGGTAATATAACAAGGGTCGCGATGCAGAAATCGCAGACATCAAGGAGTGGTTGAGATGTTCTTTTTCATATATTTACCAATGTTTTTTTTTTCTTTTTTCCAATTTTTCTTTGTTTGGATCGATTATTTATCATCTAACATTTCGGAGAAAATGCGACAGTATTAAAAAATATATACAATTAAGCGATAGTTATGAGGTAGCTATCCGTGACTTTTTTACATACGCCATTTTTTTCATTGTGACATAATTTGTTTAAAAGTTTAAAATGTGAGTGAATACTTTTTTAAAGTTTTTTTTTTTTTGTTAAACGAAAGACATCAATTAATGATTCTAAGCTAAAAACGATAGACATTTTGAGTAATAAATATAATTTATTACCTTCGTTTTATTGCTGGGTTGAAACAAAAGCGGTTGCACGACGTCTGTAAACAGGGGTTTTCAGGGTAAAACGGACAAATTAAAAATAGTGCGGGGGCTTAATGCGCCATGAATCTGCTATGGCAGAATATAGACATATTTGTCTATCAAACACAACAGTTGTTTTGGCCTAAAATACAGCAGTTTCTTTTAAAGAGGAGTGCAAGAGCAGAAACTGCTTTTTCAGTCTTGTCTGTGTTTTCCGCCAAATACATCTTGACACTGTTCGTGTTCATCCTCTGTTCAAACTCAGTTGTTGAAACTTTTGAAAGCTTACTTTTAAAGAAATTCTAAATATCCAACTTGCCTCCTCAGCTGTTGTTTTGGCTAAGCAAAGCAAAGGACCGTCTCTCAGGTGCTAGTCACATATTCTGTTCGAAAAATAAATTGGACCCATTATGAAATGCTTTGAAGGATTCTTATTCATTTCGTTCATTTTTGTTGTTTGTTTTATTGCTTTAGAACTACAACAAAGGGCTCCGGAGTGGTTAAGCCAGCGCGAGTCAATGATGGTTGGAATCAACTCCATCGACTAATTAAACCCCAGCTAACTCAAAGATTAAGCCTTATGTGAAAAATTCAATTACATACGATGGCATTTTTCTGTTGTCATTCTTATGATGAGGCGATAAAGCGAGAAAAATTGGTAAAAAGTAACTGATAAACTACTTTAAAAGTAACTTAGGTACTGTTAGGGCTCCTTGATTGCAGGCTGGAGACCAGACATGGGGAAACGACGACAGCTGCGAGCCATCAAATCAGCCGCCTACATAAGCCAGCTCGTCGTTGCCGCTCGTTGCCAGACCAACACTTTCGGCATCCCCGTCAGTCAAGTCCAGCATTCAGGCATTTTACAAATCTTATCACCCGGCTAATCAGACCTCTTGTTCCGTCCCAGGATTCCCCGTGCCTGATCCCAGTATTGTACTGTCGCCTGATTGACCTCCCGTCAACACCTGCCAGCTACGAATTCGCGTGCACGTGCGCTGCTGCGACACTCATGCGCTCTTAAATAAACTTTGATAAAAAGCACAGCCACCCTCTGGTCTACTCCCCAGCGCACCCAGTTACTTTGATAATAAAGTACTAAGTAAAGTAACTAGATTACTTTTTTGAGACATAATCAGGGGTGAAAGTGGTTAGAATTTCTTGCCGGAACTCCCCGACGTGAAGGTTGCCACGGAGCCAGAAATTTTATTTATTTATTTATTGATTTGGGGGGGGCGGTATCAAAAAAACTACTCAAATCCAAAGAAAACTCTTTTTGGTCAGTTATTTCTATAACACATACAAAAACTGATTTTCATTCAAAATTGTATTTTTTCAATGGTTTGCAAAATATACGTTAACAAAAACAGCTCCAACCTCCATCTCCTAATTTTTATTTTCCCTCATTTCCTCACATACTAAATGCCAAATCTCAATTTTAACTACTTAAGAACATAGGATGTATATTAAAATTGAATTTAATATAAACATTTACTATTACTTACTTTTTTTATATAATAAAGATATAAGTAACATACATTCAGAAAAATAAGTACAAATGACTTATATTATGCAGAGTGAAATGGAATATATTTTGAAGATCGCGCAAACATTGACTTTTTTAAATTAAAAGGAAATGAATAAGTAGCCTAACATAAGTCCAAACGGCACATTGACAGCTAAGATGCTCTGAAGCTCCCCATCAGAGCAAATAAAATCAAATATGATAAATAAGCCACCTTATCTCTTTCCTTGCTCTTAAAGATTTGATCCATTTTCTGTTGCATTGCCCTTTAAATTTTTTTTTTTTTCCCCTTTTCAGAAAACATGCACATTTGAACCAATCAGCGCTAACCATCTCTGGTGATCCAATGTCAGTATGTCAGCCAAATGAACGAATAAATGAGTCCAAGTGTTTTGCTTTGCTGCACATTAACGTGACTCGTCATCGTCAAACTCAGATAACTACAGCAGCTGGGGAAACCTCCATGCAGTAAATAATAAATATCGGTGGAAACGGATTACACTATACAAGCAATTTATTATGCTTGTTGTTAACACTTGTGTATGTAAATCTGATTGTTGTAGATTGTTTTCTTCTTGGAGATGAAATGCATGTGTAGCAGCTTTGAATTTTTTTTTTTTTATTTTTTTTACATAGCCTTTTGACAGTTGCCGTCATATTTTCGGAATCAAAGTACCATATACTGGAACGTTCTGGCCCTGAATCTTATACCGGAACTGCATTCTGGCCCTGAGTCTTATACCGGAACTGCGTTCCAGCGCTAAATCTTATACCGGAACTGCGTTCCTGACCGTTGCCGCCCACTTTCACCCCTGGACATAATCAGTAATTAAATTACTTTTTCTAGTAATCTGTGACAACACTATTAGCAGCTAACGTCATACAAAATATCTACTGGATGAGTACTTTTGAGTAGAAATAGTTACAAATCGAGATATACCAAAGTGTACAGTATGTAACGTAGGTTCCTGTCGTTGCCTTCATTTTCGTTTGTTTTGTGGATATTTGTATCAAAGTGTATGTACCGTTGTAGTAAGTTTACTTTCGTTGTGATCATTTTGCGTTCGTTTTGTGGAAATTTGCATCAAAGTGTATGAATGATTGTAGTAAATCTACTTTTGTTGTCGTCATTTTGCATTCGTCGTCTGGATATTTTCATTTGTGTTTCAGGCTTGCAGCTATTGGCATTCATGTTTGTTTGTTTTTTGCAAAGCGTTCGGTATTTGGAAATTGCCTTACACACCGCTGTAAGAAACAGTCCTGTTTCCACAGTGTTGAAGGGCTATGAAAGCTAATAAGTAATTGGTCCAAATTGCCAGATTGTCATATTGACTTAAGCGTTCAGTGCACTACACAGCCCTCTGTGACGTCATCTTTTGTGACGTGCTTGTTTACAATCCATACTTATCATTCTGCACTGTGATTTGGGACCCAATTTACACGATTTAATCAGAGCTGGCAATGTGAGAAAATGCATCAGGTTCTCTCGAGTAGTAATGGGAAATGACTGATTTTTTCATCAGCAATTTATATGTATGTAACATAATCAACATTGATAAACATTATGCTTATTTACCAAACCAAGAAATGAAGAAAATTACTTGTAAATAAGTGAAAATGCAAGCACTTTGTGAATAAATCATAATTAGCTTGAAGGAATCTTTCTTTGAATGTTCCAAACTCCTGCTTCAATGCCAGTTGGCTGCCATCAAGAGTTAGCTGAGCTTTTAATAGCTAACTAGTACTCTAGTAACTAGCCTCTAGTATGCCAAGCAAACGACAGCTACCCACAACCCTACTAAGGACAAGTACCACAAAAAATGGGTGGTTGGATAAGCCCATCATGCCCCATCAGATGAATTAAAATAGCCATAAAATGGGACAGAATTCAAGGGTAAACCGGCTATGATAGATTTCTAGGAGCTCTGATGTGGCGAATGCACCCTACACCTCACCTTCATCCAATCATGAAGTGTTCACATTTGCCGACAGATTGCCAGCCGGTGCAGCCTACAACATCAAGAGCCTTTATCCTGTCAAATGATACTGTGGTGGCACACCCCAGACTGCATATGAAGGTGACTCTATCTGGCTAGTGAGCTTGCTGCTCATTCGACCGCTGAATCCAAATGGTGGGATGGCGTGAGCCGCAGCTTGTGTTTTCTGTCACCAGCCCACCCCAGATAAGGACAGATGACCTTTCTTCAGGTTGTTATAATAGATCAAATCCAGAATCACTTATTCTTGGCTTTTTAAAAACTTGCTCGCAGGCATCGCTTGTGAACGATTACATCCAAGCTGCCATTTCCCACCGTCTTTGTTGAATATGTCCTGAAAAGAAGTCGACAACACCGTTACATTGAGTCTGCTGATTAAAAAGATGGCAGTCACAAGAGAGCACAAATATCTGGGCAGGGGAGCAAGGTAATAATAATGAATTTGCTGATGAAGCTACTCCAGCTCAGCAATATTAGACAATTTAGTGTATAAATCTAATTTTGCACAATAGCATTTTATGGACTCTTTCAAGCACTGAACATGAATGTTCTTTTGCCAATTAGAGGCAAAACAGAGCCAAAGTTAATTGTCCCCCTGTTAATGAGAGCGTTTAAGCCACTCAGCCACCAAACAGGACTCTTGGGGACATTAACCACCCGATCTTTGAATCACTGCACTAGCTGACTCATTCCAATCTACTGATGACTATATTTAACTATATCAGTGTGAGGAACATGACAAAGTCTGCTTTTAGCACAGTTTCTGGGTGATGGCCGATCAAACGATGCTATCCAAGAGAGCTCGCGGTTCAGGCTGAATGGAACAATAATACAAATCTATCAAACAACTAAGTTAAATTAAGGTGTGTATGACACCAAAAAGCATGTTTATTTCATATTTCACGTGGTGTTTTATGCTTCTGAATGAAATGGACCGTTTGGATGTGAGTGAAAGCGATCGTTTTATATATTCAATTTTTGAATCCCGCGCCATGAAAATGAGTAACTTCCGGCTCCAGTCTCGGATGTGACGTCACCCGGGTCAGCATCTCACAATACAGCATTGCTTTATAGCATGCAGATGGATGGCGGATTCAGCTGATTTTGTGGATTAATTCATTTATTTTTCGCATCACGCCAGCCAAACGGCTGCAGGCTTTTGTAGCTCCACCAGGGAGAGGGTTTCAGAAAGTTCCCGTTCTCCCCGAGATCGGCCAAGACAAGAGTGCGACAACTGAGGGACCATTGGATTCACGAGGAAGTGAGTAAAGATGGTGTTTGTATCATGTCAAATACTGGGATCATGACACACGTTTTAATACGCAAGTGGCTTGCATTTTGTGGCTGACAATGCTCCTTGTCCACCGAGCATGCCACTTGACCGAAGGCTCGTCGCAAATCCCCCTGCCGGGATAGGGCTATACTCGGCTTATTGCCCTCTTCGTGTGCCCGGTGTTCTGTAATAAAGGAATATTAACTTATGTTTGATCATGGACAGTCATGTAGAAAAGTTCTCAGACACATCCTGCCTTGTTAGCTGCACACAACAACTGCACGTCGCTCTTTCACTGTTTACGTCTTCGCCATGTAGTTAAGCATTAATTTACGCCACATTTGTGTTGACCATGTGGCAGCTACGTGCTCCTCTGACGTCAGCCGGTTTGTCCGTGGTCATTTTCCAGCTGCTTTCCCGCAAACGAGCTCTCCCGCCCGCAGCAGGGGAACGACGAACTGTAACTTGCTTGCCTCCACGCGGGTTGCCGATCTGCGAAGACAATCGACAACCCCGCTGACGTGTGATATGATCAAGTAGTTTTGTGTGATTTTTTGCTTCGAAAAGCGAAAATAAGACTTTGAGATGTCACTCTGTTCGGCTTTGCATGTCGGCTGGCTGTCACGCCTCGTGGTTTGTTTACATTCTCCGAAGCCGGGGCAGGGAAATGATAAAAGCCGGACTAACTATGGTGGCATAAGATATCGTTCGGGAGGAGTGACAGTAAAGGTGAACTCGACAGTTTTGACCATTATGGAGTAATTTGTCCATGTCATACTGAATAAATAATATAAATAATATAAATAATAATTTTTAATATTTCTTATTCCATGTAACACAAGGCTGTTATTTGTCATGACCATACCATTTATTTAGCAATTGGGGAAAAATAGTTGGATAAAATAAATATCCTGTAAGAAATATTGGAGAGATTGAAAAATGACATTTTCCTGCTCTATTCGTCACATTTTCCCCGTTCTGAATGATTGCCCCTCAAATTCTAAACAAGATGAAATCATGACCCTGCTGATGTCATCCTCCATTTGGGGACGCTATAGCGCCATAATGGCAGGCGGGGCTAAATGGCAGATTAAAAAACGAATTTCTCATCATCTGCGCTTTGCTAAATTGTTGTATATAGTTGAATCGTCTCAAAATATGATTCTAATTCACATAATATTGCTATTTAAGACTTTTTTTATCCTGTCATTCACACTTTAAGGAACAACAACGTTGTAAATTGAGATTTAAATCACAGTTTTGCCAACTGCACTGTGCTCATATTAGCGGTTGTTTTGAATCATGCAATTTGTGCCCTCTTGTGCCCGGCCAATCAGATTCTGCTAGTCTTCTGGGTGTTTCTCCCCTGCGTCTGTAACTCTGTCTATGTCATTAGCCATAGCAGGTGTTGTTAGCTTGCCCTGGCCCTCCCGTGTCAGCCAATTATCTCTATTCCTGTCCTTGACTTTAACCAGCTGGCTCTTATTTGCACGAAAAAGCTAATTGTATTTCCATTTTTGATGGATCCTTGGCAGTGTCCTTGTGTGAAGCTAGAGTCCCGATTCAGGAGATGCATCCTTTAAAAGGATGCATTTGAAGGCTAATGACATAACATCAAGTGAATGCTGTCCCAAATTTAAAGGCTCTTTCAACTGCAGAGCACAAATTTGACCTTCTATGCATTTTATTTTTTATTTATTGTTTTTGTTAAGTAGATTGCTTTCACTGCCTTCCATATCTCAAGGTTTGGCCACTATTAAATCCTGTAGAATATTGATAAATGACAGCATAAATAAGCGTGTGTATTGATGGGTGAAAAATCCAGCTAATGCCAGCCAGTCGTGTTTGGCTTTGAGGGGAAAACTGAGGTCTGGTTAAAAGCTCCCAGTTGCTTCTACGTAGTTTTTACTGCACAAACGGCTATGAAATGTCAAGGAGGAATACAAGTACAGCATGGAAATGAAAGTGTCGAGCCTACACACTGTAGGCTACTGCATGGGTTTAAAAAAAAAAAACACAAAAAAAAAAAAAAAAAAAAAAAAAAACAAGGTCCTTTATAATTTAATCCTTAATGAAAAAATGTATTTATACAAAAATGCATACAGACCTGTTGTGTAACAGAAATGTGTGACTGGAGCCAGCCACTCGACCAAATGCCATCCTTTAATCACACTGTAAGCGCTGATTCAGACATCTGGAGATTCATATTTGCCTGACCAGCAAGTATTTTTGACAGCAGCCGCACAGAACCTACAAGCCTGATCTGGCAAGCTGCTCGCCTTTCATTACATAGAGTGGCTTTTAAAGAAAGAGTCTAATCTCTAGCCATATTACATCCCAAGACAAATGGACACTGTGGCACAACCAGAACAACTTACAGTATACACCTGTGATGCTAATACCGCAGTGGCACAGACCAGCAACGCTATTTAACTAGAGCAGACCAACAATAATGTGTGAAGTCAACTCGGGGCTCCCTGGTGCGCGTTCGTAACAAAAGAACTGGGACATAAATTCCCGCTTTCAATTCAAGTGAAAAGAATGGGATGTCCCCGATCCGATCACGTGATCGGAAATAGGGCTAATCACGCCATTTTTCAGAGGATCGAATCTGGTGAAAAGGACCAGGTTTTTAATTAAAAAACAATACATAAATAAAATTGCATATGGCGGGAAACACAGACAAGGCTGAAAGGACTTTCTGCTCTTGCACCACTCTTTAAAATGAACTTCTGTATTTTAAGCCAAAAGAACTGCTGTGTTTGATAGAACAATATGTTTATATGCTGCCATAGCAGTTTCATGGGACTTTAGGCCCTCAAACTATTTTTAAGTTGTCCGTTTTACGCTGGAAACCCCCGTTTACAGACACCGCGCAACCGCTTTTGTTTCAACCCAGCCATAAAAATAAGTTATTATATTTATGATTCAAAATGTATCCTTTTTAGCTTAGAATCATTAATTAATGTCAAATGCTTAGTTTGAAAAAGACATGACTTTCAAAAATTATACAGTCACCAGATCTCAATCCAATAGAGCATCTTTGGGATGTGGTGGAACGGGAGATTCGCATCATGGATGTGCAGCCGACAAATCTGCACCAAGTGCGTGATGCCATCATGTCAATATGGACCAAACTCTCTGAGAAATGCTTCCAGCACCTTTTTGAATCTATGCCACAAAGAATTAAGGCAGTTCTGGATTGAGTGAATTGAGATCTGATGACTGTGGAGGCCATTTGAGTACAGTGAACTCATTGTCATGTTCAAGAAACCAGTCTGAGATGATTCCGGCTTTATGACATGGCACATTATCCTGCTGAAAGTAGCCATCAGAAGTTGGGTACATTGTGGTCATAAAGGCATGGACATGGTCAGCAACAATACTCAGGTAGGCTGTGGCGTTCCAACGATGCTCAATTGGTACCAAGGGGCCCAAAGAGTGTCAAGAAAATATTCCTCACACCATTACACCACCACTACCAGCCTGAACCGTTGATACAATGCAGGATGGATCCATGTTTCATGTTGTTGACGCCAAATTATGACTCTACCATATGAATGTCGCAGCAGAAATCAAGACTCATCAGACCAGGCAACGTTTTTCCAATCTTCTATTGTCCAATTTCGATGAGCTTGTGCAAATTGTAGCCTCAGTTTCCTGTTCTTAGCTGAAAGGAGTGGCACCCGGCGTGGTCTTCTGCTGCTGTAGCCCATCTGCCTCAACGTTCGACGTACTGTGCGTTCAGAGATGCTCTTCTGGCTACCTTGGTTGTAACGGGTGGTTATTTGAGTCACTGTTGCCTTTCTATCAGCTCGAACCAGTCTGGCCATTCTCCTCTGACCTCTGGCATCAACAAGGCATTTCCGCCCACAGAACTGCCGATCACTGCATATTTTTTCTTTTTCGGACCATTCTCTGTAAACCCTAGAGATGGTTGTGCATGAAAATCCCAGTAGATCAGCAGTTTCTGAAATACTCAGACCAGCCGTTCAGGCACCAACAACCATGCCACGTTCAAAGTCACTCAAATCACCTTTCTTCCCCATACTGATGCTCGGTTTGAACTGCAGAAGATTGTCTTAAACCATGTCTACATGCCTAAATGCACTGAGTTGCCGCCATGTGATTGGCTGATTAGAAATTAAGTGTTAACGAGCAGTTGGACAGGTGTACCTAATAAAGTGGCCGGTGAGTATATATATATATACATATATATATCAGAGGTTGCGCTAGACATTTTCGTTGTCTGTCATTTTGACTGACAGGGTCATAAAAATCCGGTCATAGTCTATTTTTACCCGTCACTTAAAATTTTAAAATGATAATGATGACATATTCAATAGTATTTAGTTTTCATTCATTTTTAATTAATATTGTAACGCTTGCTTGGCGGCGAAAAATTAGACACGGAAGTCGTGGTATTTTTCTCCCTTTTTACTCTGCTTACCGCCAACAACTCCGCCCCCAAAGAAAAGGAGGCAACGATATAGACCCCAATCACCAACGTCACACAATGATCTTAATTGTGGTTGTCAGCCCAAAATCTTCTAAATATATATTAAATGCATCTTACCAGATATAAAAAGACTACTACATAGTCTGTGGTGATCGTTTGGTGCCCAGATTTCTTGTCGAATTACAGCAGTCCATCTCGCTCTCATCTTCGGGTCTCTCAGAATACGGTAGAACTTCAAGTCTCTCCGTCTATCTTCTCTGTTACAGCAACCAACCGCCACACACGCCTTCACCATTTTGATTATTAATATTAACGAGCAGAAAAACACGCATTAATAGGAGGCATGTACGTAGCGGTAATGTGTAAACATGACGAGCTGACACACAATATGGCTGCTCCGGTCAGGGGGCGGAGTTGTGACGTCATGTGATTGGGGTCTATACACAGGCGGCAATCTTGTCCATCAATTGGATGACGCGCTGGCACACCGGGTGCACCAATAAGAACCTCGCGTTGATGTGTCAATCACAGTGCCGCCGCCAGACCCCGGTGACGCTACAATATTCTGACAGAATATCCAACGACGTCATGCATTAAGAGAGACAATAGCTAATTAATATGCTAACTCGCCACCCTGTGGTCTGGGGTGTGAATTGCAACCTGTCAAAATGACAGACGGACTTCAGTTTTTTCCGTCACCATTTTAAAAAAACAGTCAACGACGGAAAATTTCCGGTTAACGCGACCCCTGATAAATATTATATATTAGGGCTGTCAAAAAATTAACATTTTTCATCTAGTTAATTACAGCTTAAAAATTAATTAATCGTAATTAATCGCAATTAATCGCAATTCAAACCATCTATAAAATATGCCATATTTTTCTGTAAATTATTGTTGGAATGGAAAGATAAGACACAAGATGGATATATACATTCAAAATACAGTACATAAGGACTATTTGTTTATTATAACAATAAATCAACAAGATGGCATTAACATTATTAACATTCTGTTAAAGTGATCCATGGATAGAAAGACTTGTAGTTCTTAAAAGAAAAATGTTAGTACAAGTTATAGAAATTCTATATTAAAACCTCTCTTAATGTTTTCGTTTTAATAACATTTGTAAAATTTTCAATCAAAAAATAAACTAGTAGCCCGCCATTGTTGATGTCAATAATTACTTACACAATGCTCATGGTGCTGAAGCCTATAAAATCAGTCGCACCCAAGCGCCAGCAGAGGGCGGCAAAACTCCATAAAACACAATTAACAAGCAGTTCACTGTACTGTCATTTAAATCTGTCTGAGCGGGGGGAGTGCGTTAATTGCGTCAAATATTTTAACGTGATTAATTTTAGAAAATTAATTAACGCCCGTTAACGCGATAATTTTGACAGCCCTTATATATATATATATAAGGGCTAAAAAGTAACAAGTAATTCAGAAATACAATGGCATTGCCAAAACAAACAAAAATATATACGTTTTATACTCTACAATACTCCCGGAAAAAGCGGAGGAGGAAGTACTGTAAACAGTACAGTCTATTACATTTTTTAAACTCATGTTAAAATTAAAAAGGTGTAAAAATATGCCATCGGGACATCCCTAGTGAGAACGCATGCTGTAACCACCTGTTACCAGCCATGTACTCCTCGTTGTTTGTTCATTTGTTGTAGGGATGTTGTACAAATCTAAGTTTGTGGCTGCTCAAGAAAGACACATTCATTTCCAATGGCAAAAACATTACAATTTGGAATTTTAAAATGTATCGTTTCATCCAAAATTTTACAAAAACATCCACATCTATTTCCAATGGCCCCATATCTTTACAATAGGAAAATGAAAATGAGCAAAATTGCCTGGTATCAACCAGAATTGACTTGAAAAAACCCCAAAATCTACAGAAGGTGACCCAGAAATGCACTAAAATCAACAGGAAATTATCCAAAATGTATAGAAATAACCTCAGAATGCCCCAAAATGTGCAGGAAGTGACCCAAAATCAACAGGAATTGACCTGTAAGTACCTTAAAATTAACAAGTGACCAAAAATTAATTACATATCTACCAATGACGAAGAATTAGATCCCATTCAATTAAACCGGGAGGACTGGCTGTGAATGCTCACGTTTCAGTGCCATTGACGAGGATCATTCATGCTGGCATGACTAAAACAAAGTTTTGTTTTCTACACTGCAGCATAAAATATACACAGGTACAGTCGTTAACTTGTCTTTTTGTTTCACATTCCTAAGAGAGTAAGCTTCCTCGCACGGATGAAGAAGACCCCTTGGAGTGAAGCAAATCAATAAAGTTGCAGCCAAGTAAACAGAACATCCAACTGAAATACAATATAGAGCTTCTGTAAAGGTGAGTCGAATCAGGCTCCTGTGAATATTAACTCTGGGTTCAATTTTTTCAGTCACGATTGTAGGTAATTGCCTGAGACGCTACGGAACAATCATGCAATTCAACATTTTAACTTTAGAGTTGACTGGCAGATTACTTTGAATAATATGCCAAGATGGTGAGGGAGCACGATGCTGGAGGTCTGTGTTTCTAAACACCACTCTACTAAATTGATAGACAGCTCCTCCATTCCTGGTTAAACTCGCACAACCTTTCTATCGGTGAAGAGCACTTCTTGTTTTGGTTGCTATGGGAATAGCTGATGAAGGAGCAATTTCATCGTGTAGGTGTAAGGATGTGATGTGCCGTTATATCATTTTATCTGCTGTTCATCTAAAATTGTTGCCCAAGCAGCTTTAAAAGAGACCCAGATGGGATATCAAGAGGCAACCAACCTCTTTCCAAATGTTTTTTTTTTTTTTTTGACCAGACAAATTGGTTGACATTTTTCTTCTATTAACTCATTTGCTGGCATTGATAGCAATAGACGTACAATACTTATTGACTGTGAGGTGATGGCAGTAATCATTTTTATCACACCCAGCTCTCCCATCCCAAATGAATTTGGATGCCTCTCACCATTAATGGAAACAGGAGTTCAATTGCATTTAAAAAAATATTTATACAGTACATTTTGGGGCAATGTCTTTGCATAGACTTCATAATGATATTGACGGGACACATTCCCCAGACACTGCGTCACGCCTTCAAATAGGGGGCCGTCCCACACTCCACGGTCGAAGTCTGTCGCAGTTATTCTCAAACCCATGCAGCGATCCAATGCCGGATTAAGGTTGAAAAAGTACGAAAGCTGTACCGCATACAAACAAGGATTGTCTCAGGAGTGATTTGTTTGAGGATTCAAGGTAATCATATTTTTTGTACCATGCATGCATTTTGAAACATTGTGGGAAAAAAATCAGTGTGAGAACGGCTACGGCATTGGCGTTATAATTCGCAATATTCATGTAAAATAAATGCTTACTGCCCGTTTTTTTTGCTTTTAACCAAGAATTGAGACTGTTTTACGTTCATATCTGTAAAGAATTCAGGGATTTAAGCATTTATTCACAAGAATTTTCAACGTAAAAAGCTCTTTGTGGTGATAAGGCGGTGCCACATTGGCTTAAAGACTAGCAGCACATTTGAGATATTTACGTAAAATAAATGCTAACTGCCCGTTTATTTGCTCTTTTAACAAAGAATCGAGACTTATCAAGTCTACGGTCTTTTTCACCCTTTTGTAGATTTATTTGCATTACTTATAAAGTGCAAAATCTTTCATCAAAAACTGGGTTTGAGGTAGACGTGATATCGAAGGAAATATGTAAGTACTGTGCAAGCTATTCACTTGACCATGTGTCGGAAAAAAATAACTTCAATAGTGCAGAGCATAGCATTGAAACGAGACAATTCCAGCATTAAAAAAGCAGTTTTTTTTTCTCAAAGAAATGCCATTTCTCTTGACATAACAAGCAGGGCCAGTGGCGAGTGCCATTATATCAGTGCCAGGATGAAAACTACATGTAAAATGTAATGTTTCTGCACCTCGTCCTGTATTCCGCAGTCTGATATGATTTCCAAGGAAGGTGTTTAAATCAATGCACAATTGCTGCTGGGGACTAATTTGTACAAGTCTGCACACCATTCCAAAGTAATGATTTGGCTATGGTTACAATTGACCCATAACATCTGAAAACATTAACTAGGAGCCACTACTGAGGATGCAACAATACATCAATTTGGATCAATACAGTGACTGGTTACGCAACGATCCAATCAAATCAATCCAGAATAAAACATCAATCAACATCATTATCTTTTGGGTATACTGTTTTGTTTAAAATCATACAAATTTCTAAAAGTATTTCTGTAACAAAATTGTCAGAAATGTTCAAAGGCCATTGAATCGAATTTCAGTAGACTGTAATATCTGCAATTGTCATGTTAGTGTCAAAGAGTTAATATTGTATCATCATGAAAATGGTGACATACACCCTAAGCCCTAACACACTTGTAACCATTTAAAGTCCATGCTTAACTGTTGTAGTAAGCTTTCCCTGTTAGTTTTTCTTTTCTAGCAGAAGTATATGGATTTTGAGTTAACACTGGCAGATGGTTCAAACTATTCATAATTCTTATTGACATAATACTGCACCCACCACAACTAGCTATAGGGTATGGTGTTCTTTAGATTGTACAGGTTTCTGTTCAAATTAAAGGTGGAAAAGGTTTTTAAAGGGAACCACTGATAGAAAGACCTGTAGTTCTTAGAAAATAAACGTTATTATGAGTTAAATTTATATTAAAACCCCTCTTGATGTTTTCGTTTTTATACAATTTGTAAAATTAGATGAACTAGTTGGTAGCCATTGTTGTTGACGTCACTGGGTTACACTGGCGGACTTCCAGAGTATGACTCTAGTGACATAAACATGTCATCTTTTCAGCACATGAGCATGACAGCACTATCGATATTTCACAAAACGGCCAGAAAAAGCAAAATGGACATACAGAAAAAAACGTCCTATAAGAGGCAAATTTGACACCCAAAGTAATACCGTGCGCTTTCAGCTTGTTTTGTTTAGATCCATACAAACAGAACTTACTAAAGATGCCTTTAAGAAAATACTTAAACGTAGTAATATCAATTTAGAGTGGTTTAAATATGCTATGTGACTCATGTGGTCAACATATCAACAATCTGCTTTAAAGCTACAAGAAGAAAACAATGCTTAAAAATATGAGAAGGACACACATGCAAAAAGTATTTTGAGGCTATGAAAAGGTAATAAAAGACTCACTAAAAACACAAATAGGAAGTACTCGCCGCTTTTAACAGATGTGCGCATGTGTTTGTCTTACCGCGTAGCAAGAAATTTCAGAACACCGGTAGTGTTCGTCAAGTGACAGTGACAAACTACGTCATCACTCAGAGCGTTCATTGCGCACATAAAACATGGCGCCCCCCGTAGGTCAAAACATGTACTAGACATTATAGATTTTTAAATCAATGGCAATATTTTATGGGTTTCTAATAACATATTTTAGTAAAATAGAACAACTGTGCTTATTAGAGCCTAAAAATCTAAATCTTTAAGTCAGAGGTTCCCTTTAAATAATTTATTTGTTGTTGTTTTTTTCCATCACAAAAGTGTAGCATTTTAACACCACTAACTCTTCACCACTGCACTGGAACTTCTTTGCACCATCATTAGAACACAGTGAAATAATAAAACTATTTATTTTTTGAAGTTTTGGCTCCATCACTTCCCAGCTAAAGAATGTCTTATCTAGGTGTAAACACTTACCCTGGAGGCCACTTCCCTGTCATGACAGTGAATAAGTGCTTGACATACAGTTTTGCTGTTGCCTTCTCAATAAAGGTAGCACTTAATTAACAACAAGACTGGATTACTGCGAGAGCTGCCAGCAATGAGGACTTGAATTAATGACCCGCACACAAAAAAGCAATCTCCGGTCCCAGGAACGCCAAGGTCTGCAAACGCGCATCCGCACGTAATAAACCCAAAATCCCATCATTGTGATGAGCACATCATTGAAATAAAAGTACTAGATGAACTTTAAATGTCTTCCACTTCCTTTTTTCAGCCTCATCTGTGTACAGAGGGTATTTATCACCTTCTTTGTCATTATATTTTTACTAATACGTCGTTCTCAAAGAAGTGTTTTCAATATATGAAAACATTTGCAGTCTAGAATTTATATACATGTATTTTTTACTAAATGTACTGATTACATGTTACTTTTTGCTTTATATATTTATTCTATACAAGTATTTATTGTCCTAAATGTTCATAAACAGTTGCATTTATGCTGAAAGATTGAGCATTTAAAGCAGTGATTCCAAACCAGAGTCCTGTAAGGATAAAAACAATTGATCAATTTCACATGATCGATTGTAAATTTGTTGAACAATAAAAATGTATTTTGTTCGTCTATCAATGCTGCTGAAACATATCGTGTGGATCAAATTTTGTATCGATAACATTTGATTTCGCCTCTGTGTGTTACTGTTTGACCCATTGTGGAGCAAGTGACTATTTAGGATGGACATATCGATCCTTGTTATCGATATATTGATACTCACAGGCAGCCCTGTGGGCTCAAAAGGCCAGTAAGGCGGATGCTAAAGGTGCCTGAACATATGAGGGCGCCCCCCCCCAAAATAATTTTATATATTTATATATATGTACACTGTATATATACAGTGGCACCTAGACATACGATCGCTTCGACCTTTGATCTTTTTGATATTAGACGTAAAATTTGACTCGCCATTTGTTTCCACATCCGATGACATGCTTGAAATGCGCAGATTTGTGACAGTGCCGCAGTTTCTTTGTTTTCCCCCAAGACGGACGCACGGCGGATTTTGATTATAGGACGACCCCCTCTTTTTCAAGACTCAAGTTTGAAAAAAAGACTTTTTCAACACCAAATTAATTTTTATACAGAAAATAATTACAGTACATCTGAAATAAATGATTATAATTAAATTAAATTAAATATATTTGAGAGAAAAAGCATGTTATTTTGCCTCATTCAAATCTTAATATCTGAACATTTAAATATATAAACTAAAGTGCAATTACATTCGTAAAATGAATTTCTTCTGGTTTTTGAAATATAAATAAACCAATCTATTGTGATAAAACAACAAAATTGCATAACTGCATTAACCATCAAAGTGAGGTCTAACTAACTGTAGTCTTGAAACATATCTGAATAAGGAAAAACACTGCAATAAAATAATGCAAACTGGTTGAACTTGAGAGTAGCTGAGATCAGTCATGACAATGACTCCTCAAGTTCAGCATTCGCTTCAATGATATCTGGCGCCATCCAGCGTTGTAAATGGGTATAATGTCTAGACCTCGAATATAAGCCAACTCCCACTTTTTCAGTCTGATTTCAATGCAAAAAAAAAACAACGTCTTATATTCGAGCCAATACGGGTAACTGGTTTTGCTCTGTGTAATTGCTATTTGCAATAGTACCAACAGTATTTATTCAGGATTTAGAGTAGGTTTTCGGGCTGTGGGACGAACTAATGGAATTATAATGTATTCTTACGGGAAAATCCTGTTCGACATACGACCATTTCGACTTACAAACAAGGTCCTGGAACGAATTAACTTAATATGTAGAGGTACCACTGTATGTGTTTTTTTCCCTACTTTTAATTCTTGCATTTTTACCTTCGCCAGTAGGTGAAACCTCTGGCATCATAGGTTATTTATTCGGTTCTGTTGTTTTTGTTAGTCTATATTTTTATGTTCATGAAAACTCAAGAATGGATAAAGTAATTATTATCAAATTAGCAGGATATGTTTGTAACATGAAACTGTAGAGGTAATTAAATTTGGGGGTAATAAGGTCAAAGGTGGGAGGGGTCAGAAAACGAAATTCGCCATAAATTGCTTCATACTTAAAGGGAATGCATACTCTACCAAATACAGTGGTGCTTTGAATTTGTAGTGGGAGGTCTGCCATCTTAGAGAGCTGCTATCCCAGAGGGCTCCTCTAGTTAATATTAGGGGCTAGACACACAGGTGGGGATGAGTGATGGCAAAATATGAAAGTCATCGCTGTTGAGTTTTAAAGTCAACACATGGGGCGCGACGCGACTGCAGCTGCAAGCGACTGCAACACGCACCGCCCTTTTGCCTGTGTGTCATTGCTCATCTCTGATTGGCTATGAATTTGGAGGGAATTTTATTACTTTCCAGTCTTTTCTGAGAGCCAACAACTTTCCATACTGCTGGTTTTTTAATTTATGTCCCGGAAATTATGCCAGTAGGTATCATAAAGTATGTGTAGGTCGCACACTGCTAAAATGTTGACAAAAAGTGACATGTGGATGTCAATTTGCAGTTTGGCCAATATCCTCGCAGCTGACTTGTTGTTTAATAAATCAGTTTCCAATTGGTTGTAATGCTAAGCAACAGCGACAGAAATAGAACCATTTCCTATTTTCTTATATCGCATCGCTGGTCCGTGTGTGCACGTGTACGTGCACGACTGCTCTTCGCCGCAAGAGGGTCGGCCATTTTCACGCCTTCGCGCTCTGTTCCATAGAAAATATATTGAACGCTAGCGACGTCGCCTCCCATGTGTCGAGCCCATTATTCTTATATGAATATGAATATATTATTTAAATATTTCAAATGAATAAATCAAATAAAAAACAAAATTAATAGCATTTAAAAACAGAACCAAACCGACCCCAATAACACTCTGGAGTTGATCCCAACCCTCCAATTTCAAAATATTTAAATGAGTACCCTTGTCCAACCCGAATCAATGGTAGGTAATAATTTAAACGTCCCATGTGAATCTTGGCAATTATATTTTATCTTTATAGGTTAAATTATAATGATAGGCATGTATTTAAAATAAAAACAACAACAATTGGGCATATGTCAGCTATTCAAACATAACTGCACACATTTTTTTTTAAACATATCACAGGTCGTCCAGTGTCTCCAGGACGGATTATGTTCAACCATAGAATTTCCTTTGGACTGTGCTACAGTAAGTGCACTAAAAGTGATTTAATAATAATGATAGCCCCATTCAACATTGTGATGGGAGGAAGGAGGCCAACAGTGATAAGCATAACGGCTTAGGTCTGGTGAACAGACATGCATGATTTAACAATCTGAATCGTAAGTTGAAACTACTACACAGTAAATGGAGCTCCACTCTGCATCAATTATTATGAATAAAATATTAGGAAATATGTTATTTAGTGAAGGATTAGGGCATATCACTGTTGAAGCACGTAAGTAATGACAGCAAGACTACAGACCATAAAGATAAAGATATTGTCAGAAGTAATGCAAATAATTACGACAAGGAACCACCTAAAAACTTGAATTATAGCTGGTATCATGAACATTTGTATTGTATTTTGTTATATTCAGGCAGTGTCCTCGTGCTTGAGTTAGGCATTCAATATGTATGAGAGAAAAGAATTGGCCTAATGACCAATTTGTATCCGTTTTAAGCATAAATTACAACGTATATGCTATTTTAAAAAGAAAAAAAAAAAGCCAACATGAAATTACAACAGCTATCAGCAACAATTCGGGTCAAGGCACATTTAACCTTTAAAGACGTGCAACAATTCATCAATTACTCTATGGCAGTGAAAATAAAATTTAAGAGCCATTTTCAGCAAAGGACTTTCAACAGGTGGAGCAATACATGCAAACCGACAATGTCGACTCATTTGCTGCCATTGGCGGTGATGAGTGTTCAATCCACTTTGAATGTGAGGGGCTTGCAGTAAACCTTCCCAGTAAAATGGATTGGACATCTATTGCCGTGAATGGAAGTAAATGAGTTATATGTAATCAAAATTGTCCATAAGTGTGAATTAGAGCTGCCATTAATAATCGACTACCCAATTAGCAAATTGCATACAGACAACACCAACGGCATAAAAAAATCCTCAAAATTAACATTATGGTAATCATCATGTCACCTACCCTGCAAATTTGGTAATAGGCTAATCCGTTATCAGGTTATCGTAAAATTCTTTTTCTGACCTTCGTGAACTTTGACCTTGTAACCCCAAAATTTAGTCTTCTCTTCCATTTCATATAACAATACAAATAATAGTTGAGTACTAACAAACAGACACAAACAAACAGACATACGAAATCGAAAACCTTTCGTTTCACCTACTGGCAGCGGTAATTAAAATAGGAATATAAAATAAGAATATATATTTCATTTTCCCGAGCACTTGCTAGCTTAATGGCAGACGCCATTGTATAAAAACTCCCTAGTAAAAAACAACAGCATAAAAACAAAGTTTAAACTAAATAATGGAGGGGGAAAAAAATATTGAATGAAACTAAACTAAATTGTGATCCTTTTTTTTTTTTTTTTTGGGACAAGTCGTCCAACATTTCTCAGCACATAGTTTGATTTCAGTGTACAGTTAAAGCTAAAATCTTCAGCCCACAGTATTACTCAGTATTATCACTAAGAGATTGTAAACAATTTTGAGTGCCTTGTTTGTCTAAATCACCAAGATCACCAAGAAGAAAAAAAAAGGAAAAAACATTGCTGTCAACAACCCCCAAACAAAACCTCAAGAGGTGTGTTTCTCACACAAACATAAAAACTTAGTGCTTCACTTCCGCGCTGATGGACAGCACACTCCAGAGGAGCCACACCGCAGGACACGCACACTGATCATTTGTGACACGCCTGACCTTTCAAAGGTAGTGCGGCCAGTTTGGCCGCGCCCAAGCTGAAAAGGCCAATAGATTGTGGTGAAGGTGGAGCCAATATCACGCGCCTTTTTGCACTTACCTCTCTTGCATCTCAGGAGGCATTGAGGTGAGCGCCTGTACTGTCAGTCCAAGAGGCAAAACAAGGAATCAAATCTGACCATTGAAACAAAAAGACTGTACTGCTTAGCCTTGATTCTATTCAACCTCTGTTCACTGTAATTAACACAGCAAAAATAAACACCACTCCAGAAAGAGAACTCATTTTCCCCCAACAGCTGGTGCCACTAGGTTGCAATTACCTTTACTGTGATTGATATCGCCATGTGTCACCACTAAATAACGGAAATGTTGCGGTCACACCTGTAAAGCTGGATTTACCTTACAGTTAACAGCGTGAAGATATTACGTGGTGCTGGGCAACATTTTTAAAATCATGACAACAATATAGCACAATATTTGATGATGACAATGAAAAATAATACAACAATTATGACATTTTTTTTTTAATTTGAATTGTCATCAGACATGTAAAAAATGTGAAAGCATCAAGTAATGCTGCAATAAAAGTATCTAACGTAACCAGAAGGGGTTGAATAGCATAAATAATCAGATATCTTTAAATTTATGTAAAAATATGTAATTGTACTTATGAGCAAGTTCAAATTTTAAGACTGTAATAAGCTAGCATACTGTCAGTAATATTTAACTGGCTTTTCAGTGTTCTGTGTGGGTTACATGTCTTGCTCTGTTTTGTTGAACATTGCTGTTTGTAATTGTTTTGAACCCAACAGTCATCGCACAGGTTTGGAGGGTGGGAGTGGGCGTGTAGACTGAATTGATGCTGGCATTCCTTGCGGTGGCTTTGTGTAAAAGGTTAACACTGTAATTAGGTGTTTTACTGCTATTGTTAAGTGTCGAATTATTTCCTAGTGTCGTAGGACTCACCGTATTGAGTTATCAGCTTCTCAGAAAAGTGTAGAGTAGGGCTGAGCGATCTGGTCAAAAACAACAACAAAAAACTTTTTTCATATCTTGCGATCTCAATTCTTTAATTTATTTATTTCTTTTAAACTAGTTCTTGTGTTGTCGTTTTTTTAGCTGGTAGGTTTTATACAATGTGTCTACCGTGACCATTATGAAATAAGTAGCATTAAGGTAGCAGGCACTTGAAAAATGAAATGAACTTTGTATTTTAGTGCACAATAGGTATCATTTTCTTTGTGTGTGTGTGTGTGTGTATGTTTAGCTAGTTTAGCTTTACAGTTAACCTCACTTGGAGTGTAAGAAACTGCTCAAAAACCACCAACACAGTTACTGGTTTTGAGGGACTTTTGACAATCTGCCAAACTAGTCAGTTTCCATCTGCACATGTATAAGGTCAAATAAATATGACAACTGATCACCGAGAACCATCTCAAAATTTTTTTTTTATCTTTGAAGTCGATCTTAAAATTGACCAGTCAGTATACTGACTGTACAAGATGGCACTACATTTAAGCACCTGCAGTATTGTCATTTTTCTAAAATAAGACATTAAATGAGTTAAATGAGATGCTGAAAAATGGGAATAATGACCATAGAAAAAAATAAATACAGTGGTACCACTACATACGAAGTTAATACGTTCCAGGACCTTGTTTGTAAGTCGAAAGGGTTGTGTGTCGAGCAGGATTTTCCCATAAAAATACATTATAATTCCATTAATTCGCTCAACAGCCGGAAAACCTACTCTAAATCCTGAATAAATGCTGCTGGTACCTTTACAAAAAGCAATTACACAGAGCAAAAAAATACATTAGGAATAAAAATCGGAATAATAATAGTAATAATAATAATACCTGTAATAATGTAACGAATTGGGTTCTGATGTGGCGGATGTATTTTGCGTGGTGTACCTGAACGCACCGCATGGCTGACTTGACAGAGTGAGAAAGGACTTTTTAACTTTCACTTTTCATGTTCAGCTGCAGTGGACAGTATTCAATTCAATTCAATTTCATTTGTATAGCCCTATATCACAACAAGGTTGTCTCAGAGGGCTTTGGGTCAATTTCATACATAGTCAGATACAGTAAATGAATGAGATGAGTTCATGTCCTTGGCATCCCCCATCCTTAGACCCTCCATGGCGGCAAGGAAAAACTCCAAAACTAGGCATGTTGTGTTGCAAAAGTTCTGAAATAAATGCTAAAAAAAACCCTGACGAAGCTGGCGATTTTTTGCCGATGTTCCAACAATAATAATTGTCACCTTAACTTATAACGACTGGCGAACGGAAGTCTGAGGAGGACCATCGAGATCGTAGACATTCTACAGCCGTATTGTCGAGCCAGTTCACGGATGCACACACCCGCTCATATTTTTCTATAATTTCCGTCTTCATTTCAATAGTAAGTGTCACCTTTTTTCTTGTTTCACCACCTGCACTTACATTCTTGGAACCCATATTGATTTCCCTCGAGAAAATCCGCCGTGCATCCGTCTTGCGGGAAAGCAAAAACTGTGGCGCTGTCACAGAGGTTGCGCTAGACTTTTTCGTTGTCTGTCATTTTGACTGACAGGGTCATAAAAATCCGGTCATAATCTATTTTTACCCGTCACATAAATTTTTAAAATGATGATAATGACATTGTGGTGACCCTTTCTTCGGCATAATTCACCTTCCGTACTTGTGTGTCCATTTGGCCGAGCGCGTTAGCGGCTACGACACAGTCACGTGACAGAGACACTTAAGAGCCGCGCGTGTTCCGGCTTGAATAGAGAGTTCACAGAGAGCAGCAGAGCTACAGTGGCTGGACACAGCAATTCGAGCTAACAAGACTCTTAACATTGCATACCGCTTCAACATATTCAATAGTATCTAGTTTTCATTCATTTTAAATTAATATTCTGTCCGAACAAGCTTAACAGAGAATTCACACCATGCCATCACACATCAAGCAGATGAATATGTAACTTTTTCTCCGCAGTGACAAAAACAGTTGACTGTGGCCCCAGAAGGTAGGTAGCCTACCATATGTAGCATATGGAACAATGAAATTAACAGTTCACCTGCTGTGGCCTGAACGTAGTTTCACACCTTCCTCCTGGTGCGCATGGACTTGAATTGCGTGCCCGCTTGTGCAGTCCCTGTTTTTTCACCTCTTTTATCAACACCATCGTCGTTTTGGGGCTTTTTGAAGAAACTTCGGACACTCAGTTGCCTTGACATTTTTCAGAGTAAGGCCAACGACGTCATGCATCAAGAGAAACAATAGCTAATTAATATGCTAACTCGCCACCCTGTGGTCTGGGATGTGAATTGCAACCTGTCAAAATGACGGATGGACTTCAGTTTTTTCCGTCACCGTTTTAAAAAATCGGTCAACGACGGAAAATATTCGGTTAACGCGACCCCTGATGTCATAAATCGTCGTATTTCGAGCATGTCGTCGGATGTAGAAACAAATGGCGAGTCAATGCTAAACATACAAACACAATAATATCAAGATTATTTTTTTTCTAATATGCCACACCTTAAATAAACATCCTTTTCCCCTTTGGGAAAATAACAGCTTGTTCCAGAAGGTACCAATTAAGTTTACTATGACTGACACCACCGTGTGTCACCCACTGCAAACTCTTGACAGATCTGTGGCGGAGTTTTCATGTGCTGCCGTTTGCTGCGTGGTGTATTCCTAAGGGAAAGGATGCTTCACATTACAGTATTGACCCGAAAGCAATTAGATATTGGAAAAAAACGTTATGGAATACAACGGATGCTAACCACATTATTTAATGTATGTAAAACAAAGGTAACTAGTGTTGTTACGTGTTCTATTTGCATTCGAAATGGGCAGAAAAAAATGCTGGCGCCACTAAGTTCTAATTAATGGTACTATGACTGACACAGGTGCCGTCTGTAAAGATGTAGTTCTGCTATATGTAGGTTACTAAATATTCCAACAATGATGCAATAAAGAACAAAAACACAATTTACATGACTTTTGATTGATTGACAATTGATTTTTAATTACTTGACAAGAAACACATACTCACATACTCTCAATGTAAACTTGACGCTCAAGTAGCAACCTTGTAAGTTTTGCACTTAAGTTAATAAAGGCACCTGACAACTATGTGAGAAAACACTAACTGTAGAGTTTTTAATTGCTGCATTACAGCAGAATATGCTGATTTACCAAGGTAATACGCGCATAAAGCTATTAGTCATCTCATAATGTGTCCCGGATGAGGACGAGAAGGCAGAATGGCCTCGGAATGGATGCCGCGGGATTTAAGTACAGGGGGCCGGGAGGACTTCGAGCGCAGAGTGGAAGCTGCAGCTGTGAAATGAAGAGCTGTCGCATCCACTGAGCACTTTTGTGAGTGGAGGAAACACACTTGGCGCAGTAGAAATAAATCATGCGTGCCTGTTTTCTTTTTTTTCTTCTTTCATACATCAGCGTGCGATTGTAGCTTTCAAAACAAGAGATGGGAAGTTCTCGCTGCCTTGAAAAGATTTCCGGTGGTGCTTTTTTTCCCCTTCTAATCGGATATGCGCGCATGTAGCTCCGTTTTAGGAGATAACTCGGACTGATGCAGCTTTAATGCGTCATTTTATGACTAGCCTAATGTGTAGTGCTTTTTAAAGACTTGCAGATGCACTGAATAAAGCATACGGCAGTTCTGCTGAGAGAAAAACTTACTGTTACAAACTTTTTGGGCTCATGAATCTTTATGGATGCACTGCAGTCAATTTTGGCAGCACATGTCTCTTTTAGCACACTGTAGTCAAAATTGTCAAACAAGCTTTTTTCATACGTTCTTCATGGCCAGTACCATTAAAGGCAAGGACTATTGATTTTAGCTGATGTAATCATCCAGTGAAAATATGGAGCAGCGACCGAGTGGTTTGCAGTAGTCACACTGCCTTCCGCATTACAAAAACATGAATGTTAGGTTATTGATTCATGGGAAACTGGAACACAGGGTGGCTGACTTTGGGCGAGAGGCAGTGTGCAACAAATGCAAAATACATTTCAATATACAACCATTCACACTTCACAACCACCAGGCAATTTAGATCATGTACTTTTTTTACACTTTTTTTTTTTTTGCCCCGGGATTCATACCAAAAATTAATTCAGACAATGTTAGATGTGCTGCATGTGTTGTAACGTGCAAGTGGTGATTCAACTTGATCATGTATGTCAATCAAAGTCTAGAATGCAGGGACTGTGGGTGACAGGCTAAAGGGGCTGTGACAGTGGTTCCTCTGCTGAAGCTTGATTGGTTTGCCTTTATGTCAATCAAAATATGAATCCAATGGCAAAGAAACATGATTGAACGTCCTACCTTTACTACCTCCACTAGTAGGTAAAACTTCTGAAGGCGAAGGTTATGTATTCGGTTCCGTATATCTTTATTATGTGTTTGTGTTCACGTTTAAGAACGAAGAAAAAGGATTATCATCAAACTTGCAAGATATGTTCGGAATATGAAACAGAAGAGGTGATTAACTTTCGGGGTAATGAGGGCAAAGACCACAGAGGTCAGAATGAGAATTTCGCAGTAACTTCTACTAACTGAAATTTGCAGGGTAGGCGATATTACAACAACAGAAAGAATGATGACATTTTGGGCAAGGGCATAGGTTTCCATAGGGACGGTAGAGACATAACACTATCAACTTTTCAGGATGCTCAAATTGTCCCCACCAATGTTTAAGCCACCTTATTTGCATTATACAATGAGTTCAGTTATATGGGTAATTTTGATTGTTTTTTCATATGTTGTATGGATAGAATAGACCGTACCATAATTAAGTGAACTATTTTCATTATGTTCAGTATTACATGTATCCCTCTTCGCTTGCTTAATGTGCCAATCCATTTTTTCCCCTCAAACACACGTTTGATCGGCTGATGACTTGAACCCCCACCCACCTTCTGCCGCCACACAGACACACTCACACAAGCTCGCCGACAGGAATACAACATGCCGCCTCCTGCACCCCCTTCGAAGAGGAGGGATATTAAATTTTTTCGGCCAGCACAAGCTACTGTAAGTAATATAAAAAGTCATCAATGTTGTAGAAGTGGGGAAAACACCACTAATTTTGCTACTAAATGTCCGACCTGTATCAGAGTTAGCATAGCATGAATCTCTGTGTAGTTGTTAACCTGAAAAACTGCTGCGGTCAGGCCAGCCTCCACAAGGAACAACGAAGTCAAGCTAGCCGACCCTCATTTAGATCATTGTTTCCATTATGTGCATTACAGTAATACAACGCGAGTGCTTCAGAGTGCAAGTCCCAAGAATGGGTCCACTTCAGAGGGACACTGAAATGAACATGAACTGACTTTAATTTTTAATTTTTTTTTTTTTAAAAAGTGAAACACATCAAATTACACATCAGAATTTCATGAGAATATTTTGGATGCCTCAAAAGTGGATCGATCGGTCCTGGGATATCTCAGATTTTTTCTTAATGATTTTTTTCTCCCAAATCTCTTTTTTATTACAATACTTTAGTTTGAGTCTAGGAGTGCTCCGGTGTCCCCCAAAAGTGGAATCATACTTGGATAGCTCCCAGTTTTTTTTTAATAAAGGGACTTCAAAATGCTTCTTTACTAGTTTTTGACATCAAAGGTTTGAATGGAACATTGTATCACGTGAACCAATACACATAAAAATTAGTACAAGTCAATACAGATTTATTTTGCTTTGATCATTTTGCCTATCAATTAATTAAGTTGAAATTCATGAGAAATCAGGCTCTGATCCCCTTCTATAATCTGTTCGGTTTTATTAATATTCTGTCAACAGCAAAAAGTGTACATGCATCTTATGCTGTTGTATTGTCCATACCAATGTTGAGACGAAAACTATGCACTTGATTTTGGAGTGGAGATAGACCTGGCTGATTATCGGCGCCGATTTTGAAAATTTGACATTTATCCGTATCGGCCTTTTTTGTAATCTGACCGGCTGATGTGGGGGAAAAAAATCAATTTAAAAAACTAGGTTATTTCAGCTTAGATGCAGCCGCACCTCTCTCTCCTGCACTAGTATTAACCCTGTCCTCTAATTGGTTAAATGGTAATGGTAAATGGAGTTACACTTTATCTTCATCTACTTACATGTGACGCAGCACCAGGAGCAATGTAGGGTTTAGTATCATGCTTAAGGATACTTAGACGAGGTCATCAGGGCAGAGAAATCGAACCTACAACCTCCGAGTTGGGGAATGACTAGTCTACCACTGAACCACTCTACCCCCCAAGCGGCAGAGGAATTCAATAAACATGCTATAAGCATTTCAATGAAGTTCAGTTTTTGCATTACTCAATTTTTTACGCCAATTTTCACACTTTTACTGCAAATGAATATCGGCTCCAAAAATCGGTTATCGGCCCTTCCAACTACTAATAATATGTATTAGTATCGGTCCTGAAAAACCCATATCGGTCAATCTCTATTTTGGGGCATGAGATAAAAGGTGGTGTGCGTACGCTACCAAATATGGTGATGCTTTGAATTTGGCTGCTTATGCAGGGATCTGTTCTCTCTGAATAATTTTTTATTTTTTTTGTTTTGTTTTGTTTGTTTTTCAAACTTCAACATGATCGACTGACACTATCCTTGAGATCTACTAGTTGCTCGCGATCAACTTATAGGGCACCTCTAATTTACACTAACATGCATGTTTCAAAATACAGGAAGAAGCCGGAGTACCCCGTGCCCACAATAAAATAAAATAAAAAATAAAACATGCAAGTTTAGAGTGAACTTGAATATTTTACAAAGAAAGTTCAGAGTCCAGATTTTAACCCAGAAACTCAAAGAAAGTGGGATTTATGCTGTTGATTATGGTGAGTTATGTTATCACAATATAGTAAAATACAACATAAATTACATAAAACTAGGAACGCTGATTTCTTATTCTTCTTACAATGAATTAACCTTTTGGAGGCTCAACAAGCTGGGAAACTTGTTAATTTTGACAAGGATACATATTTTATCTGTATTTTAAATGGGTCCTAATATGAACCCACAAACTCCCTCAATAGCCTCCAGGGAACAAATACCCCACCACTAATTTTACCGCTGCACATCAAATAGATTTAACATACAGTATGTCTAGGACGAACAAAAATGTCTGAAACACCATACAGGAAATTGAGCAAAAAAATGGTCATTCGGGTTTAAAGTTGCCATTTTAGATCAAAATCCTAGGCTCATGATGACCTTCACAATGATTTGTTACATTTAAAAAAAATTGCAGTATATCAATATATAACCCAAGGTTTCCTTCAAGGCTTTATAAGCCTAGCGGGTCACCAGGCTTTTCAAGTTTTCTAATGAAAACACTGTTACCTAATTTGCTTCCAGCCCCTCCCAGTTCAAATAAATTGGACACCTATTATCATCTATGGCAATGAAACATGATAACTCACTGCTCATAGTTCATTGAGTCTGTGTGTGTTTAGGATGTAGAGCCTCTTAAAACAATTGCACAAGTAGAGCGCTGATCTATTGGCAATTAGAGTAAACACCGGGGATGCTTAAACACATCTGGGCAAATAACATCACTGCGAGGGGATCCTGTATACAGTTGGTTAATGGGCCAGACTTGAGCAGCAATGGAATAACATTAGCGGCACAGCTCAGAGCCTCATTGTGTGGGACTGATGAGCACATGAGGACCAGAATATTTTGTCTATTTATAGTTTGAATGTTGAATGTGAAAGACTATTTTTCCCCTCTCTCAGGTTGCAGTTATTGGATAATCAGTCTTTGTGAAAGTTAAGACAACACAAATGTCCATTCATTCATCTTCTGTACAACTTCTCCTCATGGGAGTGGTGGGGTGCTGGAGCCTATCCCAGTTATGGGCAGGAGGAAGGATACACACCTGAAGTGATTGCCAACCAGTCACAGGGCACAATGAGAATCTTTTGCGCTCACACTATAGCGTTAAATTAACCCTTTATAGGGCACTTTGAACTCTTTAGCTGCCACTGACAGTGCTAGACATCCAATCTATTTTGACTGCAAGGGGCGAAGTAAAAATTGATTGGACGTGTAGTGGCACCAAAACATGAGAATTAAGAGCCAGTCCTCCTAATTCAAATGAATTGGACATCTTTGTGAGTGGCCGCCAGTGAGCTAAATACAAAGACACACGAAGTGTTATTGTGGGCCATAACAGTGTATTTCTGTTTGTATTCTTTTCGATTTTAGTTATGTAATTTAAAAAAATTATGAATATATAAATGACAAATATTCATATATTTTATAAATTACAATAGTTAATCATGAATAATTAAAAAAGTATTTAATAATATTTGATCATATTTAAATATTTTATTATTATTACTATTGACCAAAATTAGTCGCTAGGCCTAAAGGGGGGAATAAGAACATTTGAATAAAGTATGTTGTTTGTTAAAGTTGAATGACGAAAGATGAACTTGTCATTTAGCAAAATATTAGATTTAACAAAATAAAGTTAGCTTTACCTTTTATTCCTCTGAACCTCCTTCTTATCCATGATGACAGGCACGCAGTTGGTCAGCTCGGTCCAGTCGGCGTGCAACCCGCAGCTCCATCCAGTTGAGAAGCGAGAGAAGAGCCACGACTCGTCCTTGCCCGGCCGATGGCAGGTGCACTTCTTCTGGCCAGCTTTGCAGTCGCACGGCTGCTCCAGGCGGATATTCCTCACCAGGTGCCGGCCGAACGTGGTGCCGCCGGTCTTCTGGATGTGCAGGAACACGATCACGTCATCCCCCTTCATGTTGAACTCCACGCGTCGGTCCAGGTCTCGCTGCGTGAAGTTGAACTGGGACGGAAGCTTAGCGGGGCTGTCGTCCTCCAAGTCCTGGTCCGCGAAATCGTCCCCGTCCTGGTAGCCGACGGAGAGCAGGCTCACCCCCCGTGGCGCGTCTCCGTTTTTCAGCGGGCACGAATGACCGCCGGCGGGACAGATGTACTGGTAACCTATCGTGACAAAAAGCACAGCCAAGATGGGAACCAGGATGAGCTTGCCGGACTTATCATCCATGATGGGCTTCGTCTTCATTCCATCACTGAGAGGGGAAACAAGAGTTGGGGACTCGGTGCTCCTAATATTTCGGGTGCCACATGTTGACAATCAGACGTCGATCACCTCTCGGAAAAAGCGCGCCGTGCGTCGGCTCCAAAGTTAAGCAGCATGGCGGGTTCAAAGTTCTACAAAAGCATGCTTTTCGTGATTTGCTCAGCAGATTCCGGAACCAAACACGCGCGTGCTGTCTCGAGAGAGGATGTCGCAAGACTGGGACTGTTGCGCAGCCTCGCCCCCCCTCGCAACGCCACCGCCGCCCTCCACCCACCACCGGCAGCATCCCTCAGCCTCCCCGGCTGCTCAGGCGCTCTGACTGGCTGCACCGGAGTCCACTAATCGCCCGCCTCTGTGCATCTGTGTGTGTGTGGGTGTTGCGCCCCTGAGTGTGTGTGTCCCAATTCCACAGTCCCATTATCTCGTTTAGCAGGGTGCGTCGAGACTGATTCACTGCTTTATTTGGTGACTATAAATTGCATGGCAGTCAAATTTGGTGGAAGGCAGTGTTGTTTACGTCAACGATGATTAAAACGAAAATATTTCGTCAACGAAAATTTTTTTTCATGATGATGACGATAACGAGCTAAAAATGTGCTTTGGCAGACTAAAACAGACAAAAACAGGCAGTCTTGCTGACATGGTACTAAAATGTGCCATACTTTCCGTCACATGTTCACAATGTGTGATATTATATGTGTAGTTAGTAGAGCTGGGAATCTTTGGGCACCCAACGATTCAATTACAATTCAGAGGCTACGATTCGATTATAAATTGGTTATTGATGACCCCCCCCCCCCCCCAAGGTATTAGCTGCTTTTAATGTTTCGTACATTAGTTACAAAAAATGTACAAAAAGCCTCTGAGGCTTAAATAAACTACTATTTCAGTATGAAGTTCTCAGTTCAAAACTATTTAAAATACTCAAGTCCCCATTCTGTATCAGCAGCTTTAAACTACATTCAATTCATTCAATGTTGTGAATCAACCATTAAAGTTGTTAAAATTGCTCCCGTTATTCCATAATTTCCCTTCTGTCTACTTTCGACATGTGAAAGTTATTAAACTGTTTTAAAGATAGATTCAAATCAAGATTTTGCAGATGTAGGAGTATTTTAGATAAATAATTAGGTTCGCTTGGAAGGTTCGCTACAACAGCCCTCCAACGAAGTCTACTGCTTTATGATGTCGGCTGTTTACTACCACTGGCAAGTCTCATTTCGCATCTATTTTTCAATACATGTGCTGCTAATGCCGCCAAGTCTGTCACTTCGCATCTAGTTCTATATACATATGATATCTATTTTCTACCGTAGCATTATGTGGACGTAGTTCGTAGCGGCTGTCGGCAGCAGCCAGGTATTATTGTTTTTATATCTAGCAGCATGAATTGAGCCAGAGCTGTGAGTTAAGCATTGTCATTACCCGGGTAATGACAAGAATGAGGTTTACTCTCGGTCTGTTCCTCATTGCGTCCTGAAGACCGCGCTGACTGTGTGCTTTACTTAACATGATGTTTTTGAATCGTTCTCGAATCTTCCATGGCCGAATCGCGAATAATCTAAGAATCGGAAATTTCACACACCTCCAGTAGTTGGCCTGCATCGTAGCAGTGTCTGGTTGTGTCACTCACGTGATGTGCTGCTGCTCTCCAGTCGCCATGCAGCCTTGCACACACCTTAAACCTTTATTTATTTTTGGAATAAACTTTTTAAATTTTACATACTAGAATATTTTTAGTAAATGTCAACTAAAACTATATGACATTAGTCCTGAGTTTTCATCGACAAAAACTAGAAAAAGACAAACACATTTTGGGATGACTAAACTATGACTAAGTAAGTATTATCATCTAAAAGATTAAAGACGATAACTAAAAGGGCTAGCAAAAACAACACTGATGGAAGGGGTGCATCTTGGAAAGAGGAAGAACGAGTTTGTTTTTTAAGGATTGATCAACAAATGGCCTTAAAATCACTACAAATACAGTATCAGATCCAAATAATTGTTTCTGCCATTAGGCATCGCCGTTGCCATCCCCTTCAATTGAAAGAAAGATTTTTTCTGTAAGGCGGAAAACACAGACAAGGCTGAAAAAGCAGTTTCTGCTCTTGCACTCCTCTTTAAAAGAAACTGCTGTATTTTAAGCCAAAACAACTGTTGTGTTTGACAGAACAATATGTCTATATGCTGCCATAGCATATTCATGGCGCATTGAGCCCCCGAACTATTTTTAATTTGTCCGTTTTACCCTGAAAACCCCCGTTTACAGACGTCGCACGACCGCTTTTGTTTCAACCCAGCCATAAAACAAAGGTAATTAATTATATTTATTGTTCAAAATGTCTGTCATTTTTAGCTTAGAATCATTATTTGATGTCTAATATTTCCTTTAAAAAAAAAAAAAAAAAAAAAAACGGCTTTAAAAAATTATTATTTCAAACTTTTAAACAAATTATGTCACAATGAAGAAAATGGCGTCTGTAAAAAAGTCATGGCTATCTACCTCATAACTATCGCTTAATTATATATATATTTTGTTAGTGTCGCATTTTCTCTGATATGTTAGATGATAAATAATTGGTCCAAACAGAAAAAAATTCAAGAAAAAAAAAACGTTTTAAAGGTTAAATATGTGAAAAACAAAATCTCGACCACTCCTCGATGTGAGACCCTTGTTATTTTAACATGTTTCACCCATAAAATCCCCCCAAAATCCAGCTGTGGCTACTTACAGCTGTGCCTTGACACTCAGTGATACATGCTACATGGAGTTTTTGGATCAAAACAAGGTGAGTATGCGATAATATCTCGTTAAAGTCATGCCATCTGTTATTCTGCTCTCGTGTGCTCTCACCTCCAGATAGGGTTTTACTGTTTAAAAAAAATTTTTTATTTTTTTTTTTAAATGCCCTCCTGTTCAAAATGTTTCTTTCCCCCCAAAATTTAGATTTTAAGCTTTCCAATGATGTATCACACATGCATATTGGGCAATTTTGAAAGTTGGCTAAATTAGGGGTCTCAGAGCGGAACTTCAAGTCACCTGAGTTTTTTCCGCCGTAAGCGATTGTACTGTACTTAATAAAAATTGTTAAAAATATGATGGTTTGCCAAGGAAAATCATCAGATAAAATAGTACATTCAATTTATTTAGATGTAATTTATATTCTAATGAGTATTGTGCACTTATACCATTCCCTTTGGTCTGTTATTTACTCCAGTGACTTTCAATTCATTTAAACTGGGAGGACTGGCTGTGAATGCTCATGAGGCATTTTGACTTCTCCCAGTCAAAATGCATTACACATCGAGTGCCGTCAATGGCAGCCAATGAGTAGAGGCACCAAAAAAAAAAAAAAAAATTATGGACATTTTTGTAAGTCACTAATGTCTCAAAACAATTCATCAACCATCAAAAAATTGTTGTAGTTTCAATTAATTCATTGACGAATAATCAGTGCTGCCCTAAAGTTGAGATATTATATGGATTAAATCACAGACACTCATACTTAAAATGTTCTCAATTAAAATTGAAAATGACATTTAAAAAAGTGACATATTTCTCATTTAATTTTTCCCGATTCATCTTCAACTAAACCTAGATACAGTATGAACATTTTCACAGATCTTTCCATATCCATTTATACACCCAAGGGCTAGGTTCCTGAAATGTATTAATTGGCTGCCATTGACAGTGATAATATTCAATCAATTGGACGTCTATTGCCGTTAATGGAAGACAATGACCACGAGGGTCAGCACTCGCCACACATTTCTGAAACTTTACATTGTGAATTTCGAAGGAGTCATTCATTTTAATGAGTCAGGCTACAGGCACATACCACTTGAGATTCCAAAATGACTCGCTGGGCAAACCTTTTAACTATAATTCAGACAGAAATATGAAGCATCATTACTTGCGGTCATTATTACATCTGTGCTGTCTAAATTGATTCCAGAGAAGAGCTGTGCTAATTCATTCTGCCTTTACAAATGGTCGGTTTTCACTAATAATGATTGTATCTGTGTTGGTGGGCTTAGCTACATGTGCTTGGCAACATGTTAAGACACAGTCATTATGATACGGTACAATTCACCATCTCTGAAAAATAAAATGAATCTGCATTGCATTTTTTTATATATGTATTTTAATACAAAAAAAACGATCCAGTATTCAAATCTTGTATTTAATCAAAGGACTGTAATGGGGAGCTTGGCTTCATGTGTCAGGTGTGCCCTCTATAACTCAATTGTCAGACACAGCTGACATATTTATGTAAAATTGACTTTTTCTTGCACAAATAGTTAGGTCCCTGGAGTGCCTGGCCACCTATCAAGTGTGAAATTAAATAACCACGTGCAGTGAAATGCCATCAAGTTGTATTTGGATTTTCAGGAATTCACATACAGTAGATGTTTACATCAACAATACTCACCTTCAAGTATTGGTGGAAATCTTGAGCCACCCACCACTTTTCAACAAATTCAAGGTTATGAAAACATTTATATGTTTAATGGAAAACATAATGGCTATTGTTCCCTAAGCAACAAAGTGGAGAAGAGCAGAGAAGTACATTTTCTAAGGAAACTACTTCCACTGTTGTAGCACAATTTGATTTAATTTAGATTCAAATAATTGAGGATAAGTGGCATAGAACATGAACGAATGAAAGAATGGTTACCCCATTATGTATTCTTCTGAGGGTTTTTTTAATGGAAAAAGTTGACAGTCAGGGACAATTTATAGATCACCAAAAGGAGCCCAAAAGTGCGCCTTTAATTTGGAACATTGTTTGCAGTAAAATGACTATTTGGACTATTAATACAATTGAAACAATAAATCTAAACCTGAAGTCATGTTCATAACACCCATACTATTTTGCACATATAAGGCTAGATGTCTAAAGGGTAAGTCGGTAGAATAAGTGGCTATACTGCGTCGGTGGACTTCTCTGGTGAATGTGAGGTGAGTGATTTTCTCTACTAAAATAATCTTAACTTGTTGAATTCTTGAATAGATTTACAATTGTTTTGGTTTAAAACTGTTAACGTGGTTGTGATTCAGGCTGAATGATAAAAACCATCCATCCATCCATTCATTATCTTCCGCTTAGTCTGGGGTCGGGTCGCGGGGGCAGCAGCTTTAGCAGGGAAGCCCAGACATCCCTCTCCCCAGCTACTTCAGTCAGCTCCTCCGGCGGGATTCCAAGGCGTTCCCAGGCCAGCCGAGCGATATACTCTCTCCAGCGTGTCCTGGGTCGTCCCCGGGGCCTCCCGCCGGTGGGGCATGCCCGGAACACCTCTCCAGGGAGGCGTCCAGGAGGCATCCGAACCAGATGCCCGAGCCACCTCAACTGGCTCCTCTCAACGCGGAGGAGTAGCGGCTCGACACCAAGCCCCTCCCGGATGACCGGGCTTCTCACCCTATCTCTAAGGGAGAGCCCGGACACCCTACAGAGGAAACTCATTTTGGCCGCTTGTATCTGGGATCTTGTTCTTTCGGTCACGACCCACAGCTCGTGACCATAGGTGAGGGTAGGAACTAGGAACGTAGATCGACCGGTAAATCGAGAGCTTCGCCTTTTGGCTTAGCTCCTTCTTCACCACAACGGACCGGTGCAGAGTGCGCATCACTGCAGACGCTGCACCGATCCGCCTGTCAATCTCCCGCTCCCTCCTACCCTCACTCGTGAACAAGACCCCAAGATACTTGAACTCCTCCACTTGGGGCAGGATCTCATCCGCGACCCGGAGAGGGCATGTCACCCTTTTCCGGCTGAGGACCATGGTCTCGGATTTGGAGGTGCTGATCTTCATCCCAACCTCTTCACACTTGGCTGCGAACCGCCCCAGTGAGAGTTTGAGGTCACGGCTTAATGAAGCCAACAGCACCAAATCATCTGCAAAAAGCAGAGATGCAATGCTGAGGTCACCAAACCGGACACCCTCAACGCTTCGGCTGCGCCTAGAAATTCTGTCCATAAAAATTATTAACAGAATCAGTGACAAAGGGCAGCCTTGGCGGGGTCCAATCCTCACCGGGAAAGAATTCGACTTACTGCCGGCAATGCGGACCAGACTCTGACACCGGTCGTACAGGGACCGAACAGCCCTTACCAAGGGGTTCGGTACCCCGTACTACCGGAGCACCCTCCACAGGACTCCCCTAGGCACACGGTCGAACGCCTTCTCCAAATCCACAAAACACATGTAGACTGGTTGAGCGAACTCCCATGCCCCCTCGAGGATCCTGCCAAGGGTGTAGAGCTGGTCCACTGTTCCACGGCCGGGACAAAAACCACACTGCTCTTCCTGAATCCGAGATTCGACTTCCTGACGGACCCTCCTCTCCAGCACCCCTGAATAAACTTTACCGGGGAGGCTGAGGAGTGTGATCCCTCTATAATTGGAACACACCCTCCGGTCCCCCTTCTTAAAAAGGGGGACCATCACCCCGGTCTGCCAATCCAGAGGCACTGTCTCCGATGTCCACGCAATGTTGTAGAGGCGTGTCAGCCACGACAGCCCCACAACATCCAGAGTCTTTAGGAACTCCGGGCGGATCTCATCGACCCCCGGGGCCTTGCCACCGAGGAGCTTTTCAACCACCTCAGTGACTTCAACCCCAGAGATCGGAGCGCCCACCTCGGAGTCCCTCGACCCTGCTTCCTCAAAGGAAGGCGTGTCGGTGGAATTGAGGAGGTCTTCGAAGTATTCTCCCCACCGACTCAAGACGTCCCGAGTTGAGGTCAGCAGTACCCCATCTTCATTATATACAGTGTTAATGGTGCACTGCTTTCCTCTCCGCAGACGACGAATGGTGGACCAGAATTTCCTCGAAGCCGTTCGGAAGTCGTTTTCCATAGCCTCGCCAAACTCCTCCCATGTCCGAGTTTTTGCCTCGGCAACCGCCATAGCTGCAGTCCGCTTGGCCAGCCGGTACCTGTCAGCTGCCTCCGGAGTCCCACAGGCCAAAAAGGCCCAGTAGGCCTCCTTCTTCAGCTTGACGGCATCCCTTACCGCTGGTGTCCACCAGCGGGTTCGGGGATTGCCCCCACGACAGGCACCAACCACCTTACGGCCACAGGTCCGATCGGCTGCCTCAACAATGATAAAAACAAATTTTATAATTGTTTTTAAGAATTGTAGCCTCTACAAGTACAACATCAACTTTGTTAGGGTTTTCTTTTTTTTTTTTTTTTTTTTTTTTTTTTTTTTTAAACCTGTCCTGTTCAGCTGTTTGACACAGAGAATGGAAGTCTAAGTGCCCGGATTCTGAACAGTTTTAATGTTTCACATTGAGAGTCTGACATACTCCCATTGTGATCATTCAAAATACCTTTTTATTATGACAAAGCAGCGAACAGGAAGGGATTATGGGGGGACAGAAGAAAAGAAATGCAAGAGAAGAAAGAAAAGAAACACATACACAAACAACAACAAGAAATACATTGAACATCTAAACTAGCTACTAATATGCTGGTGCTATCGTCAGCGAGATGTATTTCCGGTTTACACCATGTGGGGGCCTATTGGCCAGTGAAAGAGGAGGATGGGGGTGTCTATAAGACTATAAACTAAGTGATTGAAAGGGGTAGAGTGTACACAAATCAGTTCTGTGATCTAGAACCCAGTAATCGTGTGAATCTCTTATGAGTGAAAGCCCGTTGGCGACCAACCCTACGCCGCCGCATCGCCAATCCCGGCACCGGAACCCCCAACCCGAGCATGCCCTACCACATCCAGCAGCACGCAAGCCCCACCGGGCGCGCGACAGCCACGCAGACGGGCGGAGAGACCGCGCGGGCACCAACCCAGGGCCACGGCCCACACCCAGCCAGCCCGGGGAGGGAGGGCGGGCGGGGGGGGCGGGGGGATCCACGCGCAGCCCATCCCTCCTCCAACCGCCCAGCAAAGGAGCCACCGTCACCCCCCCCCGGGACCCAGGGTGGTCCCCCGGGCCACCCGCGCGCCCATCAACCGGCCTTCAGGGATGGCAGGAGGGGACGCATCACCAACCCCACGCCTACACCCACCCCCGCCCGCCCACCCGGACCACGAGCCACAGCCCCCCAACCGGCACGGCACGCCACGGGACCCCCAGCGGCCCACCAAGCCCCAGGCAAGGCAGGGTCCCCCGCCGGTGCAGGCGACACCCCGCTGATACACCGGCGCCCAGCCAGCGACCCGCGACGGAGCGCAGGGCGGACGCCCAGCCAGAGAAGAGAGGGGAAGGCGGAGGCAGGAGAACGCCCAGGGACTGCCATGGGGCGACGCAAGATCGGAGACCCGACCCCCCAACCCACTCCCGCGGCCGGCAGCCGAGGCAGAGGGGAGGCCACACCCCGGGAGCCACGCCATATAGAAAAAGTGTGGGGTAACTTTGTTAGGGTTTTCAATTGCTTATCTGCAACAGAGTACACGAACACCACCACCGTCAGCTGTACAAAAACAAACATCCTTCTTGCTCTCGCCAACTTGTCTAGGGGACAGCATGTAAAACACAACACTCAACACATCAAGGAAAGGGAAAGGAACATCTTAAAAGACTATACACACCTCTGCTTCTACCTCTTCAACCTGCTGCCATCTGGCAGGCGTTACATGGCCATACCAACCAAAACACAGACTGAGAGACAATTTCTTTCCAAGAGATGTCACCAAACTCAATTCAAGTTTTCACTGAAATATCACTGTCATTGCACTACTAATGCCACAACATTGTCACATGTATCTTATTCAGTAATATGTTCTCGGACATCTGTCTCAATCTGGGTACTGCATAATTTGTGTACATGCATATGCCATATTTGCACCATTACATTATAGCATTTTTGCACCATCTGTCACATAGGGGCGGCATGGATGACCCAAACCCAGGGAAAACAAAAGGTAGCAGGGCATGGTGGCAGTGAACTCAAAATGCTTTAATCATCGTGACGAATAAAAAAGAAAACCCAAAGTTCAGACAAAAGCTGTGAGGATCAAAAAAACACAGTGACACACAAAAACTCAAATAATAACAAAATACTGGGTACTCAAAACTTACTGGGCGGATGATTGGGAACACAAGGGCTTTGACGCAGGTATGGACAAGACGCTCGGCGGGACAATGACCAAACAAGAACTGACTGCACATGGGTAATTTAAATGCAGACATGGGGTAATGAGACAATGAGACACAGGTTGTTGATACAAGAGGCAGTGGATTGGTCAAGACACAAGTAACAGGCCACAGCAGGGAAAATCAATTGGTAATCACATGGACACTGAAGAAACACTAGGGCACAAACTGAACAGAACTTAACTCAAGCCATGACACTGTCTCATCAATATGCAAAAAAGTTCATTTCCACAATCAAGCCAAATCAGCCATCTGCCTCCTAGTCTCAGCACTGTAAATTGTCATATATGCACTGTTGTATTACCAATACATTACCACTTGCTGCTTGTCACTGATTCACTTTATTCACAAATTTCACAGTCTGTGTAAACTAAGGGCGTAGGTTTGGTTTCAACATTGGTAGGGACGGTACAACAGCATAACCTGCTTGTACACTTTGTGCAGGGGAAGGCACATTAATAAGACCAAACAGATTGGGTGAACAAGGGTCAGGGCAACATTTCTCATGAATGTGAACCTAATCAATTTATAGGCTAAATGATCAATGCATAACAAATACTGTATGTATTGACTTATACAAACTTTCATGTGTGTTGGTCAGCTGATACACCGTTTGATTCAAACCTTTGCTTTCAAAAACTACTAAAGAAACATTTTGAAAACTTCCAGAATAAATGTAGCACATTTATATTGGAATATTAGAACATAAATTGTATTAACATACTGACATACATACTGTTTTACCTCGTTTGTGATTAATGTATGATTATGTGAAAAAAATGTCTGCATAGGCTGCAAATAAAAATATTTTAAATAATGTAAAAAAAACATTTTAAATAAATGCAAGTCATCAGCCAATCAAATGTGCATTTGAGGAGAAAAAAATGGACCGGCACATTCAGAAAGTGAAAAGAAGTTAATGTTAGTCTTCAAATAATGAAAATAATTCACTTAAAAATGGTAGGGCCAATTCTATTCTTCCAGCATCGTCACTTTGTCCAATGCAAATGCTTGACTCTTGACACCTTGTCCAATGTTGATTCTTTACTCTTGACAAGGTGATGAAGCTGGAACTTTGGTTTGGTGCTGTTCCAGTGAGATTTACAAAGATGACTGCCTGAAGAAAACGAAATTCCTTCATTCTTTGATGATATGGGGCTGCATGTCAGGCAAAGGCACTGGGGAGATGGCTGTGGTTAAATCTTCGAATAAATGCACAAGTTTACATTGAAATTTAAACAGCTTTCTTATCCCTTCAATTGAAAAAATGCTTGTCATTTTCCAAGATGACAATGCATGATGCCACAGAGCTAAAAATTGTTAAAGCATTCCTTGGAGAAAGACTCATCCAATCAATGTCAGTGCCTGCAAATAGCCAAGATCTCAACCCTATTGAAAACCTGTGGTGGAAAATGAAAGAAATGGTCCACAGCAAGGCTCCAGCCTGCAAGGATGAGCTGGCAACTGCAGTCAAAGAGAGCTGGCACCAAATTGATGAAGAATACTCATCAAGTCCATGCCTCAGAGACTGCAAGCTGTCATAAAAGCCAGAGGTGGTGCTACTAAACACTAGAGATGTGATTTGATTGTTATTTCTTTGTTTGTTTCTCATGATTCCATATTTTTTCCCCCTCAAAATGGAGTGATTCCATATATATTTCCCTTCACTTGCTCTATAAAAGTAACATTTACTCACCACCACAATGTTTTTTATTCATTTCTTTTAGTGTTTCTGAATGCTAAAGAGTTGCACTTTTGAACTAATTCATTATTTGTTTAAGCTTTTTATCTGCGTTTGTTCTTCATGATAAAATGTCTGAGTGAGTGCTCCTCCGAGACTGGTAATTCCATACTTTTTGCTAGGTGTTGTACTATTTACAATGATAATAAAGGCTTTCTATTCTATTCTATTCTATTCTATTCTATTCTATTCTATTCTATTCTATTCTATTCTATTCTATTCTATTCTATTCCATCAAAATTGCAACCCAATTCATTACAGTATTGTATGTACAGTATGTAATTTACTGCCTCTCTGAGATTTATGACAAACCAAGCCGTTCGAAAATTGCGAACTTTTCCGACGTAAAATGGCCAAAAAAGTGATTAGACTTGTCCCCGTTGGCTTTAAGCGTACGTAAAACATCTAGCCTTATATATGACATTTGAATGTTTTAGTGGGAAACTGTAAATTACGTTTCAAGGCATTTTAGTAGTCCGAACTTGTGCCTGCTTGAATCCATCGATCAACAGTTTGAAATGAGTTCTGTTTTATTCACTGTTGGAATCGGGATCCCAAATAAAACATATTATTACCGAAAAGAGCACATATGACTGAATTCATTGTTTACTTTAGTTGTATCGAAAAGAAATAAGTAGGGCCCGAACGGGCAAACTCCACGTGGCCATCTGTACCGGTTGCTATTGCACACCCCACGGTTGCTAATGCATGCCCAAAAATAGACACCGGAAGTTATAGTATTTTTAAGGTAGCGGTCAGGATCAATAACATAGTGAGGGTCGTAGTACTGTATTACTGTATACACAAGATTAGTACAATAGTAATAACGTCCATCTCTATCGATAGCATTCTCATTAGTAGCGAGTTTAGTCTCAGAATATATCGTTTTGACGTAATTTTAAGCGGTTAAACATGAAACTTTGTAAACTTGCACGTTAAACGACTTGTCTAGTTCGGTGCTATGGTCTAAGCAGGCTGTCATGCTAAGATAACAATTGTGATATCTTGCGGCACTTTCGCAAGAATGTCTGTCTGAGGTGCAAGTGAGTTGAGTCTGTAACTTTAATTTACTACGTGGCACAAGCCATATACAGAATGTGGAAAGCGTGCTGGACTGGACCACTTACTTTCTTCGCAGGTTCGTACAAATTGTTGAAATGATGAAAGGGAATTTTTGCCTGCTGTTTCTGCTGCTCAACGTGCAACACACGGCATCTTCATCCAACGGTGTTAGTGCAAGTCTCAAAGCCAAGTGGCACGCGACACCTTTCCTTTTGGAGACAAGGTACAGAACTGTACACTCTTTTGCATATTATGGTCCAATTCTTTGTAATTCATGTTTCAGTGTAATTGACGGCGGTAGACGTCCAAACGATTTGAACTGGTAGGGCTGACAGCCTGCTGCCATCCCTCCCAGTTCTAATGGATTGGATGCCTATCGCCGTCAATGGCAGCCAGTGAGGTAATGGTCTCAGCAACATTTTACTGTACGCATTTACATGTCGGTCATTTACAACGTTGCTTTTTTATATAAATTAATAACCTGGCTCTTGTTATAAAGAAAGCCGTAAAATAAACTTTTGACGATCAGTGGAAACTCCAATGTGAAATCAGTCTCTTTTTTTAGCTGTGGTATTCCCTAGTCAAAATACAAGTAATACAAGTTTGAAAATAAGCACCTTTAAACTAGTGATACACAATAATACATTTTTCAACCGATACCGATAACCGATAACTTCCTCCTCCTTCCAGCCGATAACCGATAATGTCAAGCCGATAATTCTATTAAAAGATATTTGTAAAATTTTAAAGCTGGGGTCCCCAAACTTTTCCTGTGAGGGCCACATAACTTTTCCCTTCTCTGATGAGGGGCCGGGGTCAGTTTGTAACAGAAAAAGTGTGACGATTGCAGGAGTGCCTAAATGTAAAAAAATATTGTTTTTCAGAAAGCCACAATCAAATAACCCTTTCTGGATTCTTCACGGAACAAAAGTAAATAAAATAAAAATAATAATATAATATAATAATAATAAATAATAATAGCACTATTGATTAAAAAAGATAATAACCAAACAACCCTCTCTGAGTTCCTCACAGAAAAAGGCCAGGAAATAAATAACACTATTGAGTTTAAAAAAAAAAAAAAAAAAAAAATTCAAAATGCTCTCTGGTATTGTTCAGAGGGCCGGACCAAATGTGGAGGCGGGCCGTAGTTTCGGGACCCATGTTTTAAAGTATACACAAGAGCAAATATTACTGCGCAAAAATAGAATTTATAGCTACCTGTTCCACACCTAATGTGAACAAGTAGTAAATTCCAACAGCTAAACAATGAGAGATAGTCTGACAATGTGTAATGGTATGGTTTTGGCAACAATTACTGTGCTGGCCAAAAGTATTGGCACCCCTGCAATTCTGTCAGATAATGCTCAATTTCTCCCAGAAAATGATTGCAATTACAAATGCTTTGGTAGTAATATCTTCATTTATTTTGCTTGCAATACAAAAAAACACCAAAGAGAATGAAAACTAAATCATTATCATTTTTCACAAAACTTCAAAAATGGGCCGGACAAAAGTATTGGCACCCTCAGGCTAATACTTGATAGCACAACCTTTACACAAAATAACTGCCAACCACCGCTTCCGGTATATATCAATGAGTTTCTTACAATGCTCTGCTGGTATTTTAGACCATTCTTCTTCAACTGCTCCAGGTCTCTGAGATTTGAAGGGTGCCTTCTCCAAACTGCCATTTTCAGATCTCTCCACAGGTGTTCTATGGGATTCAGGTCTGGCCTCATTGCTGCCCACTTTAGAAGTCTCCAGTGCTTTCTCTCAAACCATTTTCTAGTGCTTTTTGAAGTGTGTTTTGGGTCATTGTCCTGCTGGAAGACCCAAGACCTCTCAGGGAGACCCAGCTTTCTCATACTGGGCCTTACATTTTGCTGCAAAATTTGTTGGTAGTCTTCAGACTTTATAATGCCATGCACACGGGCAAGCAGTCCAGCGCCAGAGGCAGAAATGCAACCCAAAAACATCAAGGAACCTCCGTCATGTTATACTGTGGGGACCGTGTTCTTTTTTTTGAAGGCCTCGTTTTTTTCCTGTCAACTCTCTGTTGATGTGAATTGATTTATTATCGAGTCGTAGCCTCTGAATCATAATCGTAATCGAATCGTTAGGTGCCCAAAGATTCCCACCTCTAGTATTTAATCTTGAAAAAAGCTTGTTTGTCAGAAATATTCTGAATTCAAGAATAGATATTGTTCAAAACATTATTTGAAAGGATTTTTTTTCTTGATTTAGGTGAAAAATGACCAATTTTCAAAAATGTAGATTATCTGTTTGATGTCATAATTGCCATTATGGGCCGATAATTATCCGTAACCGATATTATCGTGCACCTTTACTTTAAACAATCATTTTTTTGTCCCCTCCAGATTTTTCAAGCTTTTATTTGGTTTTGGTGAAATACCTCAGGTATCGGAAATATTAGAACACTTAACAAAGTGTTCTTCTTGCAACAAAAGGCATGTCTGAAACCAGTCTGCTACAATTTGAATGTGTTTATAACTTGAGAGGCACATTTTTCCAGTAGTTGATCAAATTGCTGTTGCTTCAGGTCATTTGACTTCAGAGGTTCCACTGAATATTATTGATGAAACATTACTGTGTGGTACATTGCTCCAAGACAGTACATTATTGCATATATTTAATCTTTTTTTCCATCCCCTTTCAGTGAATTTATTGGAGAGGATGGCAATGAAAAATTCTGGCAGTTTGTTGACACAGTTAAAGAGCTCACTGTGTACAAGCAAGGAGGTTTGTGATTAAGTTTGAATAATTTACCTCCATTTTCCATGTATTTCACTTCCAATTCATCCTATTTTGATCCATTCCAGAGTCAGTGCGTTCATACTACAACCTTATCATTAGGAAAGCTAACCAGTTCCTCACGGATCTTCAAGTCAACTTGTTGAAATTCGCTCTGTCAATGCGCTTCTACTCGCCAGCTGTTCACGCCTTCCAGCAGGTATGGTGTGATCACAAATTATAATTGTGTGAAATCTTAGACATTTTGACGATGTCGCTCTGGCTGCTTGGTAATGAGACTTCATGCTGTGGGAGCATGAGAATTATTCATGACACAGATTAACACACCTACACATTTTGTATGACAGGTATGGAGCACTACTTAGTTTATGACTTTTTTTTTTTTTTTTAATATCCAACCTCAGATTGATGACACAGGTCTCTCTGCTGTCTTTACTTACAATTGCCTTGGCACTGCTGAGTCATTATTCTCAAAAACACCGGGTGAAATATTTGATTTGAAATTGAACTGTTCAGGGATTATTATCCTGAATGATGCTGCAATTCATCTTTTTGTGCTTGCAGGCTTTTCAATGCCCTTTACATCATGTAAAAGGTTATATAAACCTTCCGTGGTGTATAATAACATTTCATACATAGGTATGTCTGGTGTAAATTTCATTATATCCCTTTCTTTTTACACAGTTTTAAATCTTTATAAGGCACTCATTGAACTCATTGGTTGCCATTGACGGTGATAGACGTCCAATCCGTTTAGACTGGGGAGGTAGCCCCTGGATTAGATGCCCAGCAAAATCAATGGCATGGAAACATAAGCATTCAAAGCCAGTTCTCCCATTTAAATGAATTGGATGTCTATATTTGTCCATGGCAGGCAATGAGTTAATAGTAAATATTCTCTTATTTATTTAGGAGAAAAAAGGTTTGTTTTGTATGAAAACCAAAGCAATAATTTTAATTGAGAATAATGTAAAACACATTAATCTGTTCCTGACATCACAAAATATTAGGCATGTCCTGATTGAATATTTTTGCACCAGAGTCCGAGTCACATAATTTTGAAAATCTGGCGATACAGAGTCCCAATCCATACCGAAAAATAAAGTCTTTTATTTATTTCTTTTTAATTTGAATTTGAACAAAAGTTCCAAACGTATTACGGTACCTTACTGTTTAGAGTACTTCCTCTTTTTGCCGTTGTATTTCTGGATTATTTTGTTACATTTTAGCCCTTACAAAATAAAAGAATGTAAAACATGTCTTAAATTAAAAACCCGATCCTTATCACCCGATTCCGATCCTCTGAAAAATGGCGGGATCGGCCCAATTTCAGATCATGTGATTGGATTGGGAACATCTCTACAAAATAGTAACGCAAATTCAATTTTATATGGAATAGCTTAAGTTTTGTAAACAGAAAACAATGTGACGAAAAATGTCAAGGATAATAGTGTGGATAGATTAACATATTTTACCTAAATTAAATTCTTTTTAGTGTCAAATGGAAGACAAAAATGTGGGGGCAAATTTTATAACTTGCTGAGTTCTTTGCTGAATTCCATCATGTGTCTTTCACTTGTCTTTTGAGTGTGACAGCTAAATAACCTACCATCAGGCCAAAGAAAGTGCGGTAAAACTGTTATTCTGCTTGCTTTGATTTTGAAACCCTGACTTTTGACATACAGTGTGTGTTGTCTTGATGTTTCCCAAGTGAACACAGATTCATTAGTTGAGTTATAAAGGTGATAATAGAAAATGATTAAATATTATTAAAAATAAGTTATTTTTCATATTTATGTGGATAAAAGTAATCAAAATGTATTTTTAAAAAATGCATAAGGACAGTGTTAGCTGTATATTTTTCCTGTTTCTTGTAGAGTTGTCCCAACTAGTCGACGTCATCGATGGTATATGGTTAATGTAGGCAAAAAAAATGTATGCGTGGAAAGTTGAGAATGTCGGACGCTCTGTATGCAAGCGGGGAAAGCGGCACAAAGCCAAAAGAGCGCACCAGAGTGGCCAAAACATTGACTAATTTAAACGAAAAAAAGGAGGGTACACTGTTGTCTCCTGTCTCTTCAATGCCAGTGCTTGCATACCAGGCTGCATGTCAGCCGTGAATGAACACCTAAAGCGCCGTCAGTTGAAATTTTGGAAGATGACAGGAGACAATAAGCTGGCAGATCATAAGTCCATCTAACTGACTAACGACATTTTTTATTGAAGTTGCTAAGCCTGTTGCGATACGCAATAAGTCCATTTATCGCACGGTAAATAATAATAATGAGGGCGGTAATTTTCACGGCTGCCGTTTATCGCTGCGTGCGTGCATACATTTGTGCATGAATTTACACGTGCGTGCTGATGGCATATGAGACTCGAGTTCCTTTCACAGATGTTTATTGGTCATCAACACGTCGTAGAATTAAAATTCATACATACAAAATAAGGAAACACATCTATATTAAACACTGTAAACGTTAGCATTGCTACATTGAGGATAATGAGGAAAAAAGACAACCTACTTTAGCCTGCTATAAAACATTGGCAGTCTTGTCTAAAACGCAAACTTGTGGTTAAAAGGTGACACTACAAACCTGAAAAATTACTGGTTAACAACATTTGCAAACGAAAAAAAAAAATCTATTACTGACACCACATGCAATGACGAAAAGTGCACTTTTTTGCGTAGTGTAAAGCTTACGGTTAGCGGATTGGCGGACGTACTTCCGGTGAACATTTCAAAATAAAAGCATGTCATGTTCGTCATATAAATAACAAATTCTGGAGTTAATCCCACATACTTCAGAAGTCAGATTCTACTCTAAGAATAGCTTTAAAATGACACCCTTTTTGAAAAATCTGATTGACAATGAATAATTAGTATAATTATTATAATACTATTATATATTGTAGTATACTATAATATTAATGCTAGATTTTTTTTTTTAAGAATTATTTTGAATCATGTTGGAAAGGCAAAGTCAGTGTTCTGAATCTGTTTACATTCCATTCTTTTCCACTAGTTAATGCTCTCATCATTTGACCTCATTGTTTGTGATTTATTACTGTTATATAAGTGTTTATTTGTACTTTAATCAACAATTTAAGTGTACCAAAATGTTTTTGTGAATTAAAAAGCTTCAACAAAAATTTCATTGCTAGATTAGGTAAAAAAAAAATAAAGAAATAAAGGAATAAATTATTAAATTAGTCGACAAATCGTAAAATAGTAGGCTGACTAATCGGGAAAAAATTTGTCGTTTGGGAAAGCCCTAGTTTCTTGTCACCTATTTCTCCACAGATTGCCAGTGATGAGCCTGCACCTGAAGCTTGTTCGGCTTTTGTCTCCATTCACGGCCAACGTACCTGCAAAACAAAGACCATCAAGAAGCTTCTGAAGGCAGCTGCAAGCAGGTAAATCCAAGTGACATAGATTATGTCATGTGGAAATAGATATTAGACCGGGGCAGAAAAGTTTTCCGCGTTAATTTGACATTGGATATCTTTGACACGGCAACAGTTTTTGCCTTTGGAAACGTGAAATGTAATTTTCTGTGGTGCCTTTTCAAATGCTTGCAGGCCCTATCCGTATTTGTACAAATGTGATCATATATATCCTGGGGCTAATAAATCAGACGTCCCGGTCGTGATCTTGTATGCTGAGATTGGAACCAAAGCGTTCACCAACTTTCACACCGTGCTAACAGAAAAGGCTGATGGAGGTGCACTCATGTATGTACTGCGTCATTTTGTGGCGGTAAGTAGCCCTAAATGTAGAGTACACTTAAAGTCGGTATACAACAGTCTAAGCACTCTTCACTTATTAATGTTATTTTCGGCGTTTGATCTTTGGATTAAAAGGTCAACATTTAAAAATATGATTAATCCATTTGCTGTCATGTCTATTCTTTTATGACTGGGAAGTGTTGGCAATGAATGACGTCCCAAAAAAACGTTTCCTGGTTATTTTGGGACATATCGAAGTCAGATCCTGTTGATCTGCGTTGACTTCCTGTTGATTTGGGGAAATTTCCGGGTTACATCCTTTTCATTTTGGGGCATTTGCTTGTCGATATTGATTGATATGTGGTATACACATACAGCATTGTGAAAAAATTAGGACATCCTATGGAAGCCTGTATGTTTTCGAACATATTTGGTCATATGGATATTTTATATCAATTTTAAGAATCTTGAGAGATTCAAGTAATAGAATAAACCATTAAAACTGAAAAAGATTTTTTATTTAAATAACTTTCTTTAAAATGTCATTTTAAATAAATGCAATTTCCGTTGAATAAATTATGACATCCTATATTCAATCCCACTTAAAATGGCAAAAATCACACACCGGTGTATAACATTAGGTGCACATGATTACAACATCATTACCCAGTGTTTTGAAGGAGGCTTGCGTTATTTAAACCTCACATTTAGTTTGGTGTGCCCCTGACTGTTGAAGTGAGAGAAAACACCATGGTGAGATCAAAGGAGCTGTCTGAGGCCTTCAGAAAGAAGACTAGACGTTTATGAGTCTGGTAAGGGATTTCAAAAGATCTCATAAGAATATAAAATCAGCCATTCCATTGTCTGGAAAATAGTCTACAAGTGAAGGGCATTCAAAACAACTGCCTGGACGTCCACGCAAGTTCACTCTGAAAGCAGACTGCAAGATGCTAAAAGAAGTCTCCAAACCCCTAAAATGTCATCACTGGACCTACAGCAGACTCCTGCTACTGTTGATGTGGAAGTGCATGCCTCTACAATCAGAAAGAGACTTCACAAGTTTAACCTTCGTGGGCAGTGTGCAAGGAGGAAACCTTTGCTCTCCAAGAAGAACATGAAGGCCAGACTGAAGTTTGCCAGAGTGAACTCTCTTCAGACCGATGTCAAAGACAGGTAGATGGCTACAAAAAGCGTCTCAATGAAGTTATTTCAGCCAAAGGGGGTAACACTAGCTATTAGGTGGTAGGGGGTCCTAACTTTTTCTCTGTTAGAATATGCATTTTCGTTGATTTATTTGGTTTAATGAGTAAAACAATGTTAATGGTTGTCGTTTACCTGCAATTAAATCACTTTCTTTACAAGAGATAAAGAAAAACAAGATCAGACATTGATATGTGAACATTTCTGAATAATGAACTGAATATTTAATGGGGTATCCTAATTTTTTCACATGACTACGCATGTATACCTGGCAAACGACTCCCTCTAGTGCGTTCACAGCCCATCTGAAATCATAAAAAAAAAACCACCTTAATGTTATCATCACTTGTTAAAATAATGGAACACGCCATCCCAGAGGTATCATGGAACCTGATGACATTTTCCAACATACCCAAAATAATGAAATCAATGTGAATTCTGTCATTCAGATTGATTGCAACTATTTTTAAAAGTCAAACTTCTCTTCAAGTGAGTGGATTTGAAATGCCCACTTTGTATTTACTATACAATCGGGCTTGGGGATCTGGTCCCCCATCCAAAATTATTAAAAAAAAAAAAAAATCCTATTGTCTGATCTCAATTCTTCTCACAATTTTTTAAAAACCATGGTTTTATGTGTTTTTTTTTTTTTTTTAACTGGCAGTTTTTACACAATTTCATCTACACTGTATTGTGTTAGCGGGCGCTCAAGATATTAAATGTATTTTTGTGCAAAATATGTGTAATTTTCAATATGTGCGCTTAGCTTTATAGTTTATCTCAACCAGTTTGCAATAAATTGCTTGAAAACCATGAACAGTGGACACGTTTTAAGGGGCTGTTCAAAATTTGTTAATATTTATTTATTTTTTCCGATCATAAAACCGACCAGCTACTAAACACCCACTCTACAATAAATGGTCTATGGCATCCATTAAAGACAAGGCTAGTTATGCCTCCTTTTCCTCCTTTTATTTTCTCTTTGTTATACCGACAAATACACTAACCTTTAACAGAACCAATTACGGGAAAAAAAGTTTTCTTTATGTTACAAGGTCATAACATGATTGTGAGCTCATTCATACTCATTCTTACATTATGTGTTTATATTCATTTAAGAGTTTAAGGGAAAAAAATAACTTGTATTGGCCTTGTGTTGTCCCAATGGGAAAAAAGTAACAAGAAAGCAACACTTCCTCCAGCCATGCTTAAGAAAGGCCAGGGGTTGAGCTGCCTTTTAAATGGTGTAACGCTTTGAATCTGACACTGGTGTCAAGGTGACTGTCCTGTTTGTGTAAATATACTTTGTGTTCCCAGTGGAGAAATATTTTCTGTGCTCTGCCTGATTGATGGGGTTGAAATGCCTTTCTAGATTACACCAAATACTTACACTTTCGAGAGGTCACAGCCATTCAGATGTGGTCAACTGTTTTTTAAGGCCAGGTTTGAAAGTGTTGCGACTTACTCAGAAAGACTGGCCAGTGAAGCGTTTTACTTGCTCAATTGAAGAGTGGCATAATTTGCCTGCATCTCAGTGTAGGTTCTAGCTAACATTTCCAAGGATTGACCAAATACACATTTCCTATTCCTCCATTACAGCACCAAGATAGTTATATACCAGCACTTTTTATTTTTGAAATATCTTCACAGTGTTCCGAGGTAGTCACAATATTTTTGTTCAGAGTTTCAAATTTTTGACTTTCATGATATTTGTAAGAAGTATCCATAAAATGGTCTATACTGTACTTTATATGCAATAGTGTTATGGATCCATAGTGTTTTTTTTTAATTCAGCTGAATTCAAGGCGTCAGCACCATAAACTGCATTGTGAAGTAGTCATTGGCCCATATGAAGCGTTTCTCCATTTAGTATGGGAATTTGAAATGAATTGTCTTTAATACTCGTGTGTTGGTAGTACCTCTTTAAAGCGGAAATGTGAACTTAGGTTGGGCAACCATGTTTTTGAATAATATCAATGGCTAAACAATTATAAGCATATTTTCATTATTTTTTTTGACGCAACCCTTCCAGATTCTTTGTTTAACCCATAGCAATGCCCTTGACAACGAAAATGCTTTTCTTCGGCAATCTTCAGAAATCTTCGGAAATTACGTCACACCGGGAAGTGCAAGGGAAGTCCGCCATAGAACAGTATTGTTTGTTGCATTGCTTCTCGGTAAGATGCCATGGCGGTGTGTGGCGATGTTTTGTTCTCACTGAAACGAAAAGTTGTATGAGTGGCCAAAGGATAGCAGGGCACATAAATGGACATCTTTCGTTCGCACGAAGCGAATGAATTTCACGCCATCATCGAGTAGTGTTCTCTGCTGCAAACACTTCGAAGATGCCTGCTTCCTTAACCGGTCTGCTTGTGATCAAGGATTTGCCAAAAAGTAAGTGCGATTTTTGGATAGATGACTGATGACTTTGTCAAAGCAGAGCTGCCAACTGTTGTGGAATGAACAGTATAAGCTAGCGATGTTAGCCGAAAGTTAACTCGGGGCAATCCCCGATCAAAGTTGTTGTTGCGTTCGCTAGGTTAAGCGTGTTTAAATTGTGCGTCATCTGCGATCTTGTCCGAAAGGGTTAATCCACTGTCAATCGGGAAAGGAGTGTGGACGTGCATATAAGCGGGTTGGCGTCGGGGTAATTCACGGTCACGTTGCCGTAAGAGACACACACCGCCGGTGAGTTTGTGCACATTTATTTGTATTTGTATTATGTATTTCCACCTTTATGCTTCAAGCATTGCATTGCATTTGTACGGTTGGGCGTTTCTTTCACGGTGATCGCTTGATTGCCTTCTAGTTTGTGTTTTACGTACGAGAGCCGCTGACAGGTGAAAACAACTAGCACGTTGGTTATAATGTCTGGCAGCGAATCAGCGAGCGCGCAGGCCACGCAGTGAATCATGGGAAATGTAGTCTCAGGACAACACTGAAGTGGTGCTTTGTAATTTGTCCGCTGGTGTGAAAAAACTACATTTCCTCATGCCATTAGACGCCACTTCCTGCAGAGAGCCCCAAGCTAATGTTAGCTCCATGTGTTAATAAAGAAACAAAGATGTCAGCACGTCGTGTGTTCGATACATTTGTAAACAAAAAGCTCATAACAACACTATGCACGATCCGTTTAAGAGACGCTGGAGTAGTAGGAGGCGAGGAGATCAGCGAGAAGCAAAACTTCGCGGTCGAATGTGGCGGCAGTCCGCTATTATTTTGTTTTCTTATTGTTGCCACAATAAAGTGGAGAAAGCCATCAACGACTCATCTCCTTCTTCCCCCCCAATGTTTTTATATTATTATTTTATATGCACGAGAGCTGCCGGATCTGCCAAAATGAACATGAAGTCTGATTATTATATATTTTTTTGACAATGTCATCAGATAGACAAAACCATAAAATTATGTGCAAATGCCTGCATCTTCAAATCATGAAAATAATGACAGCCTATATTTTACCAATCTTGTAATCTCGATGGGTCTTGTATCCATTCCATGTCAGGTAGTCTAGGCACATTGTTTGCATCCTGATTAGCGTCTGGCTAATACATGTTAGGTCCAACATAAAATTCCAACCTCCTCTTCTTCCTCCCAACTCTTCAAAAACTTGGATCTCCTCCCTTGCGCTTGATCTATCGCTTATATCACTGTTTGAATCATTGTTTGAAGAGCTTTGTATGGCGGCCGTATGTATGGAGCTGCCATCGCTGTTCCCGATGTGACGTATCACTTCCGGATTCGTCCCCTTTCAGGCTCGAACTTCGGAAACGCGATTATTTTGTCAAATATACAACATATAAATTATTTTTTCATGCTTTATTGGTTGGACAATGTTTAATTACTTTAATTGTGACACTATTTGGCATGTTATGAAATTACTTCACATTTCTGCTCTCTTTAAAATGAACCAAAAGGCAGTAACGCTTGTTTCGAGCTTTCAGTGACTCGTTGGCCGCCTATCTACAAAGTCCGTCATATAATGAGAGAGTTGCATTTATTTTTAGCTGCACAATTAAAATGCAACTACTTTAGATAGCCTTACAGACTCAGTCTGTTTTGCCTTAAGCTAAATTGGACCTTATTGCCTTTATTGTTTATATTCTATATTGGTTAGTCATAGGCAAGAGCAGTTCTGGAGAGGTTTGAAGAAATTCTGGTCCATCATCTGGCTTTTGAGGTGGGCTTGCAGTTAATCATCAACACTGTATAAGTGGGGATAGGGTGCAGCTGACCTGAACTCGTGACTTTTGTTAGTTCGCAGAGAGACTACTTTGAAGAACTGAATTCCAATGACTTATTTTCCCATTAAGAAATAAGAGTCGACGGATTTGGTGGGTAGCATGGCTATCACAAGTGTTGAAACCACTAAGGTAGATAAACTCATTCGGTGCCATTAACAATGATGGATGTCAAATCCATTTTAACTGGGTGGGCTTGCATTGAGTAATAATGTTTCACTGTGCCCTTGACGATCAATTGATACTAGCCCACCAGTCCAAATGGATTGGGCCGCCGTCTCCGTCAATGCCAGCCAATGAGTTAAATAAGGAGGTGGTTGGTTTTCCCCTGAGGTCTTCATGGTGCTGGATGTATTGGAAGCTGTTCTGGATGACACGCCTAATACATCTGTTACAGCAGTGGTCTCTAACCCGGTCCTCAAAGGCCCGCTGTGGTCGTGGTTTTTGTCCCTGCCCATCCAGCACAGATAGTTAAACCAATTAGGTTTCTGATAAAACAAGCAGCACCTGACTGCAAACAGCTGTTTTCACTTGTAAAACACCAGATTGGTGAAAACGTGTTGTCATTTGCCTGGTTGGGATTAAATCCTGCACCCACAGCGAGCATTTGAGGACCGGGTTGGATACCACTGTGTTACATTGTCTCCGGATTGTCAGACCAGGGTGATGGCGTTTGTAGGAAGCGGGACCAGAGGATATGTTCAAATTGCAAGGGGATCACTCTTTAGCCTTGCTGACAAGGTCTATCCAGAGGCTCTGGGGGCAAGGGTCTGTTGAAAAGATTTAGAAGAAGCAGTGTGGTTTTCCTCCTGGCTGTAGAAAAATATACGAGATCTATACCATCGACAGAGTCCTCGAGGAACCCCTGATATGCACAATACCACACTGCCAGTGGTACGCATATGTTATCGGTTTACATTTAGAGTTGGACTTTGCTAAGGCTTCCCTGTCTGTCCATAATATTTATGGAAAGATTTTCTAGGCACAGCCAGGTGGTCGTGTTTAGTGACCTCGGTGTCTGCTTTTTGTAGATGATGTGGTTATGTTGGCTTCATTTAGCCATGATATTCAATTCTTACTGGAGCAATTCACAGCCTAATGTGAAGCTGTTGGGATCAGAATCAGGACCTTCAAATCTGAAACTATGATCTTTGCTCAGAAAAGGGTGAATACTCTCTCCAAGTAAAGAAGAAGATCCTGCCCCAATGAGGGCGTTTACATAACTTCCCGAGTGATGGAAGAACAGAGCAGGAGGTTGACAGGCAATTGGTGCTGTGTTGGTAGTGATGCAGATGCTGCATCGGTCGGTCATAGTGAAGAAGGAGTTGAGCTGAAGGGCAAGGCTCTTGATTTACCTGTTAATGGTCACGAGCTATTTGTCTTGACTGAAAGAACAAGATCACAGGAACAAGCAACCAAAATGAGTTTCCTCCACAGGGTGTGCAGACTATCATTTTGAAATTTAGTGGGAAGGTCATTCTTTTTAAAAGGGCCAAGATAAGGGTTATTACCTCATAGTTCTTTAATGCTTCTACCGACAAATGAGACAAGAAGTCATGGATCTGTCTAAATTGCTAAAACCACCTCTTATCATTTAAACAGACTCCACAGAAGCAGAAGATGCTTCTATCTGGCTATGGAGTTGAGTTAGCAATCAAAAGCACAGAGTATAAGGCAGTGGACGACACTCAAGTGAAAGGTTTGTCTGCAATTAATCAAATATTTAGTGATAAACTTTGTGTCCATAACAATAATACACAGTTTTTTTATTTATAGATTCAAAGACAATCATAAACGCAGAGGAAAATGATAACGATGAAGTCCAAGGATTCCTTTTTGGAACTTTGAAGTAAGGAATTCACTTGTACTGTATACCATGTGTCGGCTACACAGACACTCTATGATGCTATCAACCAATAACTTTTAATTTTTTAATATCTCAAGGAAATCTCATCCGGAACTCAAGGAACAACTCGGTGAACTTCGTAAGCATTTACTGGAAAGTACCAACAACATGGCTCCCCTTAAAGTGTGGGAGCTGCAAGGTATGCTGTCGCACTGGTCCCTCATTAACTGCTCTACTCTCTAACTCTGTTTCAATTATTTGTTCCGTGTAGACCTAAGCTTCCAAGCGGCTGCCCGGGTCCTGTCAGTGCCTAAGTTTGACGCTTTGAAACTCTTGCGAGACCTCAGTCAAAATTTTCCAAGCAAGGCAAGGTTAGAAAATTCAACAGACTTGAATTAGGTTTACATATTTGCCTTAAAACACCAGAAAGACCCAAGTCCCTCTTGTTGGTTTTCAAGGGATTTACGTAGACTTTTTGAGGGTGTACAGCTTTTTCCTAGATTAAAACTGTCATTTTACTGCCGGCTGCGGGTGTGATAAAGGCTGATGGTGAGCGCATGTTTTACTGTACTGCTTTACTATTCCCACAGATCACTGACAAGAGTGGCTGTAAAGCACGAGATGAGAAAAGAAATTGAGGAGAACCAAAAGGTGCGCTATCGTAATCTGTGTCCAAACATGACAATGCCATAAAAGACTTCACAAGTTAGACGATGATTCTCTGATCTGTATCTCAAATAACTTCCTCGACAACATCAGCAATTTTTCTTTCGACTTTTGTCCTTGATTTTGCACAGGCTTTTATGTAGCTTTTCTTTTTGGGATAAAAATGAAAAAAAAAAAAACCTGGCTGTCAGGCAACTCTTTGTGCTTGTTCTTTTAGCATCTAGGTGAGACCATTGGTGTTCACCCAGGAGATGGTGAGCTTTTTATAAATGGTCTACACATTGATCTGGATGTTCACAACCCTTTCAGGTAGGATTGCAACCAATGGTCATTGTTTTATGTCTACTTATGCTCAACTGGAAACATCTGAACCTTAAAACTGATACTGCTGCCAGCTGATCACAAATTTAACAGGGACCTTCAGAATTTTTGATGTTAGACTCGATTTTTGAGTTGGCGGTGGTTTAATTTGTCAGTGGAGTTTGTTTCAACAAATTCTGTGCAGTTTGTTAGTTATTTGTTAGTTGTAGGGTTTCGGAGTGACTAAGCTTGCGCAAGTCAATGGTGCTTGCTAGCATGCCAAAAGAAAACAACCGGCGATGACCGATGCAATCAAAAGTGTTGGCTTTGTTTTCAGGTTGAAGTTATTAAAACGTACCATTGCATGTCAATAATTGTAGTATGAACAGCAATATTTCTAATCCAGCAGCTCTGCAGGGAATAGGCTGTCTAGGTAAGCAGGGCGGAGTGATATTTCATTGATTTTTTCACAAGGACGAGCGGAGATTTCAAAAGGAGTGTAAAGCTGCTGTATAACCAGGCGCTATGGTGGGAGTTGTCGGCTCTGTTGGTCCTTTTGATGAGCTTGTAGAACAGTGGAGCTCGTACACGGAGCGGTTTGGCTATTTAGTTGAAGCGCACCAAATTTCGTGGAAGCTAACGAAATAGTGGAAGAGAAAATGGTGCCCACGTTTTTGAGCGTTATTGGGACAAAGGCTTTCAATTTACTAAGAAACTTGCTTCAACCTGATAAAGACAAAGTGGTGCCCACGTTTTTGAGCGTTATTGGGCCAAAGACTTTGAATTTACTGAGAAACTTGCTTCAACCTGATAAACCTAGCAGCAGAACGTACAGGGAGATTGTGGATTTTCTTAATGAGTCTTCTAAAACATCACCAAACTCACAATGTTCAGCAAGCTTCAGCACCGCTGCTACAAACATAGTGACAGATTCCCACGCAGTTTTGTGTGACGTTGTTTTGGCCGCATCGGTATTTCGCACAATGATCTGCATTTTTGAATTTATTTGACTATGTTAGATCTGTTAATATCGTTTTTTTATCGGGATGCTAGCAAGCACCATTGACTCATGTTAGCTTAGCCACTTCGGAGCCCTGCAACTAACAAATAACCAACAAACTGCACGGAATTTGTTAAAAAGCTAGTCTATCGACTAATTATACCCCTGCTTCCTCAGAAATTAAGCCTAATATCAAAATTCTGAACTTCCCCTCCAAGGAAATTTATATCCCATTTTATGTCTGCCTTTTTGGATAGCATTTTGGAGATCCTTAGAAGTGAGGCCAGGGTCTTGGAAGGTCTTCACAACCTGGGTGTAAAAGGAGAGCATCAGAGCACGCTGCTGAGATTGCCTGTGAACCATGTGGCAGACAGCTACGCCTTAGATATCAGACATCCTGCTATAATGGTGCGTTGTGGTGACTCATCAGTCCTGGACTGCACGGCGGGTAACAATAGGAACTCAATCATCTGCTGAGAAATCATTTTAAATTAGAATCTTTTCACTTCAGGACTTGTAAAGCATATCCAAATTTAACCAAGAACATTAAAAACTACTCATCCTTTTGATGGAGGCGTCGGGTTTAAGAAAGTGGAAAGGGCAGGTTGGCAATAGCAAGTCGACTTCATGCATCCTGCTTTCAATTGACTTTACAACTGTAAAAAGAAGGGAGCCAATGCAGAGTAAAACATATGACAAACATGTTCAGATGTGTTTTGCTTAGTAACAAAGAGTATGTATTCTTCCTATCCACAAGTGTCATCGGAATGGAAGAAGAATGATGAAAAAAAAAGCCCCATGGATAAGGGAGCTAAGTGCAAAAGCGTCCAGAAAAAAAATAAAGAAAAGGGTTTACTGTTGTTTCCATGTCACATCCAGTGTTCAGATAATTATAAATTCGCTCAACATGGTGTTCGCCTTAATTATTCTGCTTTATTCTTTTTCCATTAACGCACTATTCATGAAAGTACCATACTTTGATAAGTGCTGGCATCTTACAAAAATTCTTGCTGTAATGTTATGAGTGATGTATTTTTTTGTGTCACTCTCAGTGGATGAATGACATTGAGAATGACCCAATGTACAGCAGCTGGCCAGCAGGTGTCCAGGAGCTGCTGAGAACCACTTTTCCAGGAGTCATTCGACAGATCCGACGGAATTTCTTTAACTTGGTGAGGCCGAGTACCCAAAATTAGTAACATTGGTGACTTCCTGATTGTTGGAGGAAAACAATATGTTTGTGAATTTTTGTAGGTGCTTTTCTTCGATCCAGAAGAGGAGAAAAGTGTTGAGCTGGTGAAACTCGTGGGACTCTTTTACAAACACAAGATCCCCCTGAGGTCGGTGCATCTGCTGCCGCTTTATGCTCCACTTTGGGCATTTATAATGTTCACCCAGGCACTGTTTCTCATTTCATCTGCAAATTGAATACTTGTTTTGCTCACTTTGGCCAGAATTGGATATGTGTTTGTTGTCAACGCCGAAGATGAGATTGATGGCTTCTCGGATGCGGGGGTTGCCTTTTACCGACTCCTGAATTACATCGCGGACGAGTATGATTTATCCCAGGCCCTGATCTCCATGGCCTCAGTAAGTAAATCGTGTAAATAAATCTTTGTTGTTCTCTTTGCAGTTCTTACTGATTACTAGGGATGTCCTGATCGCATGGTTTGCATGAGTTGCACCAGAGTCCGAGTCGCCTGATTTTGAGAATCTGCTGATACCGAGTCCTGATCCAATCCCTAAAAAATTTCGAAAACTATATATTTTTTTTTTTAACCAAAGTTTCAAACATGTTACAGTACTGTACTCCCTCTTCCGCTTTTTCCGGGTGTTTGGCGGAGTATATAACGTATATATTTTCTTTCTTTTGGCAATGCCATTGTATTTCTGAATTATATTACTTTTAGCCCTTAAAAAATGTACAGTGGTACCTCGACATACGATCGCTTCGACACACGATCTTTTCGACATCCAACGTAAAATTTGCCTCGCCATTTGTTTCTACATCCGGCGACATGCTCAAAACACGACGACATGACAGCGCCGCAGATGGACGCATGGCGGATTTTCTTGTGAGAGAAATAAACACAGATTCAAAGAAGGTTAGTGGAGGTGGTGAAACAAGAAAAAGCTTACCATTGAAATGAAGATGGAAATAATAGAAAAATATGAGCGGGGCGCACATCCGTAAACTGGCTCAACAGTCTGCCATAGAATGTCGACGGTTTCCTCAGTCCTCCTCCGACCTCTGTTAGCCGGTCTTAAGTTGACAATTATTATTGTGGTCACAACGCCAAGGAGATGGCCAGCTTTGTCAGGTTTTTATCATTTATTTTAGTACTAGTGTAACACAACACGCTTACTGTCTACCGCAGTTGACAGTGTTCTTAACAAAACATTAAAAGAGAAATCAAATCTCAACCGCACGTCTCCCTCTCTCTGTCACGTCAGCGACGCTTTGCGTTCCGGTACAGCACGCAAAACGTGTCCGCCACATTAGGACCTGATTCGTTACATAATTAAAGGAATTATTGTTATTATTATTATTATTATTTGATTATTCTGGTTTTTATTAATCATTTATTTGTTTTCCTATGTGTAAGTGCCATTTGTAATAGTACCAGCAGTATTTATTAAGGATTTAGTGTAGGTTTTCGGGCTGTGGAGCGAATTAATGAAATTATAAAAATCCTGCTCGACATACAACCATTTCGACCTACAAAGTTCTGGAACAAATTAACTTTGTATGTAGAGGTACCACTGTATATATACATATGTGTATATACTGGACTGTCTCAGGAAATTAGAATACACAATATTCTAATTTTTTGAGACAGTCCTGTGTATATATACAGGACTGTCTCAGGAAATTAGAATACACAATATTCTAATTTCCTGAGACAGTCAGGAAATTAGAATACACAATATTCTAATTTCCTGAGACAGTCAGGAAATTAGAATATTGTGTATTCTAATTTCCTGAGACAGTCCTGTATATATACACAGGACTGTCTCAAAAAATTAGAATATTGTGTATTCTAATTTCCTGAGACAGTCCAGTATATCTATATCTATATATATATATATATATATATATATATATATATATTAGGCCTGAACGATATTGGAAAAAACTATTGTTGCAATTTTTTTGAGGTTTGCAATATATTGCGATATTATATTGCGATATTATATATATTTTTTTAAAATCTTTTTTAAAGAAATTTTCACTAGATGACTTGAATAGCTGTTTGGAAATACTTTACTTGACACACCGTGACCACAGTGTATTCATATAATACCGTTTCATTTGTGAATGATGAAGATTGCTTTATGAAGGGATCCAGGAAGCCATGTCTGCACAAAATAGATCATTTATTGAACACAATATTTTACACTTCAACAGCAGCAAATACATTAAATGATAAATAAAAGAGCAGGTGCATTAGTCCCCTAAGTTTTTGACAAAATATAACAATAAATAAAAACTTCTGTAAAATAACAACAAAGTTGTAAACATATTTGAACAAAAATATTAAATATGACAAATAAAAGAGTTGTTCACAAACTAAAACAATAAATAAAAACCTCAGTAAAACAACAGAGTTGTCAACATATTTGAACTTAAATATTAAATCTGACTAATAAAAGTGCAAGTGCATTAGTGCCCTGTGGCCTATACTACGAACCGAGTTCAACCTCCCCAGAAGTAATCCAGTTTACCATCGGGTAACTGGAGTTGACAAAACCTGGTTGTCTAGTTTGTGGTCAATCGGTGCTACGACGCTGATTATGAGGTTGATTAGTCGAACCTGTGTCAACCCAGTCAGAGTTACTGCGCGTTCACATAAAAGGGGGCGGTGACCAGAGTCAAACACTACTTGTGACGATGGCACGGGCACCTTACTTCACGGAGGAGGAATGCGCGATGATCATGCGGAATTATGAGGAATTAAAATCCACCCTCGCCGCGAAATCCAACACCGCTTCGGCGAGTAGAGCGCAACGGGCCTGTTGACAGTGAATTTACAGATCGTGTGATTTGTGAATGCGTCAATATGCCAGTTTACTTATGTCCATGAAAAGAAATAAAGCCTGCTGTCAGGACAATAAAATAAGATTTGGTACATTAACAGTAA